>NC_061509.1:7890538-7928583 GCF_022539505.1 Lolium rigidum | reverse complement strand
GACATGCACATGTGATCTGTTAGGATTTCCATTAGGATAGGGTTCGGATTGATGTTTGCAAGGTGTTTCTCGCCATTGCTTGTTGTTCTTGTCCAGTTCTTGTTGTTCACACTCTCGATTTTCTTAGACCTGTTACTCTAATCTCCAATCGCGGTAGATCCATCTTAGACCGGACTGTCGATTGGTGAAACTGTCAGATTTTGTTGTGCATGCATAGAGGGGAAGGTTTTGTTTGTGTTGGGGTTTAGCATGTTGTGATTGTTGTGCGAAAGATTAAGCTGAGTCGCGCTAGTTTGTTCAGACGAAAGAAGATTGGGAGGACTTGAAGAACGAAGTTGCTATGCTCAAGAATCTGCAGAGAACACAAGCACGAGTGATGAGGACTAAGAAACAGGAATGTGGGGCAGAAAAAAAAGGCTTTGGAGGCTAAGAAGAGAAAGCTAGAGTATGACATATACGATCTGCTTCAAGTGAACTTTGCAATCAAGGATAAACTCAGGAGGATCATGGCTACTTGTGACGAGTGATGAATGTGTTCTAGATGTACTGTGGGAAAATTTATAATGTGGCCTAAGTAGAATTTGTAATGTTCACTAAGTACCACTCGTAATATACTCAATTTGAACTGCTACTTGTGTTGTTTCTGATTAAACTAGGCCGATGATTATAACCGGAGATCATAGTGTGAAGAGATGATTGATCAGAACCTATGACATGACTGAACATGACCATGCCATTGGTTCTGATCAAACATCTCCTCCATATGTCCTCATAGTATGAGGCCTCTGATACCCTGTTTTACATGTTTCTGCTGCTTTAGTTCTGCAATGGCCAATGATTGAACAATGGCACAACGGAAGGCAAGATGCTGCCTTCAAACTTAGTCGTATGTGTCATATTCGTTGCACGCTAGAAATAGTTTGGGGAAAGTCCCTCTGCCTGCCGTGTGATCCTAGATATGAGGCCTTGTTTTGGTTTGTCTAGTGCATTGGCCAATTATTCAACAAAGGCACAATGGAAGACAAGGTGTTGCCTTCAAACTTAGTCGTGTGTGCCATATTACTTACACACTAGACTTAGTTTACTAACATTTTCTTTTCCTGCTGTGTGATCCTATATATGAGGCCTCATTTGCGTTGTCCAATGATTCAACAAAGGCACAATGGAAGTCTATCTCAAACTTAGTCATGTGTGCCACAGTCGTTGCACACTAGACTTAGTTTGTGGCCACTCCCTATGCCTTCCGTATGAGCAAATGTTTGAGGACTTACTAATGTTATCAATGTCCGTTCTCATCTAAACTACTTGTGAGAAGGCACACCTCTAACGACATGTGTTCTTGTGGCAGACTGAGAAGATCATGCTTGGGTCACCTACAGAGGTTCCCGGCGAGGGATCGGCGAAAAAGCGTCGTGGAAGGCCGACTAACGTCGGCCACTTCCACGAGGACGTAGGGCCGAACCACTTCTTCCGCATCATCTTCAAGCCCACCTTCGGCTGGCTCATGATCCATCAAGATTTCATCAAGTGGTTCGGAGAAATTCCTTCCAACATCATCATCACCACCAACACTAGATGCAACTGGAGGATGACTATGAAGAGAGAAGGCAATGACGCATTCATTGACCAGGGGTGGACAGCTTTCGCCATCGCCCATCACCTCAAGGTAGGCCAGTTCATCACCTTCAAGAAGGTGTCCTCCTTCGAGTACAGTGTGGTCATCTTTGACCACACTTGCACTGAGGTGGTGAGAAGGTGCCCGTACCGTGGCGATGACACCAAGTGTGTCGTCTTCGAGCATCATGTCTAAAGCTAACCTGGTACCATGTCGTGTCTAGTTGCTGTTTGTGTCGTGTGTTGAACTATGATCATGTCTGTCGTGTCCAGAACTATGATCGTGTCTGAAAAAATGGTGTGTCGTAAACTTGTGTCGTCTATGATCAATGCTAAGTTTTGTGTCGTCTATGATTGTGTTCTTGCTTGTGTCTGGTAACCTCACCAGTGAAGGTAAGAGGTAACCAACAGTGGATTTTGGATTGCAACCAAACAATATTGGCGCCGTTCTTGGATGCTACAAGGCCTAAAACTCGTCCTACCAAACGGGCAGAGCCCAAATCTCCACGGGGCTAAAAAGAACTCTGTGCAGGCCACCAAACAACTTGGTTTTCCTCGCCCATGATCCGTCTTAAACGCGAGAGGGTGCACGAAATGGATGCAGGGTACCAAACACGCCCAGCCTACTCGCCTGACATACGCGTGCTCTAACTAACACAGCGGCGGCGACGGCGGGGACGGCCACGAAAAGCGCCTGACTTTCCTGGTGGAAGTTTGGCAGAATGGCGGCCATGCGGAGGCTCCTGCAGCAGCTCCAGCCCGCCGTCGCGCACCACCAAGCCGCCCTCCGCCGAGCCACCCACTGCCGCCTCCTCCACTCTACATCCCCCCTCGCTGCCGCCTCCGCCTCCCCGCCGGACTCCCCCTCCCCGTCGCCTAGCCTCCTGCCCCGCAGCACCGCCTCAATCCTGCCGACGAGAGCCGGTGCCTCCGTGGCGGCCGCCCGGACCGGCACCGCGCGCAGCGATGGGTCCCTCGACGAGCCGCTCTCTCTGCAACTAAGCAGGACCTCGGACTGGTTCGCTTCTTCGTCGTCGACGTTGCTCCACGGCGTCGGCGCGCCATGGTGAGGATTCGTTTCCTGCGTCTTCATTCCGGTGAGGAGAAAGTTGTCCTCATTTCGGTCCCTCAACTTGTGTTTTGGCGTCTCGATCCGCTAGGGCGCACTGGACAACAACCCCAGCTGAAGACGTGGTGTTGATGCTCGCCGGCGCCAATGTGGTCGTCTACGGGCTCTGGCGCCTGGCAGATCCCAAGTTCAGGTTCAGTCCTTCCGTGGTCAGTGGTTACCCAAAAGAAATTTTGAGTTGATTCCCCAAGCAAGCCAAAGATCAGCTGATAGATGATCTTTGTTGATGAGCAGATTTGGCTGGACATGTACACTGGCGGGCTGCTGCACAAGTTGCTCACAAGCGCTCACAGCTACATTGATCAGAGGTTCATGGTGAATCATTTCATGGTTCGTGGTTTGGTTGCACAAGGGACTTCTTACACGGAGTACTTTAATTTCCCCAAGTGCTGTACAGACAGTGTATCCTGAGCCTGATGATTTTTGTTGATGGGCAGATTTCGGTGGACAATTTCAAGAGCTTGCGGTTGCACACACTCCTCACAAGTGCTTTCAGCCACATAGATGCTAAGCACCTCTTCAATAACATGCTTGGCCTCTACTTCTTCGGTTCAAGCGTAAGATTTTCACTCTTCTGCTCTGCTCTGTTGACGACATATATTTGTTGAAATGGGAAATAAACGTGCAAAAGGAGATATTTATATACTTCCAATCTATAAATAAGCAAGTCCGTAGATAAGTTGAGAACTGTTGGCATTATACAGATAGTTCACTTTTGGTTTCCCGATTCCCCTGAGAGCAGCCCCTTGTACTAGAGCATGCCACACTCTTGAAACTATGATGTAAATGAATTGCAATATACAATTTTTCCGAATATATCTTTTCTGTATTGGCAATCAGACCAACATCTTATAGAACCTGCACTTATACATGATCTAGGAGTCGCTGTAGTACATCCTCACGCTCTGTTTCTTGCAAATGCTGAATTATTTTACTTCTCTGCGCATCAGATTGCCCACATATTTGGTCCTGCTTATCTTCTACGGTTGTACGTAGAAGGCGCAATTTTTGGATCTACATTCTTCTTGGGAGAAATGATTTTTCTAGCTTCACGGAAAGAGGTAACATGCTTGCAACGTCAATAGTTTATACATCAGGGACCTGAATTCCAAATCCTGGACAGTACATTCAATAACCTATATTTATGGAATGAGCTTAATATGTAATGCTTGTATCGCAGGGTTTTGGAGGATGGAACACTCCTGCGCTCGTAAGTGATTTCCTGTCTTATATATGCATCATATATCACAGTGAATTTTACCCCAACCCACGAATTATTTATTATCCTATAGCAAGAATTTTTTTGGATGGTAAATGTGGTGATCAGAGGTGACACGGTGATACAATAGTATGAAAAACACCAAATGGACACCTTTGGTGATTTTGTACAAAAGATACTGGTTATTACACGCTAAATATGATCCTTTCATGTCACTCAGGGTGCAAGTGCTGCAGTTAATGCAACTATTCTTCTCCACATTTTTATGTTTCCGATGAGTAAAATATACTTGCTCTTCTTCATTCCTCTTCCAGCTGCATTAGTGGTGAGAAGCTTTTATTTGTATTAAATAAATCTGTTAAACATGTGGGTGCCTGGTAGTGAGAACAGGATTTATTTGACTTTACTAATTTCAGGGAGCTGGTTTGATTGGTGCTGACTTATGGAGGGTCAAGAAGGTACTCCTTTCTTTTGAGAATGTAGAGCATTTTAGGCTTTTGAGAATTGTCACAATGCAGTGCATTCTAGCCTCTCAAACCTTTGCCTCATTAAATTTTTGGGTCAACATTTATTCTTACTATCTTTATCTGCACTACACCTCACGTTTCAAGGTTTGTGAGTGGGAAAATAAGTCTACATTCCATTTCAAATGCACCTTTGTACGGAGATTTGACAATCTTAATTGACATCATGAAGGCTCCTTGTTTTTTTCTGAGAAAACCTAGAGATGCACTACATAGCAAATTGGAGGGAACATGTAATTTAACTCTAATCTCTATTGCATTTAGTTATGTTCTGTTAAAGCTAGGTACCAAACAATTCTAGTAATAAGTGAATGTTATTGATGCCATTGTTGCGTATATCCATTGGCCATGAGTTTTGATTATGTCGTTGCTACTTTCATTTATTGTTACTCAGGACTCGAAAATTTGTGAATTGCACGTGTGTGGTTCCCAACCAAATGATACAACTCCTGGTCTTTAATCGACCTGGGATTTATCGATTTTGGGCTTGTAGTCTTAACTGTTTGTTCTTCTATCTTTTGCACCTTTCTGGTAATCATTGCTTTTACTTTATATTACAATGCATCTACTTCATCGGAAAAAAAAAACTTCAAATCAATGTCTCATCTCACACTGCCATCCATTACTAGCCCAGCCATGTCAAACTACATCATTGATTGAAGATGATACCCCATTGTTATTCATCTTGTGATATTTTCTATAAAAAAATCATGTTGTGAGCCATGAATTCTCCATGCTTCCTGCTCTACAATGCAACTAATTGATGCCTGTTCATTCTGTAGGGCAAGAGTCGTGTGTCAGGTTCTGCTCATCTAGGGGGTGCCTTGGTTGCCGCACTTCTGTTTGCAGAAATCAAGGGTTGGATCTGATCATGCACCTTACTCATACTGACATGGAGTAGATCCAATGTCCTGTCAGTACTTAACCTCACCCCAGTACTGGCGCTAGTGGCCTCTTGGCTGTTGAAATCTTCTGTTATTTGACTAGTGTGGGTCTGGGGGATGACTCGTAGAACATGCTACTCATTATCCGAGTTTCTGAGGTAGAAGTGTTCTAAACAAAGTCTACATAACATGTTGGCAGATGCTATCAACAGATTGGTAGAAATCTGCGAATTTGTCTCCTCACGAGCCATCCTCAAACATGAAAGAACTAGAAATGTATTGTTAAATCTCATTTTCATGTTTAATATTTGAATGCATATCTCCGTTAGAAAGTAGTAGGAAAAGCGGGACTGTCCGGATGCTTAAGCCCCAGTATAGTCAAAGGGAGCTAAATACAGGAAGCGTTCAGCTTTCCCCAGAGCCCGAGGACGCCTTGGTCTCGTGCCAGACTGAATATGGGAAGTACTCCGCCAACTCTTCCAACAGTGCTTTCTTTGATGGTTGGGTAGAAGCTCCTCTCTGGCAGCAAAATTGGCAATGCTAGGGTGTTTGATAGTGCAAATGTGCAATGCCTGGGAGTTTGATAAACTGTATTTGGGACTATGGCATTTGCCGGAGGGAGTGCACCGGCATCGCGAGAGTAGTCTTAGGAAGGAAGAGGAGAGGGATGTGTGCGTTGGAGGTGTACATCACCGACTTGTTTGTATGTTCGGGTGATGATCTTGTAATTATGTGTTTCTATCCTATAAAAATATGGTATGTCAGTATGTCACTTTGGCATACTTTCAAAAAAAGATAGTGCAATGCCTGATTGTGAAGCGCTAAACTAAACAACGAATAAGGTGTTTTCTTTTGCCGTTTTGTTAGTTATGCTGGCAGCAGGCCCAGGCCCACAGGAGTGCGACCCGTGCGGTGGCACAGGGCCCCAAAATTTTGGGGACCATATTTTCTGATTTTGCATTATAACCATACTTCAATTCAAAATGATTAAAACGTTTAAGCCCAACTGGTAATGGAGCACTAGCATGTACGAATAATTGGAGGTAGCAGGATCGACTCTGATAGCTATGCCTGATGAGTAAGCTGTTTTGTATGTACATACTATCAAATAAATTTTTAGTTCCAAGTCTTAAATATGTAAGAAAGCTGCACTAAGATATAATGATTTCTCATATTCAAATTAAATAGTAACAATATCACTACGATGTAATTTATAGATTGTTAGGTAAGTTTGATATAGTGTCAACATATTCCTCTCTTGGGATACTTCTTATGATGTGCTTATCTATGCACATATACATATTGGGATAGCTTTGCATGCTAAGTTTTTGGGATTCTGAAAGTATTTTCCTAGTGTTAAAACTTAAATAGAAAACCATTAGATGTAGGTTTTTTATGTTGGACCACCGGTCCGATTGGTTTTTAAGCTATACAGTATGTTTCCTCTTAAAACAATTTTAGGCCGATTTTATCACAAATTTAGAATCTACAGGCGCAAATAGTTCTTAATTTAAATGCCCGTCTAAGATAATATACACTACAATTTCTATTAGCTTTTTTTAATGAGATATGCCCCATTTAGAATTTCGCACATGGCCTCAAATTTCTCCGGCCTGGCCCTGGCTGGCAGTTTTCATTTTTTGTAAACTGGTTCTGGGCTTGTGGTGTTGTATACTTGCAACTTATTGATATTTTCTTCCAGTACAAAGTGACACACATTTAGATGTGTGTTCGAGAAAAAAAAAGGAAAAGAAGCATCTTTAAAACAAAACCATCATGATTTATGAATGCGAGAGGATTTTCTTTGATGTATTCCACAATGTAAGAGAAATTAATATGGCTGTTAGTTTAGAGGTTCCCTTCAAAAAATAAAATAAGGTTCCATTGTTGATAGGAAATTTAATTACCTTGCTGCTGGTCAGTATGTTGCAGAAATTTAGAATAAACCAGTTGTGTGCTTTCTGCCATGGCATGTCCTAATCTCACAAGCCTTCATTAGCTAGACTTGTCCAGCAACCATCTTACTGGAGAATTCAGGCGGCCTGAACCATCTACACTTCCTTTCCAAAACCAAACATTTGCCGTAATGACTTGGAAGGTTCTGTTCCAACGGCAAGCCACTTGGACAAGTTTCAGCGCGCCTTAATTGCAGTAATAATGCAGTAAAAAACGGAAACAATGACAGTCAATCGGATGGCTGGATTGCAAGCAGGGGATACAGCTTCTGCAAGAATATTTTTAGCAAAGCTTACATACGTACATGGTTACACTCAAGGTGGGCTTCTACTGCAAGACAGAGACAGACATGCATGCTTGGTTAAACAAGATCTTCTTGGTACCTACTTACCTAGTCGAGGTCTTGTTGAAGATCAAGCATGTTCCTACTGTTTTTTCTTGCAAACGACCTCGTATCACTAAGATAGCGGAACAGCAAGACCCCAGCAAAATAGAAGAGCATGGTTCTGCTGCTAAGTACCAAAAGCCACTGAAACAACTATTGCAGCAGCGTTGGATCGGTGCTGCACCAACATTGCTGTTTCAAGCCAAAAGTACTCCAAGTCACCCAGATTCTCGTATCAGCCTACGAGTCAGAAATGTTCATCATCATCATCTTGCCACAGTGCTTCGATCATCATCATTTAGTTTGGCTCTACCGCCATCTCCATGGCACAGCTTGCGAAATCTGCTGAAGAATCGCAGCCGCTTCGACGAGCGCCTCCCTGTCCTGAACCTCACGAAGATATAGACGGGACGGGATGACCAAATCAGTATAATTGCACAGGATGAAAAGAGCAGGTAGCTGCAGAGATGGAGTTACTTACGTCAGTGGAGTCCATGCCCATGAGCAGCTCGTCCACCTGCATGCACTCCGCCGGCGTCAGGTCGGAGGAGCCTCCCAGTGACAGCGCGGCTTTCCCCTTCGAGCCCCATGTCTGCCCAGCGCTCCGATGCAGGTTCCCGCGGCGGAGCTCCGTCCCGGCTTCTTGCCCGGAAAGCTCGGCTAGGAGGGGCGTCTCGCCGCCGTCGCCAATAGGGGCGAGCTGCTTGAAGTTTGTTATTGCCGCGTCGCCCTGCAGCTCGACGGCCGCGGCGTCGTACGCTCTGGCGGCGTCCTCGGCGGTGTCGAAACAGCCGAGCCATCTGTGACTCCGAACTCCCCCCTTGGACTCTCTGATCTGCGCCCCGTACCTGCCGCTCGGACGCCGGCTCACGCCCCGGAACTCGGTCGAGGCGCCCGGCCTCGCCTTCTTCCTCGTCCTCCTCCCCCCGCCGGCTCGCAGACCTGGTTGATCCGCTGGCTCACTCATGCCGACGTCGGACGCTTCCCCGCTAGAGCTGGTCAGTGGTCAGCTTGACTGGACTAGATTGGACAAGAAGAGGCAGAAGGAAGAAGCGCGTGAAATAATGGGAGTTCAGGGAGCAGGCTGCAGGCAGAGAGACTATCTGTGCTGCACACAAGACTTGCGACACAAGATTCATGCTTCAGCTGTAACTCTACTACTCTGCACTTTGTTTGTCAGTAGACAAGTCGTGCTTTGCAAGGAAATATCAAATATGCATGCAGAAACAACGTTTATGTACGCTGAAGAAACAATGTTATTTTCTCCCGGACAATATTTGCACCATCACTATTTTAGATGTTAGATTTTGTCTTTTTTTGTGCAGTCTAAAATACTGGTTTTTCGAGCTGATTTTTTTTAGGTTAGTAGAGTACATTATTTTCTACATGTATAATTTTTCTATGAATATTTTGAACATTCAAAACATTGTTTTTGAAACAGTTCAAAAACCGGGTTAGATGTAGCTCGGGACCCACATGTCCGCACTCTTATACATGACCTCTATAACAACATAATATAAAAACATCGAGGAACCGCATAAACATATTACTGACAAAACAAATAAATGATACTCCCTACGATTTCTTTTAATTAACTTAAATTTAGTATAACTTTGTATTAAATCAAAGTTAATTAAAAGGGATCGGATGGGTACTAACATGTCATGCTCAATTTCCCTCGTGAACATCTGATAAAACTGAAGCAGAACATGTCATGAACTCATGATCAAGCAATTAACAACACACAGCAACAAGTGTCTGCATTAGTCATGCATGGCCCTCAGACTAGGAAAAAGTTTCTCTGACAAATATGCCTCCAAGACAAGTGTTGTCGTCGTTGGATGATACCATTGAAGGCCGGTTTATGCGTACGCATATTTCGCCCGACGTTTAGGCCGGGCTCAGGTTATAGGATTTTTTTTGTCTGAAGCCAAAAATGGATTAAATATACTACTCCCTTCATTTATAAATAAGTGACTCAATTTTATCTATATTTAGATGTATTTTAGTTATATGTACCTTCATAAATAGAAAAGGTTGAGTCACTTATTTTAAGACGGAAGGAGTAATATATTGAAAATAGGTTTAATAATGTTTTTAATATCCTAGCATTCGGATATAACATTTGGGGAGCGCCGAAAAAGCAGCCGTGGTTTGGAGATCTCCCTCCACCTCCAGTCCTCCACCGACGTCCCCCAAATTGTTCCCCCAATGACTAAAAGACAAAAAATAAGAAAACCAAATCATAGTTCAAATTAGGCCACGAAGGCACCCACATTCAAATCCAAGCCTCAAGTTTAAATTCACTAGCCGGTGTTGGTTGCTCAGGTGCCGGAGGTGGAAGCTCTGTTGCTGGCGGCTGATGCATCGCTGATGCTGGAAGCTCTGTCGGCGATGATCACATCATCTCGTTCATGATAAGAACCTGTGCCATCTTGTACCAAGCCTTGGCATCATCATCCGTGATGGAAGTGTCGGCCATCAAGATCTTTGAGTCTTCCTTCATGTTGGTTACCGCGGCTTGTGATGACTTGTTCATGGCATGGATGAGGGTGCGACCAACGCTCTGTGTTGCCCCCCCCCCTCCCGACCGCAGCTAGGATGACCTTGCCACATCGTTATTCCTCTACGTATGCCGCCTCATACGTCTCCTGCTCCCCCACCTTCTTCATGGCCAAGGAATCCTTGCGATGGGCGTTGGGCGCCTCGGCAGTCACGATGGATTTCCTCAACACCTCCACGGTCCACACCTTGTGTGTCCAT
This sequence comes from Lolium rigidum, assembly GCF_022539505.1. Classification (NCBI taxonomy): domain Eukaryota; kingdom Viridiplantae; phylum Streptophyta; class Magnoliopsida; order Poales; family Poaceae; genus Lolium; species Lolium rigidum. The sequence goes on along the minus strand of NC_061509.1, from coordinate 7,918,109 downwards.
CCCTCTGGCGTCTTCGTTATGCCCTTGGCGCGGGCTGGCTTGTCAAGCTGCACCATCAGACGAAGATGGCGGGGATTCATGTGGGAGAGAGGTAGGAGAGGGAGAGAGGAGAACAAGAACGATTTCTGGCGACGGGAGTGGAGTTGTGAGAGAATTTTCAGGGTGGAGGGATATATCTTCCCCCCGATGCCGCTGCCATGACGGACCCACGTGGTTTTATCGACGTGTCGTGTGTTGCCATTGCCCCCCGTTTGCCCCCCCCCCCCCCCCCCCCCCCCGCTCGCTACGGGCCCGGAAGGGGGATGCCGGCCTAATTTTCGATCCGATGTTCGCACCGTCACGATTTGATCGGCACCGGAAGGGGCCGAATTTTTGGCAGAGCCACCAAAGCACGTTTGGGAAATCTTTGGAGGCTCCCTCAATTGATCGTTAGAGCAAAGAAAGTGAGTAGTCGAGAAATCTAGCCTGCCAAAGTAAAGTGAGCATGCGTAATGGATCGAGAAGTGGAGGTACGAGCGTTAGTGAATATCGACCGACCCGATAGGGCGCAACAAGAGTAAGCGATGCGGTTGATATATCTGTAATGAGAGTGGATAACAGATCGAACAAGGGTAGGAAGGGAGCTGTTGGTTGGGAGATAAAAGACATGGTTCTCAATTCTCATGATCCGATGTAATCGATGGCAAACACACCTACAGACGGCCTCTCAGGCGCACGGTACTAGTAGGAACAACATCGTCATGTGGACGATAACCATCTGTGCATGAGCATGCTGCCAAGAAGCGACAAGGGCTCGCGACTGCACACCGACCCAAATTGCAGACTAGGCAATGTGAGGGGAAAGTGAAAGGGGCAAAAAAAAACCGCATATGGGTTCCTCTACTAACATGAATGCAAACTTTCTTTGCGAAAAGTTCACCGATTTACTTGATAATCATCCATAGTAATACCAAAAACCTAAAAGGTAATAAAGATTACAAATAGGTTCATGGACCACCTAGGAACGACTAAGACACTAGCACGAGCTGAAGGCATGCCGCTGTCCTTACTCCTCCATCACCGGAGCTAGAAAAAACTAGTCTAGTAGAGCTTGTTTTAGTAGATAAACTGAAAAAGGGCATGCTAAGATTCCAAAGGACCAGCGCACCAGAGAAACAATCAACATCACAGATAAGATTGATAGATCGGAAGGGCTAAACCTGAAACCACACCAACGAACATGAAAACCTACTGGATCCTGGGAGATCCGCGGGACGCACAACTCCACTCGCCCTCCGCCATCGCAAGACGCACCACCGGTGCGAGTATAAGGTGAAAAGGACCTTATTCCAAACTTTATAAGTTAAACACACAACGAAAACCTCGTGCGGCAAGGGGTCGTGGTCTGCTACGTCTCCAAGGCCCCAAGGACACTAGAGGACGAGAAGACTAGCGGCGTCATCGGTGAGGGTGTAGGAACCCTAGATGAGCTTTATTATCACCTCAACGATCGTCTTTGTGGCTCTCATCCTCACGTGCAGGTTCGGTCGACCCAGACTTCTTTTTTTGCGGAAAGTTACAATATATTATCCGAAACCAGCCTACAAGAACATCCTCGCGAGCAAAACAAATAAAACTTTATTTTGACATGGAACCATCCTTATTCCATGAACTCAACGATCCTCACGAAAACCAAAACATCGTTCAAGAAACTCTCTCGCCATAAGATCTAGGGTTCCTAATCTCCACTACCCCAATCGTTGGAGTGCGTCCTACACTAGCCCGACGGAGAAACAAACAGAAACTGAATTCAAATTTAATTTAAAGTAGTAACAATTTTTCCTCACGTAAAAAGAAACCAAGATTCCTCTTTGACTCTTTTGCTTTCTGAGACTGGAGAAGTCGTCAAGGCGCTTCACTGCTAAGTAAGAGACGCATGGTACACCATGTATGTCCCTTGTGCAAAAGTTGACCGAGAGTCAATCAGATGGCGGATTACAATCAGGAGGCATAGCTTTTTTTTTGAGAGAGAAAGGAGGCATAGCTTCTGCAAGAAAAATCAGCAAAGCTTACATACATGGCTACACTGGGCTTTTACTGTCAAACAGACATGCAACAAAATTACAAACTGAGATCTTCTGCATACACGGGGATTAGACTGGGTAACAACAACAAAAAATAGAAAAACAGGCATTGCTATACTCGAGGGCTAGTACTGTCAGACAGACATGCTGGCTGAACTGAATTACTGCTGGGTTACAACTATTTCTAGTCCAGTACTGCGAAGTCTCGATGAAGATACCGGAACAGCAAGAGCTCTGCATCCACGTGCAAAAGAAGAATATAAGAGCATGGTTATGCTACCACATACTGCTAGCCCCAATACTGAACTAAAAAAGGACCAGTACCAAAAGCAACTACTAGTAAAAAATATTAGAGCATCTCCAGTCGCGTACTCAAAAGCGTCCCCAAAGTAATTTGGGACGCGCCGAACCAAAAATCCGTTCCAGCCGCGTCCCCCAAAGCCCATTTTTGTCCGGCGCGGCCCGATACGGTATCCGGCGCCCCGAGCCCGTCCCCGTCCCACAGGGGACGCTCCGGGGACGCCGGACACACCGAAAAGCGAGGCGGGGAGTGGCGGGGCCGATCCGTCAGCGGCACAATAAATTTTAACCTAACTGTCGCCTACCTCGCGACGGAAGTTATTGGCTTTGCAGCGACGGTGCAATTCCCGCAGTGACGGTGCAGTTCCCGCAGAGGCGCAGCGATGCGTCTCGTCGCGCCTAGCTCTGCGTGCCGGTGTTAATGAGCGCCACCGCTCCCCCTCCCTCCGGCCTATAAAAGGGCCGCCTCTCATCGTCCCTCTCACACACAAACCCCTAGCGCCTCTCTCCCAAACCCTAGCCGCCACCATCTCAACAAGACTCGACGCTATGTCTGGTAGAGGCGGAGGCCGACCTCGCGGCCATGGTCATGGTCGTGGCCGCGGCAGAGCTGAACGCTCGCCGTCGCCTGCCACGCCGTCGGCTTCATCGTCGGAGATGGACGTGGAGCCGGGCGTGCTGTTCGAGTTCGTCCTCGTCCTCAAGGGCGACCCGCGCGGCATCCAGAGGCTGCCGGACTCCTTCGCCGAGTACGTCGCCGGCGACTATCGCCCGCGCACGATGCATTTGCGGGAGGTGATACGTCCAATTTGCATCACTATTTTATATCATAATTTGCTGTTATTCATTGATATATTTCATATTGGGACACAATACTTATGTTATTTCATCTATTTTGCATGTTTCATCATTATTGGAGGATCAAGCACCGGAGCCAGGATTCTGCTGGAAAAAGCACCGTCAGAACGCAATATTTCGGAAGATCAACTGTGGAAGGAAATTGCACGTAAATTTCTATTTTTCCAGATGACGAAGGAAGCCAGAAGGGGGAGCCAGCTGGACCCAAGGTGGGCCCAGACAACAGGGCGGCGCGGCCCGGGGCACTGGCCGCGCCACCATGGTGTGTGGGGGCCCCACGGCCCCTCTCGCCTCCTTTTCTTCGCGTACTCTTTCGTCCCGAAGACCTAAGCCACGGGGGGTACCTCACGAAGAGTTACGGCCGCCTCGCGGGGCGGAGAACACCGAGAGAGAAAGAGCTCTCCGGCGGGCAGGAATCCGCCGGGGAAATTCCCTCCCGGAGGGGGAAATCGACGCCATCGCCATCGTCATCGAGATGGACATCATCTCCATCATCATCATCATCATCATCTCCATCATCTACACCGCCATCACCACCGCTGCACCTCGTCACCGATGTAACGATTTGTTACCACCCGATTTTGGCCAAATCAGGAGATGGGCCGTAAGTGAAGATGGGCTTGAAGGACGTACACGTGGAGCATCTTCGAAGCGGCCTTGCGCTAAGAGTTTGGGCTTAACTGCCCATGTATCTGTAATATAATAGATCGTATCGTATTTAGATTAAAAAGATAGAGTACGGCCCGTGCACGGTTAGGTGCACGCCTCAATTAGAAAGTCCCTTGGACTATAAATATGTATCTAGGGTTATCGGAAAAGGAGGACAATCATCGTTCACACAAACACAAATCGGGCGCATCGCCACCCCTTTCTTCGAGGGTTTCTCCCGGGTAAGCACCATGCTTGCCTAGATCGCATCTTGCGATCTAGGCAGTACATGTTTATTCGTCTACCTTGTACTGCTCGTGCTGAAGCGTTGTTGATGGCGAGCAGTACTACTTATCATTAGGTGTTTAGGGGCTTGCATTGATGCTTTCTCGTGCATATCTGCGTGGCAATGCCGTCCCTCGACACCTAGCTGCCCTTACACCTATCTGGTTGTAAGGGCAGCATCTTGCTTGTTCGTTACTTAGTAGATCCGATCCGTTATAGTTGCTCCTTGCTCCGTAAGGATTAGTTTAATATCTGCATAGTTAGGCCTTATGCTGGGGTCAGACGATCCGGTAGTGCGTTAGGTGTTGTTCACCGTCCCTGCGAGGGATGTTCCGGGAATCAACGTTATGTTGGTTTTTAGGCCTCTCGTAGGGGTAGTTTGCATCATCTTCCGTAGCTGCTAGGCCCGATCACACGTAGGACGTTCCGGTTATGCGGTGAAAATCCTAAACTGTCGTGGATCGCTTTAGCTTTATTTTGATCAAGCAGGATCCCCATGTCATTGTAAATCCAACGTGAACCATGGGGCGATCGGCTCCTTGAGCCGATCCACAGGGAAACCTGAAGAGCCGATAGGGCTCGTATTTAATGTTTACGTGTCTACCATGCAGGAACAATCGAAGCACTCTAACACCTTCCTGATCGGGTCTAGGTCAGGTGGCACGCCCTAGCAACCGCCGGGACGTGGGCTGGAAGATTTGCGGGACGACGCGAGGTGCCGGGGTCCACTAAGCGGCCTTGGGAGCCTCCCGGCTCTTCGTGTTGCTTAGCCATTGCCCGTCGGTGGGTTTTGGAGGGTAACACATTCTGGCACGCCCGGTGGGACATCTTCTGCAACATCCACATCAACACCGACATCCGAGATGGCAGAGGAACAGATCACATACGAGGATCTTCCTCCTGATCATAAGAAGAAGTACGATGAGCTGAAGGCCATCATTGAAGCCGAACTCATCGGCTCCTTTGAGAAGACCCGTTCGCACGGCATCAGGTTCAAAGGATTCACGCCACAAGGCGTCCTTGAAGGGGTGGATCTGTCTCTCCCTTCAGATGAACGTACCAGAGCCCTGCGACAGGAAATCAACTACGTGGTGGCTCACTCGCTACATCGGCATTCTGAGAGCCTGGTGAATTCTTTGGAGCGCGTTGCGCTCCGGGTGGTCCAAGAAGTCATGGAGCGTCGGTACTCCCCTTCAGGACCTGTTCTAGGGACTCACCAAGGAGAGGTGCAACTCCACACCAGGCCACCATTGCCGTACGCGATGGCAGCTCCACAGCAACAAGGTTCACCGGCATACGTTGTCTACAAGGTTGGAGGTAATCCGGGCGACTATCAGTTCTTGTATGAGCCGCCCAAGGAGATCCCACACGGATACGTGTGCACGTTTGTGCCGGACTGCAACAACTGGACGCAGGCGATCCAGGCTCCAACAGGAGGGACTGCCGGAGCAGGAGCCATTGTTTCGGCAGGAGGAACGACTGCAGCAGCGGGGGTTTGGGAGCGAAGGCTGAGAAACAGGCGTGGCTAGCCAATTATACCACTGCACCAGTCCAGGAAAGCTCAACTGCCACTACCTCCACCGCAGATCAGATCAGTGCAGTCCTGAGAGATCAGTTCGGCATCTTGCCGAAGAAGAAGATAATCGGCTACACCAAGCCGTACCCCAATGAGTTTGACCTGATCCCACTACCACCTAAGTACCGGCTTCCGGACTTCAACAAATTCAGTGGGTCAGAAGGATCTAGCTCCATCGAGCACGTGAGCCGATACTTGGCCCAGCTGGGCATGGTTTCGGCATCGGATCAGCTACGGGTGAGGTTCTTCTTGCAATCCCTCACCGGTCCAGCTTTTGGATGGTACACCTCGCTGCAGCCCAAATTCGGTACGATCATGGAAGCAGTCTGGAGGAACAGGTTTCACACCCAATATCATTCGAAGCTACCGAAGCTGGTATTGCCGAACTAGCACGAGGTTCGGCAGAGGCGAGGAGAGACAGTGTCTGAGTACATTCAGCGTTTCAGAACTGTCAAGAACCGATGCTATTCGGTTCATTTAACTGAGAAAGAAGCAGTCGAGCTGGCCGTGGTAGGCCTTGCAGCGTCATTCAAAGATCTGACGTTCCAAGTGGAGTACAACTCGTTGACGCACCTGGTCAATAGACTGACCTTATATGAACAGCGCCATCCAGAACTGTACCAGGACAAGTTCAAGCGCGCGATAACCCTGGTCAATGCCGATGAGGATGAAGATTCACGGAAGATCGGGAAGTCGCGATAGCCGAGTGGACTCGGACGCCGCACTCGTGGCCTGCAAATGGGTGAACCCGCCGGGGCCTCCAAGAGGGTTGGACTTTGATGTGAGCAAAACCGAACGGATCTTCGATCCGCTGCCGAAAGAGAAACGATTGAAGCTCCCCGAAGGCCACAAGATCCCTACGGCACAAGAGATGAACAAAAGGCCATACCGCAAATGGCATCATACGTTCACGCACGCCACCAACGACCGCAAAGTATTACGCGCACAAATTCAGATGGCGATAGAATCAGGCCGATTAACTTTCGGACAGTTTGCCATGAAGGTAGACATGCGTCCGTTTCCGGACGTCAACATGGTGGACCTAAGCCACTCCATAAGGGAGCCTGGGTTCTCTTTTGATGTCAATATGGCAGGGTTCGTGATCCGCCATGGCAAAGATAAAGCGAGAGAGCAGCCACTCTCGTGGCAAAGATAAAGAGGAGGCCGTTCCACGCGACCGGCCCCAAGATGATGAGAGACGGTACCTAACCGAGGAGGAGGTGAGAAGCATACGGTATCAGCGCCCACTCTCCGTGCATCTCCTCAAAAAATATGAGCAGCAGTACGACCGACGTCGGCGCTACGACGAAGACGATGAAAGATATCGTCGGTCTGATGCGGAAAACGAGGAGGTATCGTCGGCACGACGGGAACAACGACGGGTACGAACGTCGCGCTAGAGGGAGGTCAAGGGAGCAAGACAACGTGGATAAGCACCGGGACTGTCCCTTCTTCAAACATTGCTGGGACTCGGGAATGAGCCGATTGCCAACAATCGAGAATTGCCCGTAATGCAAACAGCAAAGGAGAAGGACAAACGAAGTTTCGGTGTTCGAGCGTCTAGGACCTCTCCCACCTCATAACAAGCGAGCTGAGTCATCTCAAGAAGAGGACTTCGAGGAGTCGGATGGAGAAGAAGATAGGTATCACCGACCAAGGTGGTGCCCGATGGACTCGGCCACTCTCGAAGCGTAGAGTGCGGCGGCTGCGAAACCTGGAAGAAGCCGAGGCACGTGCACTGCACACGTTGAGAAGAGCACGGCCCGATCTGGCCGTGAAAATTCAGCAAACATTGGAGAAGAAGGCGCGCCCGCCAAAGAAAGTATGGCGCCCAAAACAGGCGAAAGCCGATGCACAGGCATCGGCTGATGCCGATGCAGAGACATCGGCTGATACAAACATGGTATCCGTGACCCGGACGGAGTAGCAGGTCCAAGACATTGGACGTACGTGGCAAGGCCGATCCCTGAGATCGGCCCTCAAAAAATGAAAAGCAAAGGATCTTATCTCCAGCATGCCACATAGCTACAGTGGAAATCCGAGAAGTTGCAAACCATCGTCAAACATTGCAATGGAAAGGGAGGCCGATTCCCGCAATCGGCCAAAATTATCCTCAACATACTTTTGTCTGTGTTCAGCATTGATCCAACAGATGCCTGAAGAGCTGATACCATCAATTACTTGACTGAATCGGCTCGGGGGGCACATAGATGGATGAGACACGAGGATACGAAGCTTGAAGTGGATATCAAATGCCCAGCAGAACAGCTCAAATATGGGGGCCGATACGTAAACAAATCGGCCGTAAAAAATGGAAAATCCAAAATTTTTGGACACAGCCGATGCGTAGACATCGACTTAAGAATTCAAAGCCGATGCACGGCCATCGACTCAAGGGATACGGAGCCTAATGGAGCAGTTATCGAGTTACGCAGCGAGGCTCTACTGAAGGAGTCCCTCAGTGGAATGGTTGGTGGCTCCATTAAGCAAATCTTCAAGATCGGCAGCACCTGCGTAAGCATGCAGATCAGGTTAGGATCATGAACAGCCAATGAACATTCAATCGGCTGTGACATTTCCTCCTGGGGCTTGACCAAGGTGACAACTTCGTCAAACGTCGTCACCAAAAGCTACATTAGTCCGCCCGAGGTGATGAGCCGATCTGAGCAGCAAGACGCAAGAATGGAGCCAAGAATAAAGCTTCTTAGTTCAAGGGAGCTGCTGATCCTTCCAAAGCCGTCGTAGTGCACTGTCTCCTTGGGCGTAAGCTTTCCTGCCCAGTTTGGATCATTGAACTGAAGGAGCTGCTGATCCTTCCAAAGCCGTCCTAGTGCACTGTCTCCTTGGGCGTAAGCTTTCTTGCCCAGTTTTGATGAAGAGCTGGAGCGGCTCGGGGGGCAGCTCACCTTGGAGGTTCTCTGCTTTTGAAACCCGATTTGGTTAGAATCGGCTGATGCTGCACTACAGTTGGGAAGCCGATAGTGGCCCAATGCGGCTGGTACACTTTCATTCTCGCCTTGATTGAGGCTCGGGGGGCAGTTCGCCCTTAAAGATTCTCCGCTCTGAAGAGTCGATGGTGTTGAAATCGGCTGTCTCTGCAGCAGGGCCATGTTGAAAGGTGGCGAGCTCTCACAGAAGAAGACCATCAGGGTTGATGGGAGGAGATTGAAGAGGGAGCCATCATCATTGATTAGGCACCTGTTTTACAAGAGTATCAGCTTCAACATCAAGGTTGTCAGCAACGGGCTAAGAAGCTTTCCTGGAAGCATTAACCCAGGAGTTTTGCCGTCAGGACAAACATCACGATCGGATGATTTTGAAGCCCAAAGATCTTAGGGTCTCAAGGCTGTGTGCTGGATGTGTTCGATTGGGAGTTTGGATCTGAATGTCAAGGATTGCAAGTTACCATCTGAGGAGGTGACTAGATTGATCGGTCTGGCAATTCATTATAAGAGCTGATGCATTGCCATCGGCTCATTGAACATCAATCAAGGTGACAATCGGCAAAATCAGGGTAGGGGAAAATTGGCTAGATCAATATGGAGGAAATCGACAGAATCAAGTGTGGGAAATTCCTTCATTGATATTCAGGTTTCTTACATAGAAGGAGCCGATTGCTCTCAAAAGAGATTGTTGGGGGATACATTGCCCTCATCTATTACTCCTAGCTCTATCCTATCTAAGGGCCGCTGCTGCTCTCATCGTCACCGTCGCCGCCGTCGGTGCTGCTCCCGGCTGGTTCTTCGTCGCTGCTGTAGCGACCTCCGGCGGGACCTTCATTGTCCTCGTCCTCTTCGTCGGCGTCGGCATCGTCGCTGTCGAAGTCGCTCATGTTGCCCGGCCAAGGGCAGAGACGCTTGGCCGGCGGCTCGTCAGAGGAGGCGTCGTCCTCCTCCTCTTCCTCCTCCTTCACCTCCTCAGCGGAGGAGAGGCCATTCCAGGAGAAGCCGTCGTCGTCGCTTCCCTCCTCCGACGACCCAATGGCGAGGAAGCGAAGGTCGCCCTCCCCGTCCGTTAGGGACTGGTCATCTTCAGACCAGACGGAGGAGTCGTGGGTCGACTCGTCCCCGTCGGCTATGGCGCGGCGGATGTTGGCCGCGTGGGCCTCCCGCGGGTCCCATTCCGGCGTCGGCTCGCGAGAAGGGGAGGATTGGGTGGAAAGAACCGATGAGGGGGAAGAAGAGGAAGAAGACATGTTGGCCGAGGAGGGCTTTTGGAAGTGCTAGTGCGAAGGAGATGAAGAAGGGAATTACAGGAAGTGGCCAAATAAAAGGGGGATATAGTGGTTTAATGCCTAAGCAGTTCCCAAGGATGTGGTGCCAGAACCGTCAAATCGTGCAGGGAAGTTGAGAAGGCAAGACGTCATCGGGAAGAAAACTGCGACGGTTCTGCCACGACATGACCCTTCGAAGGAGACAGATGGTTTTGCAATTATCATTATCAAAACCAGGGGGGCATGTGTTACCACCCGATTTTGGACAAATCAGGATATGGGCCGTAAGTGAAGATGGGCTTGAAGGACGTACACGTGGAGCATCTTCGAAGCGGCCTTGCGCTAAGAGTTTGGGCTTAACTGCCCATGTATCTGTAATATAATAGATCGTATCGTATTTAGATTAAAAAGATAGAGTCTGGCCCGTGCACGGTTAGGTGCACGCCTCAATTAGAAAGTCCCTTGGACTATAAATATGTATCTAGGGTTATCGGAAAAGGAGGACAATCATCGTTCACACAAACACAAATCAGGCGCATCGCCACCCCTTTCTTCGAGGGTTTCTCCCGGGTAAGCACCATGCTGCCTAGATCGCATCTTGCGATCTAGGCAGTACATGTTTATTCGTCTACCTTGTACTGCTCGTGCTGAAGCGTTGTTGATGGCGAGCAGTACTACTTATCATTAGGTGTTTAGGGGCTTGCATTGATGCTTTCTCGTGCATATCGGCGTGGCAATGCCGTCCCTCGACACCTAGCTGCCCTTACACCTATCTGGGTGTAAGGGCAGCATCTTGCTTGTTCGTTACTTAGTAGATCCGATCCGTTATAGTTGCTCCTTGCTCCGCAAGGATTAGTTTAATATCTGCATAGTTAGGCCTTATGCTGGGGTCGGACGATCCGGTAGTGCGTTAGGTGTTGTTCACCGTCCTCGCGAGGGATGTTCCGGGAATCAACGTTATGTTGGTTTTTAGGCCTCTCGTAGGGGTAGTTTGCATCATCTTCCGTAGCTGCTAGGCCCGATCACACGTAGGACGTTCCGGTTATGCGGTGAAAACCCTAAACTGTCGTGGATCGCTTTAGCTTTGTTTTGATCAAGCAGGATCCCCATGTCATTGTAAATCCAACGTGAACCATGGGGCGATCGGCTCCTTGAGCCGATCCACAGGGAAACCTGAAGAGCCGATAGGGCTCGTATTTAATGTTTACGTGTCTACCATGCAGGAACAATCGAAGCACTCTAACACCTTCCTGATCGGGTCTAGGTCAGGTGGCACGCCCTAGCAACCGCCAGGACGTGGCTGGAAGATTTGCGGGACGACGCGAGGTGCCAGGGTCCACTAAGCGGCCTTGGGAGCCTCCCGGCTCTTCGTGTTGCTTAGCCATTGCCCGTCGATGGGTTTTGGAGGGTAACACGATTTGGGTTGGATCTTGATTGTTTGATAGGGGAAACTCTCCCGGTGTTACTTTCTACTTGTTATTGATGCTATTGAGTGAAACCGTTGAATCAAGGTTTATGTTCAGATTGTTATTCATCATCATATCACCTCTGATTGTATTCCATATGATGTCTCGTGAGTAGTTCGTTTAGTTCTTGAGGACATGGGTGAAGTCTAAATGTTAGTAGTGAACTATGGTTGAGTAATATTCAATGTTATGATATTTAAGTTGTGGTGTCATTCTTCTAGTGGTGTCGTGTGAACGTCGACTACACGACACTTCACCATTTATGGGCCTAGGGGAGTGCATCTTGTATTCGGTTGCTAATTGCGGGGTTGCCGGAGTGACAGAAACCTGAGCCCCCGTTAGTATATCGATGCAAGAGGGATCGCAGGATCTCAGAGTTTAAGGCTGTGGTTAGATTTATCTTAATTACTTTCTTGTAGTTGCGGATGCTTGCAAGGGGTATAATCACAAGTATGTATTAGTCCTAGGAAGGGCGGTGCATTAGCATAGGTTCACCCACACAACACTTATCAAAACAATGAAGATTATTTAGCTACATGAAGCGAAAGCACTAGACTAAAATCCCCGTGTGTCCTCAAGAATGTTTGGTCATTATAAGTAAACAAACCGGCTTGTCCTTTGTGCTAAAAAGGATTGGGCCACTCGCTGCAATTATTTCTCTCGCATTTTACTTACTCGTACTTTATTCATCTATTACATCAAAACCCCTTGAATACTTGTTTGTGAGCATTTACAGTGAATCCTTCATCGAAACTGCTATCAACACCTTCTGCTCCTCGTTGGGATCGACATTCTTACTTATCGAAGATACTACGATACACCCCCTATACTTGTGGGTCATCAGGAGGCTTCGTGCGGCTACTACCGGTGGATCATCGACGCGATCTACGACGCGCGCGGCAAGATGTACCTCAACATCGGCTGGGAGAAGTTCGCGCGCCACCACAGCCTCGAAGCCGGCTTCATCCTCTTGTTCTCCTACTTCGGTGACAGGGACATGAGCGTCAAGGTCTTCGACGAGACGCGCTGCCGCCGGGACTACCACGGCGACAGCACCGACGAGGAGGACGACTGAGTGTTGTTTCTTCGCAGCGAATACGTGCACGGAGGTTTCTGGTTGTTCTTCCTCGCAAGAACCAATAGGGGCACCGTCACCAGCTGGATTTTCCAGTTTCGGTGGGTGTGCCCTCGAGTGTTCTTTCTTGGCAGCGAACACACGAAACCTGCGATGACTGGCCTAGTTAGGTTTAGTTTTTTTTGCAATATTATATATTTTTTCCACCACGGTTCCAACTATGTATTAGTTTGTGAAAATCATGTTCCTAACTATGTCTTCGTGTAAACCACGTTCCCTGTATTAGTTTGTGGAAATTGAAATAAAATACAAAAAAAAAGTATTTTAAATGTTTTGGGGAGGCGTTTGGAGGACGCGGCTGGGGAGCGATGTCCCTCAAACGCGGCACGAACAAAACACGTCCCCCAAACGCTCAATCTGGCGCGGTTTGGGGGACGCTTTAGGGGACGCGGCTGGAGATGCTCTTACAACAGAGCCCTGGTTTGCCCCTCAACATACATTGTTCTTCCAAACAAAGATCTCAGATATCAATCAGCCTATGAGTTAGGAATGTTCATCATCAACGCCATCATTTTGACGGTGGCACTTCCATCATTTCGTGCCATCTCCACGGCCAGCTCGCGAAATGTGCCGAAGAATTGCAGCAGCTTCAATCAGTATGTCCCTGTCCTGTTGTCTGAGAGCGGTCCAGGCTTTGGGTTCAGAAGATACTGATCTTTCAACGAGTTGGCCCCTAATTCTTGAAGGTAGAGAGTTGCTGAAAATTTATAGGGATATTTCTGTAACTAAAGTAGATCGTCTATGCAATAGCCCTGCTCATGTGTTAGCTAAATTAGCTAAGTCAGGCTACAGTGGGTCGGCCTGCAATTCATCTCCGGAGTGTATTAGGGAGTTGATTGCAAGCGATTGTAAGAACACTATGTAATCCTTGAGGCAGCAGGTTTCTTACGCACTCTTTTCCTTACCAGTGTACCGAAGGGGACTGAAAGGTTTTTAATGAGGCGGCCTGCTGCTTAATATATGTGATCTTACTTTCAAAAAAAAAGTATGTCCCTGTCCTAAGCCTCACGAAGGAACAGACGGCATAACTTAATCAGAACAACTATACACAGACACAAGGCATGCAATGCAAAATGCAAAGAGGAGGCATCAAACTTACATGGGTGGACTCCACGTCTTTCAGCAAGTCGTCCACCTGCTGCCACTCCGCCGGCGGCAGGTCGACCAGCGACAACGCAGCTTTCCCCTTCCAGTCGCATACCTGCGGAATGTACTGGCCGCCCCTCGGGTGACGGTGCAAGCACTGGCCAGACGGCTCCGGTACGAGCGATGATACGCCATCGTCGTCAATGGCGGCCGGCTGCTCGAAATTGGTAATTGCCCTCGCGCCGAACATCCCGACGGCCGTCGTACGCTCTGGCGGCCTCGTCTGCGGTATCGAAAGTGCCGAGCCACGTCTCAGCTCTCCCCTTACTGATCCTCGCCCCGAACTTGCCGGTAGATTGCCGGCACACGCCGCGGAACTTGCTCCGGCCGTCGTGGCCCGACGGCTCGGTCGGGAGTGAGGGTACGCAGCCGTCGTCAACAGCCACGGGCTGCCTGAAGTTGGTTCTGGCCGCCGCACCGTGCATCTTGACGGCCGCGGCGTCGAATGCCCTTGCCGCGGCCTCGGCGGTGCCGAAGGTGCCGAGCCATGTCTGACGTTTCCCCGTGTGCTCGGTGATCTTTGCCCCGAACTTGCCGCCTGGTCGGCTGGACACGCCGCGGAACTCGGTCCCGGCGTCGGCTCTTGACTTTCTCCTCCCCCCGCCGGCGCGCAGACACCGGTCGTGGACTCCTGATATCTCACTCATGCCGGCGCTCGGACTCTCTCTCTCCGCCGACAAAACCAAATAGAGGTGGACTGGACTGTGGAATGGCCGAAAGAAACGCGTGAAATTTCGAAGGGAACACCGGAGCAGGCAGAGACTCAGCTTCTATCTATCTTCAGATAAACGGTGTTGCGCACAAGACTTCCCATGGAAGCCAGTGTTGCAGTACCTCTACCTACACCTGTCAGTCGACAAGGCTTGCTATGCAAGAAAAAATGCTTGCAGAAACAACATTGTTACGTTCAAGGGACGATAGTTTATTTCGAACCATGATGAAACAATGTTTTGTGACCAGGTGACTAAAACTTAGAGATTTGTTTGTTTTAAGGGGACAAAGCTAGACAACTTAGCAAATCAAGAAACTTCTTCATCATACCAGGGGCAGTTTTTAGTCCACCATATGCCGGTGATATGGGATGCAAACCTGGATGTAAGAGGCTCGCCACAACACCTTGAAAAATACCATAAAATGTTTAAAATCAAGGAAAATCTAAAAAAAGGAAATGAAGAAAATCTGTCTCAAAAAAAAGAAAATAAGGAAAACCATTTACTTTAGGGAAAAGGGGGAAATTCGTTTGAAAGAGCGGAAAAATGGATAAAACACTAAGAAGCAAAATTTTGGATATTGGGATAACTTGGAGAATTTGGGATTGTTTTTTTTTTTTTTTTTTTTTTTGCCAGGAAGGAAATTTGGTTGTTAACTAAATAGATTGTTTGATACTACCAACCTGTTCAATATAAGGCATCAAGAACATTACGTACTTTGGTGTTTTCTTTCAATGTAAAAATGATCTTTTCCTGAATTTGCTTCAGAAATTTCTTATCATCAACCCTGTTTATATGAATGAATCTTGGGATAGGCCGCCATTGACCGGTCAAAGACATGTTGGACCAAGGTTTTTACCCGAAGTCTGAACAAGGGAGAAGATCATGCCACATCAGCGCCCCCAAGAGGGACACGACCTATTCAACTCTTTTCACCTTTTGAATATTATGTTTTTTTAATCTTTTGAAGCTTCTGTTGGTTGAGAAGGGAAATTGGCCAAATCACCTTA
Organism: Lolium rigidum; assembly: GCF_022539505.1. NCBI lineage: Eukaryota > Viridiplantae > Streptophyta > Magnoliopsida > Poales > Poaceae > Lolium > Lolium rigidum. The sequence goes on along the minus strand of NC_061509.1, from coordinate 7,902,699 downwards.
CAAGGAAAAAATGCTTGTGAAAACTACTTTTTACGTTGAATGGATGATAATTTTTCCGAACCATGCTGACGATGTTTTGTGAGCCAGTGACTCAAACTTATACATTTGTTTGTTTTAGCTTCCTATGGGGGACAAAGCTAGGCAACTTCGCAAATGAAGCAACTTCTTGATGAAACCAGGGCGGTTTTTGCTCCGCCAATCACCATATACCGGTGATATCGGATGCAAATCTGGTTGTAAAAGGCTCGCCAGAATACCTTGAAAAGTAACATAAAATGTTCAAAATCAAGGAAAATCTATAGAAAATGAAGAAAGTCTGTCTGAAAGCAACAAAAATGAGGAAAACCGTTAACTTTAGGAACAAAAGGGGAATTTGTTTGAAAGAACGAAAAAATGGATAAACACTAAGAAGAATGATTTTTGGATATTGGGATAAACTGGGAAATTTGGGATTGTTATTTTTTTGCCGGAGGGAAATTTGGGATTGTTAACTAAATAGATTGTTCGTTACTAACTTTTTCAACATAAGGCCTCCAGAAAATTACATACTTTGGTGTTTTCTTTCAATGTAAAAAAAAGATGTTTTCCTGAATTTGCTTCAGAATTTTTTGTCATCAACCCTGATTATATGAATGAACTTGGGATAGGCCACCACCGACCGGTCAAAGACATGTTGGACCATGGTTTTTACACAAAGTCTGAAAAAAGGGAGCAGATCATGCCACATCAACGCCCCTAAGAGGGACACAACTTATTCAACTATTTTGACCTTTTGAAGATTCTATTTTTTTCAATTTTTTGAAGCTTTTGTTGGTTGAGAAGGGAAATTTTCCAAATCACGTTACAACGAAAAAACACTTGTTGGGAAGGGAAATTTGCCAAATCACATTACACGGAAGAAATGCTTGTGAAAATAATGTTTTTATGTTAAAGGGGGGATATTTTTTCTGAACCATGATGAAACGATGTTTTTGTGACCGGGTGACTCAAACTTAATTTGTTTTTGCTGGTGGGGGTGGGGGTGGGGGTGGGGGGTGGGGGGGGGGCAAAGCGATACAACTTCGCAAATCAAACAGCTTCTTGATCAAACCAGGTTGTAAGAGGCTCGCCACAACACCTTGAAAAGTAACATTAAATGTTTCAGAAAGAGGAAAATCTAAAAATAGGAAATGAAGAAAAATATGTTTCAAGAAAATAAAGGAAGTGAGGAAAACCATTAACTTTAGAAGAAAAAAAACTTTTTTGAAAGAGTCGTAAAATGGATAAAACATTAAGAAGAAATTTTGGATATTTGGGATTTTTTAACTAAATAGATTGTTCGTTACAAATATCATATACTACCAACCTTTTAAACTTAAGACATCGAGAAAATAACATACTTTGGTGTTTTCTTTCAAAGTAAATTTTTTTTTCCTAAATTTGCTTCAAAAATTTCTTGGCATGAACCCTTTTTATATGAATGAATCTTGGGATAACCCACCGCTGACCAGTCAAACACATGTTGGACCAGGGTTTTACCCGGACCCTAAACAAGGGAGCAGATCGTGCCATGTCATTGTTCCTAAAGAGGGACATAACCTATTCAACTCTTTTGACCTTTTGTTTGTTTTGTTTGTTTTTTGACCTTTTGAAGCTATTTTTTTTTTTTGAACTTTTGATGATTCTATTTTTTGAGAAGAAATTTGCCAAAGCACCTTACAAGAGAGACACATGTACATGTTACAAACTACCACAGTACACAAGATTAAAGAATGTGACGATTATCAGACAACATAGTAGTAAACCTTGAGCAACATTGGATTGATTAGGAGAGGCCAAGCTTACTGGAGTCAAGATGAAGTACTAGAAATGCACAAAACCAGTCTAACTTGTGTATACTTGTGTTCATCGTCAAAGAGTGGCCACGGTTACACACCTACTTCAATGCATGATAGTAAGGGAAAAGAACTCCAGGCAACGACCATGGCAATGACAAGGCATATCTTCTGGATACCTAGTCCAGGACTCCAGGTTTCTCAGTGAAGATCAGGCAAGATCCATAACTGTATGCACAACTCAAAGAAACATGCAACTGCAGATCGAGTAGCCACAACCATTGGAGCCAGGGTATTTTTTTTTTCCTGTAATATTTTTCATGCCGGGTAGAGATACGCAAATTTCAAGAAATTTCGTAGAATATTTTCAGAAATTAGGGCCAGATTTGAAGTCAGTCATTCAAATTGTTCTCAAAAGAATTAAAATGAGACCAAATGGAATCAAACCCCGCACCTTCTAGACATGTACCAGGCCCTCCACCGCTGCACTACAACTAATTTTACGAAAGAAACATGATTTCTTTATTTTCAGAAGTGTAAGTTTCGGATTAATTCAATTTGACCGAAATTTTCGACCCAAATCATAATTTTTTGCCCCTTACCGAAAAAAAATTCACGAAATTTTGACGGAGCTTTTTCACTGATTGGAGCTTCTCTTGTTCTTCACAAAATAATCTGCATATTACATGAATATCATTACAGAAGGTGCACATGTATCAGGTCTATAATAAAGCAAAATCAGCCACAAAAGCGAAATCTAGCCAGGCATCAAGTATTCAGATAACTATACAAAATGTGAAGAATATTTTCAGAAATTAGGGCCAGATTTGAAGTCAGTCATTCAAATTGTTCTCAAAAGAATTAAAATGAGACCAAATGGAATCAAACCCCGCACCTTCTAGACATGTACCAGGCCCTCCACCACTGCACTACAACTAATTTTACGAAAGAAACATGGTTTCTTTATTTTCAGAAGTGTAAGTTTCGGATTAATTCAATTTGACCGAAATTTTCGACCCAAATCATAATTTTTAGCCCCTTACCGAAAAAAAAATTCACGAAATTTTGACGAAGCTTTTTCACTGATTGGAGCTTCTCTTGTTCTTCACAAAATAATCTGCATATTACATGAATATCATTACAGAAGGTGCACATGTATCAGGTCTATAATAAAGCAAAATCAGCCACAAAAGCGAAATCTAGCCAGGCATCAAGTATTCAGATAACTATACAAAATGTGAAGGTTGATTGTTCCGTAGAAAGCCCCCCCCCCCCCCCCACCCACCCACCCAAATATGTAGCATGTAACTGAAATTGCTAGTTTTCGTTTTCAGATTTTTCTACCAGTTATAGAAAATTATGAGGATGTAAGTTGAAACTAACAGCCGGGGGATTAAGAAGTTTTTCCATCATCTGAACTTAATGTTAGAAGCCAAAACTCTGAACTAACTAAAATCTAAATGTCTATCTATCACCCAGTCTTATCTCTGAGCTCAGCCATCATTCCCTCTTAGTACTGTCATTGTTTCTTGGATGATTTTCTCGTCACATAGATAGGACGTACCCAGTGCTGAGAGCTCCCGCATTGTGGGTCTGGGGAAGGTGTTAGTGGCAAGCCAAAAAGGATCCTGGGACCTCTCGGTCACAGGCGGTGAGGCTCTACCGCTGCACCAGGCCCGCCCTTCATATTCTCATCACATAGATAATCTAAGTAATTCTTACGCTGAACAAAAAAGAACTAAGTACCAAAAGAAACTAGAAACTATTGCAGCAGCGCCCAGGGCTGCCCCAACATTGTTCTTCCCAGCCAAAAAGGATCCAGGCCACCCAAATCATCGTATCATCTTACAAGTCAGGAATGTTCATCCTCAACATCAGTTTGCCATGATGCTATGATCAACATTTATGCTGGTTCGGCTCTCCCACCATCTCCATGCCAGCTAGCTACCGAAATCTTCTGAAGAATTGCAGCCGCTTCAATCAGCGCCTCCCTTTCCTGAACCTCATCAAGGAATAAATTACATGCTATACACAAGGCATTCAAAGAACAAAGGAACAGGCAGCTGCAGATCTAGCAACTTACATTGGTGCATTCCATGTCCTTGACGACCTCGTCCACCTGCTGCCACTTCGTCGGCGTCAAGTCGGCCTTGAGGTCGTCGTGCTGCGCATCTGGGATGATGTTGTCCGAGCAGATGTCGAGTGCTGACAGTTCCAGTAAGTCGATCAGGATGTCCGTGCGCCATTGTTCGCTGTAATCAGCAGGCACGGCCTTAGGTGATTGCTTGAAGTTGGTTTTGGCTGCAGCGTCGTGCAGCCTCACAACGGCCGCCGCTTCGCTGCACGGCTCGGCTCCGGCATCTCCATCGTCGAATGAGACGCTGTCATTAGCGGTGGGTTGCTCGAAGTTGGTGACAGCAGACGCACCGTCCAGCTTGACGGCTGCTGCATCATACGCTCCGGTGCCGAGCCACACCCGAGCTTTCCCTTCCGAGGGTCTGACTCTGATCCTCGGCCCGTACTTGCCGCTGCGTTTCTGATGCACGCCGCGGAACACGGCCAGGGCATCCGGCTGCCTAGACCCCGCCGCCTTCTTAAGCCGCGAGGAACGCCGGAGAAGGGCGAAACCTGCATCAACTGCGGTGGACGTGGGTGAAACGCCGGGCAGCACGGTTCGGACTTCCGGCGCCCTCCTCGTCACACTCCCCGTCTCTTTTCCGGACGGTTTGGCTAGAGCGCTCCAGAACGGGGAGGCGCCATCATCAGCAGCAGCGTGTTGCTTGAAGTTGGTTGCGGCCGCCGCGCCACGCAGCCTGACGGCAGCGGCGTCATATGCTCTGGCGGCCTCCTCGGCGGTGTCGAAAGTGCCAAGCCATCTCTGAAGTTTCCCCTGCGACTTGGAGTCCCATATCTGCGCCCCGTACCTGCCGCTGCTTTTCAGGTACACGCCCCGGAACTTGGTCCGGGCGTCCCGCCTAGCCTTGTTCTTCAACGGCGATGAAGGGAGGTGAACGGTGACGCCTGCATCATCCGCGCTGGACGTGGGTGTTTGCTCGAAGTTGGTTGCGGCCGCCGCGCCGCTCAGCCTGACGGCAGCGGCGTCGTACGCTCTGGCGGCCTCCTCGGCGGTGTCGAAACTTCCGAGCCATCTCAGAGGTTTCCCCTTGGACTTGGAGTCCCATATCTGCGCCCCGTATCTGCCGCTGCTTTTCAGGTACACGCCCCGGAACTCGGTCCCGGCGTCCGGCCTAGCCTTCTTCCTCAACGGCGATGAAGGGAAGTGAACGGCGACACCTGCATCATCCGCCCTGGACGTGGGTGTTTGCTCGAAATTGGTTTCGGCCGCCGCGTCCGGCAGCCTCAGGGCGCCGGAGTCGAAGGTGCCGAGCCGCTCATCAGCTCCCCCCTGCGACTCGGAGTCTCTAATATGCGCCCCGTGCTTGCCGCTGCTTCTCCGGTACACGCCGCGGAACTCGGTGCCGGCGTCCGGCCAAGCCCTCTTCTTGGAAGGGCGTTCAACGAAGACGCCAGCTGCATCATCAGCGCCGGACGTGGGCGCCGTCTCTTGTCCGGACTGCTCGGCTGGAGCGCTCCAGAACGGGGAGACGCCATCATCATCAGCAGCAGCGGGCTGCTCGAAGTTGGTTGCGGCCGCCGCGCCGCGCAGCATGACATGGGCGGCCTCCTCGGCCGTGTCGAAGTTGCCAAGGCACCTCTGAGATTTCCCCGTCGACTTGCAGTCACTGATCTCCGCCGAGTACTTGCCGCTCGGTCGCCTTCGCACGCCGCGGAACTCGATTCGTTCCTCCGGCATGGACTGCTTCTTCTTTCGCCTCCTACCACCCGCCGCCATCACATCCACCCCCGCCGCCGCCGCCGCGCAGACCTAGATCGAGGACTTCCACGGTCCCCCGCCCCTTTCTGCTGCACGACGGCGCTCTGGGCCGCTCTCCGCCGCCGCCGCCGCCGCCACCGTCAACTCGCGCAGGAATGGACCACAAGACGCGTGAAATTTTGGGGGTTTCCGGTTTGGGAGGCAGAGGAGATGGAGGAGCAAGGAAGGCTCTGTCTCGCATTCGCACATGAAGGGGCCTTGGACTGGGTTGTAATGGGCCGTTGGGTAACTCGATATGGGCTGTTGGCCTGTACTGGTGGCTGGCTATATGAAAATGAAGCAGATAATACAACAATACAAAGTTCTAAAAAAAAGATAATACAACTATACAAGGAAGGCATAATTTTTCAATAAATCAAACATATTCTGTCGCAAACCTCTTTATTGCTCATTTTTTTCTAGATCATAGGGTATACAAAGAATTTATTGAATAGCATCTAAATAAAATACAATATGTTTTCTCTGGTGTGCCCCTTTCCCACTAATATATCACTTGCTTTTTTTTTTGTCAAGACTATCCCAATTTACCGGCATATAAATGATTAGTTCATCATCAACAGTAACAGATTTTGTAGGAGAAAACTTAAATTCCTGATAATCACCAATCACATTGGTATTATCTGTCGTTGATTACAATTTTGCCCCATCTTCTTGATTAACATTAGTTTATTCCTGCACAAAAACTAAAACCAACTCCATGTATCAACTCTGTTAGATGTATATATGTGTATATTGTAGTTTCCCCATATGTTAGGGGGCTTCCTGCATATTTCCACCTGTACATGTACTATATATTGTGGCCTTTGGCCCCCTGGTAATACAACAATCATATTTCCCAAACATGGTATCAGAGCAGAAAAAATCGATCCTCTAGTCCCGGCCGACGTTGCTTGTTCCCGTCGTCCGTCCCCTGCTCCGCTCGATCTCTGTCTTCCTCGTCCCGGTCGATTCGGCCGATCTCCACTCCGCCCCTCGCCTCCGTGCTGGCCCCGCTCTTCGCTGATCCCGCCTTATCTTTGGGCCTCCCTTCGGTACTTGGTCTTTGTCCGCTGTCTCCGTGTATGACGGCTAGCCATTCTTCGCCGCCGTTTGCGGCCTCTTCACGCAGCTCTGCCCGCGCTTCACCGACTCCGTCTACGTCGGCTCGCCGCTCTACACCGACTTTCGCGGCTTCTTCCCGCGGCTTTGGCCGCGCTTCGCCGACTCCGTCTACGTCGGCCTGCCGCTCTACATCGACTTTCGCGGCCTCTTCCCGTGGTTATGACCGCGCTTCGTCGACTCCGTCTACGTCGGCCTGCCGCTCTACATCGACTTTCGCGGCCTCTTCACGTGGTTATGACCGTGCTTTGTCGACGCTGTCTTCATCGGCGTGTTGCTCTCCGTCGCCCCCTTTGGTGGCCTCTATGCGTGTGGCTGATAGCTCCTCGTCGGCACCTGATTGTACGTCGACCTCTCCAGTCGCGCCCTGATGACCCACAAGGGGGTGTATCGTAGTATCTTCGATAAGTAAGAATGTCGATCCCAACGAGGAGCAGAAGGTGTTGACAAGTAGTTTCGATGAAGGATTCACTGTAAATGCTCACAGACAAGTATTCAAGGGGTTTTGATGTAAAAGATGAATAAAGTGCGAGTAAGTAAAATGCGGGAGAAATAATTGCAGCGAGTGGCCCAATCCTTTTTAGCACAAAGGACAAGCCGGTTTGTTTACTTATAATGACCAAACGTTCTTGAGGACACACGGGGATTTTAGTCTAGTGCTTTCGCTTCATGTAGCTAAATAATCTTCATTGTTTTGATAAGTGTTGTGTGGGTGAACCTATGCTAATGCACCGCCCTTCCTAGGACTAATACATACTTTTGATTATACCCCTTGCAAGCATACGCAACTACAAGAAAATAATTAAGATAAATCTAACCACAGCCTTAAACTCTGAGATCCTGCGATCCCTCTTGCATCGATATACTAACGGGGCTCGGGTTTCGTCACTCCGAGCAACCCCGCAATTAGCAATCGAATACAAGATGCACTCCCCTAGGCCCATAAATGGTGAAGTATCGTGTAGTCGACGTTCACACGACACCACTAGAAGAATGACACCACAACTTAAATATCATAACATTGAATATTACTCAACTATAATTCACTACTAGCATTTAGACTTCACCCATGTCCTCAAGAACTAAACGAACTACTCACGAGACATCATATGGAATACAATCAGAGGTGATATGATGATGAATAACAATCTGAACATAAACCTTGGTTCTATGGTTTCACTCAATAGCATCAATAACAAGTAGAGATGAACACCGGGAGAGTTTCCCCTATCAAACAATCAAGATCCAACCCAAATTGTTACAGCGGTGACGAGGTGCAGCGGTGGTGATGGCGGTGTAGATGGTGGAGATGATGATGATGATGATGGAGATGATGTCCAGCTCGATGACGATGGCGATGGCGTCGATTTCCCCCTCCGGGAGGGAATTTCCCCGGCGGATTCTCGCCCGCCGGAGAGCTCTTTTCTCTCGCGGTGTTCTCCGCCCCGCAGAGGCGGCTGTAACTCCTCGTGAGGTACCCTCTGTGGCTTAGGTTTTCGGGACGAAGGAGTACGCGAAGAAAAGGAGGCGAAAGGGGCTGTGGGGCCCCCAGACCACATGGTGGCGCGGCCAGGCCATGGGCCGCGCCGCCCTATGGTCTGGGCCCACCTTGGGTCCCCTCTTCTCCCCCTTCTGGCTCCCTCCGTCATCTGGAAAAATAGGATTTTACGTGTAATTTCCTTCCACAGTTGATCTTCCGAAATATTGCGTTCTGACGGTGCTTTTTCCAGCAGAATCCTCGCTCCGGTGCTCGACCCTCCAATAATGATGAAACATGCAAAATAGATGAAATAACATAAGTATTGTGTCCCAATATGAAATATATCAATGAATAACAGCAAATTATGATATAAAATAGTGATGCAAATTGGACGTATCAACTCCCCCAAGCTTAGACCTCGCTTGTCCCCAAGCGAAACCGAGCTCGATAAACAAGACCACATGTTTATGGAGTGAAGAGTCGATAAATAAAATACGGACAAGAAGCATCATATTCATTCACACAAGACATTCTAGTAAACAACTTCCTCATATAACTCATCTTGAAATAAGTAAAGAGAAATCACAAGTAAAGGTGCATAAGAAATCATAGTTGGTGATGGCAAACTTTGTTCTTGGTCAGAGAACTATTAACGGATTGTACTTCTAAGCAAAGCTTTCATATTAGAATTTATAGCTGGGCTTTCATATTCAATCATAACAATCTCCTCATAATCATTGAGGATTAAGGATGACACTCCCCCCAACCTTGGCTTTCTCAATCCATGGCTAACCGAATCCTCGGGTGCCTTCCAACATTCACATACCATGGAGGAGTGTCTATTGCAAAATTAAGTTGCTTACTGATAAATCGGGGCAAAACATGTGAAGAGAATTATTAATGAAAGTTATTAATTGGGGCTGGGAACCCCGTTGCCGGCTCTTATTGCAAAATTATTGGATAAGCGGATGTGCCACTAGTCCATTGTGAAAGTCCAGCCCAACAAGATTGAAAGATAAAACACCACATACTTCCTCATGAGCTATAAAACATTGACACAAATAAGGAGTAGTATAGTTTGAATTATTTAAAGGTAGCACATGAAGTATTTACTTGGAACGGCAGAAAATACCATGTAGTAGGTAGGTATGGTGGACACAAATGGCATAGGTTTGGTCTAAGGTTATGGATGTATGAGAAGCATTCCCTCTCGATACAGGTCTTTGGCTAGCAAGGTTTGATAGCAAGCATAAAGGTTGAGGGAAACAAACAAATATACATATGATAGAACAATCATGCATCTTTCTCATAAGCACAAGCAATTTTAACTTCAGAATACTAAACTCATTAGCATAGAGATAATAGAGTAATATATCTAAGTGTATTTCTCTCTTCTATTAAACATCAGGGTGTTGTTGCTACTGACCAATGCTAAGTTTGCCAAAACCAAATAGATTTACTTGATGCTCCCAAAGTGATATCAATACTCATGTCAAGAGTAATCATATAATGGAGATTGCAAACTAAAATAAGGTGTGCAAAAAGTAAATGATAAGACTTCTCATTAATATTCCATAACGATAACTCACACCAACGGATACATAGATAACCAACCTAGAGAGATACTTCCACATTGCATACTATTCCATATGATAACTTCCCTACTCATGATATGACACTACTTGATAGTAAAAGATAAAGGTAGTGATAATGTGATACCGCGGCACTCCCCCAAGCTTGGAACAAACCAAGGGGATGCCAATACCGATGATGAATTACTCCTTCGGTGATGATGGTGATGGATTCTTCTCGACAAGCTTCTTAACAAGCTCCTTGAAATCTTCAATCTCATAGGTGAGGTTGCGAATCAGTTCCGAGTTGTGCTCAACGCGGCTCATAATCATGTCAGGTGGTGAATCCCAACTCCTAGAGTTGTTTCCCCATCCTTCAGCTTCAAATTTCATCTCTCCTGCAATGTTAGAACGATCTATATCCCAACCACTTGGCAACACTACCTTGGGGGTTCTTTCAGTTTGACGATCGTAGATTAGGTTGCGGAAAGGGCTGTAATTGCCGGAGAAGATGTCCTTGGAGCCAAGTAATGACGTGGAACCGCTCCTCCGGTAGCGATTCGTGCACTCCTCTTGGTGTTGGATGGATTTGATATCACGCCAATACTTGCAATGGTGGCACGCTGGTGTACTCGCGGAGCTTCCTCCACTTCTTCCTCATCCTCACTTGCGTCTTCTTCCTTCAGTTCCGGGTCTTGAATATCTTCCTTCCAAGGCCCCTTGTCCTTGTTGTTGGAGACCATGGTGCCTCTAGATCAAAGCAAATCTGGCAGAAAACAGCTCGAAACAAAACACGATGAGAAAACGATATACGGACCTCCAGGGGTCCGGGGGATTATATAGCAAATATTTTTACGATAAAAGGAAGGTTCCAGGCCGAAAACGAGTGGAAAAGGGACGACGAGGCGGTGTCCTCATAGGTCGGCGCGGCCAGGCTGGGGCCCGCGCCGGCCTATGGGGGCACGCCCTCGTGCGTCTCCTCCACTCCGTTTCGATCCCGTAATTTTTCATATTTTCCAAAAACAGCAGAAATATTGTTCGGAAAGTAAATTGCGGACTTTTTATTACCTGTACTGTTACCTATTCAAAGTCGAGTTCTGGCGGACTGTCAATTTGTCCTTTGATGAAAGCCTCCGGTGTTTCCACTTGAATAATATCAACATCAACATTATAAGAATCACCCGAGATATAATGCTTGAGTCTTTGTCCATTCACCACTTGTGTGGCATTGCCTTGGAGAGAGCTAATTTTAATTGCTCCTGAACGATACACCTCCTCAACAACATATGGTCCTTCCCATTTCGAGAGTAATTTCCTGCAAAGAATCTGAGACGAGACCGATACAATAGGACTTTATCCCCAATATTAAACTCTCTTTTAATAATTCTTCTATCATGCCACTTCTTAACTTTTTCTTTAAAGAGTTTAGCATTTTCATAAGCTTCACTTCTCCATTCATCTAGAGAACTTAATTGCAGCAACCTCTTATTACCGGCTAGTTTCGGATCTTTATTTAGTTCTCTAACGACCCAATAAGCTTTGTGCTCTAGTTCTAGAGGTAAATGACAAGCTTTTCCATAAACCATTTTATAAGGTGACATTCCCATCGGATTTTTATAAGCGAGTTCTATAAGCCCATAATGCTTCCTTCAATTTGCTGACCCAATTCTTTCTAGATTTATTAACGAGTCTTTCCCAAAATGGATTTAATCTCTCTATTTGATAATTCTACTTGACCACTAGTTTGAGGGTGATAAGCAGAAGCAATTCTATGATTGATACCATACTTAGCAAGAGTTTTTCTAAAACCTCCATGAATAAAATGAGAACCTCCATCAGTCATAATATATCTAGGTACTCCAAATCTAGGAAAAATAATATCTAAAAGCATTTTTAAAGAGGTCTCGCGATCAGCACTTTTTGTAGGTATAGCTTCTACCCATTTAGTAACATAATCAACAGCGACAAGTATATGAGTGTTACCTTCTGAAGAAGGGAAAGGACCCATGAAGTCGAATCCCCAACAATCGAATGGTTCAATAACAAGAGTATAATTCATAGGCATTTCATTGCGTCTGGAGATATTACCAACTCTTTGACATTCATCACAAGATAAAATAAATTTCCTTGCATCTTTGAAAAGTGTTGGCCAATAAAAACCTGATTGCAGAACCTTTTGTGCGGTTCTATCTCCAGCATGATGTCCTCCATAAACACTACCATGACATTTACTCAATATCTCCTGTTGTTCATATTCAGGAACACATCTTCGCATAATACCATCCACTCCTTCTTTATATAAG
>NC_061509.1:7536692-7568674 GCF_022539505.1 Lolium rigidum | reverse complement strand
ATTTGCACTGAATAAAGGGTGTGACTAATTTCCAGCCAGGTCATATACACAATTTAGTTGCAGCTTGTTGGTGTTTGGGTGGAATGATACTCTCCTTGGAGCGATCGGATACGTGTTAAGTAGAGCGAGAAAGGCCATTGCTCGGTGGCGGACTGGCGGTACAATGAGGCATACGTGTATAAAAGCATCTCCACTCGGCTTCCCCATACGGCATCCGGCACGGTTCAGGGACCGTATGGGGGCGCCAACGTGAAATGAAAAATGGGAATTTGCCGACGCACAGCCTGCACCCCATAGACGCCCCCAATACAGTTTTATATATAATTTAAATCAACAACTAAATTGTGATAATTTATTAGAACTTAAACAAATGATGAACATAATTCAACAAGTTCAACATGGCACATAGATAATTTAGGTCATCAAACCACGCAAATTTAAAAGTTTAAATCACAATAGCAAACAAATAAACAAACTAGACGGTCCCTTTGAGAATCCACAAATGCTCTACCAGATCATCTTGCAGTTGGTGATGAATGTTGGATTCTCGGACTTCTTGACGCCTGGCGAGAAAAGAAGCAAATGTGGGAGGCACATTGTGATCAACATCTGCAAGAGGACGCATCTGTTCATATGGTTCATTGTCAAACACTGGAAATTCCCGCTCGCGCTCGATGATCATGTTGTGCAGTATGACACAAGCAGTCATGACCTCCCATATTTGATCTTTGGACCATGTAAGAGCAGGGTATCAGACAATGGCAAAGCGAACTTGCATCACACCAAATGCCCTCTCCACATCCTTTCTGGCAGCCTCCTGCATTTGAGCAAACCAAGGTTTCTTCCCTATAGGTACAAGGTTCGAGATTGTCTTCACAAATGTTGACCATCTTGGACAGATGACATCTGCAAGATAATAGCCTTTGTCATACTGGTGGCCATTGATCTCAAACTGCACCGGAGGGGCATTGCCTTCGACAAGCTTCTGAAACACATCGGAGCACTGCAACACATTGATATCATTGTGTGATCCTGCCATGCCGAATAACGTATGTCAAATCCACAGGTCCTGGTCAGCCATTGCCTCAAGCGCCACACTGCATGCACCCTTGTGTCCCTTATACATGCCCTTGTGTGCAAATGTACAGTTCTTCCATGTCCAATGCATACAGTCGATGTTGCCAAGCATACCAGGAAAACCTATCTCTGCATTTTGTGCCAAGATCCGAAATTTGTCTGCCGCACTGGGTATGCGCGGATAGATCTTTCCAAACACCGCCACAATTGTCCCGCAATATCTGTACATGCAATCAATTGTCGTGGACGTTGCCATGCGCAGATAGTCATCATGTGTATCACCTGCAATTCCTTAGGCAAGTATTCGAAGAGCCACCGTGCATTTCTAAATTGTCGAGAAACCAAACTCGCCGACGGCGTCTCTCTTGAGTTTGAAGTAGTCGATCTCCCTCAAATTCTCGACTATTTTCAGGAAGAGATTCCTACTCATCTGGAAATGACGATGAAATACGGCATTGTTGTGCAATGGATCGTCGGTGAAGTAGTAGGCATAGAGCATGCAGTAGCCTTCCATCCTCTACCTTGGCTTGCTCTTGCTGAGCCCCGGCGCGGAGCCACCAATGATCTTCTTGCCCTCCTCGGCAATCATGGCCAAGAGGGAGATGAGGATCACTAGATGTTCATCATCTGAAGTGGCGTCCATGGTAGCAGCTGAGACATCGAGCTCCTCGCCCATGAGCGCGGCCATGACGTCCTCATCTTCTGAGTCCGTCACCTTGGTAAATAGCCGAACACCTCGCGTGCAAGGTGGGAGCGTGGTAGGGATAAAGGTAGTAGTGGTGGCGGGAGCGGGTGAACGGCGACGGTGGGAAGGGCCGGCAAGGTGTGGCGGATAGTATGCGACGGTGGAGTGGGTTCCTACCGGCGGCAATGGACCGTCACGGTGAGAGGTGGTTGTGGCGGTGACAGGGCGAAGGAGGAACATATTTGTGCTTTTTTGGCTCCCATCGCTGACAGGGCTGGCCCGCGGCGTTTTCTCGCCACGCCGGTGCTCCCGCTAGCCCCCTGTATATTGGGTTCGGGCTGGGGTCTCCGGACGGAGAGTTGGGCTGCGCCGGCGGAAAAACAAATTTAGGGACCGTGGCTGGGTGACCATTTTCGTGTCGGCGCGCCTCTAATCTGTTATTGCGGGCCTTTGGGGAGGACGAGTGGAGATGCTCTAAGTGGAATACAACATACCATACATGATACGTATTATACGTCTAACACAACTCACGTTGCAACTCATAATTAGCACGTAAAATCACAACTCATGCGTAGCACGGATATTTTTTTCTCAGTTGCAACATATGTTACAACTAATGACTAGCATCATCGGCCATGGTCGTGATCCAAGTCAAACGATGCAAAGTTTCATGCGCGAGCTCCGACGCCCGTGCATTTGTTGCTTTTTCCGTTCTATACATAATGGCATTAGTATCTTGCCGGCGACACCCTCAGTTATAAGACGCTTGTCATTGGTAGTCTATCTCTGATGGCCTGATTTTATCTCAGTTTATTATTAGTCGATTAGTATTGACGTTTGTGTTTTTCCTCCGGTCTGTGATATAGTGTAACTTGTGGCAGACATCCCGTCTCTATACTTTGTAAGCACTGACGTTTTCATCAGTTTCTATGAGTGTCACTGATTATGGTATTTGAAATTTAAAAAATATTTTCTATTTAAATAGGGTAGGGTATATATATAAAATGGCAGCCGGTTCGTACGTATACAACTGCAAAAATAAATAAATAAATAAGTTATTGTTTCCAAAAAAATTGTTTACACATCCGTTTACGTCATATTAGTAGTTATTACCAATGTTCTTCATGATTTCAGAGATTTTCTGAACAATCCCCTTTATTTTGATTTTAACTCTGTCTGGTAGAAAACATCTTTTCTTAGTATTTTTGACTTTACACAGGAGCTACGAGACTCCAAAAAGAGCAAGATCAGAGAGCACGCTTAAGAATTTTTGAGGAGCACCCAACATGCCAAAGGAGGTCAGCAGAAACCCAACAAGCTGGGAAACATAGGGGGTGGTGCGGGCCCCCCACCAAGGCCGCGCCACATACCCTAATTTCCGCCTGGTTGCTCAGATGACGTCGATTCCACTGCCATCCTTCTCGTATTGACCTAAAATCCTATATAAAAAGGGTACCCGACGTGATCTTAGAAAACATGAAGGTGGAGATCGAAAACACATAAAAAGAGAGTTAGCAGGCGGCCACCGACGGAGATCTGAGGGGGGCGGGGGGGGAGGGGGAACGGTGCCGGAATCGGCTCAGATGGACTCCACCCCCCTCCGGCATGGTCACCATCAACATCTTCATCAACACCTCCAGCAATATCGTCCATCTACCTCTTTTAATCTCTTGGCAAACATTGGTACAATCTATTGTTTTCTCATGATCTATTGTGTCTCTATATCTATGTTTGAGTAGTGACTTGTTTATGGTAATTGTGAAATAGTTTGTTATTGGTTGCATACAAGTATATGTTATCTTCTATGATGGTCTTATATACTAATATATGAGTGCACATATATGTTGGGGGAATCGCATAAGATTGTCACCGTCGCATGTTAATAAGAGGGGGGACAACTCGAGATTGCCAGAAACCATGTTCCAAGTCCTAATTAAATATGCATACTATAATAAGAGAGAATTTAGTCTCCACGGATGTGTTACCCACTTGCATCTAGCCGTTCCTTTGCGTGGAGATTCGTTTCAAGATGTGTGTCAATACTTAACCTATCTACAGCAGATCAATTGATCTGATCCGTCAATATGTTCTGTCAAATAGGCAAATCAAACGGAGAGGCTATCATTGCAGCTGCTATCTTCAACTCGATCGCATCACTCGACCAGAGGTGAATTCACAATGGACTGTAAACAGATGCTCGAAAATAACCGACCTTGGGATGAAGATGTTTTTGAGCTGTTTGGTTTTTCTTATTTCCAAAATTTCAGGAATATATACGAAATTCAGGTAGGGTTAATTTCAGTGCCACACCAAACAGATGCCCCCTTTCGTTTGGTAACTGACTTGTGATGCCCAGTTTTAATGGCGACCATCGGATCAACGACAGAGATTCTGCTGGTACAAACGGTGCTCCATGCATGCGTATATATGCTATGCTGGTACCGGCAGTGCAGCCGCAGGGCTTCTGCCTTCCGGTTCTGATCGATCCCCACAAACACACGATGCTTCTGGTTGGCGAGGACACAACAAAGACGACACATCATGGATTCATGGGCAGTGCAAAGTTACAGGAGATCGCTGATACCACAGACTACAAAGATACTACGGAGTACTCTACTACTTCCAAGTAAGTAGCCACTGCCGTAGCACGACATGAGAAAGGGAAGGCATGGGCAGGCTCCGGCCTTGACCCTGCAACGTTGCCGAGAACCAGCAACGCAACAAGCACGCGCGCAGCAGCTTGCATCGATCCTTTGACTTCCGCTAGCACACGGGCCTCCATGCCAGCTTCTGCGGCGTCGGTGCCGCCGGCAGTGGCTGAGGAGGAGGAGGAGGAAGAAGACGGCGGACTGACGCGTCTGCCGACGTGCGTGACGACACTGACGAGGGTCGACGATGCAGCGGCGAGATGACGGGCGAAAAAGAAGCCGTTCAAGTGGCTCACCAACGTGTCCTTGCCTAACAGAAACCAGCACGCCACACAAAGCACACGACGACCCGGTATCATACAACCGAACATGGATGAAAATGAAGATGAAAGATTTTAAACTCTCCGCGGAAAAAGGAAACGAAACTTTGCAGTGCAAAAATGGATATTTTTTTATCGGATATGAAAACGGAAACACGTGCGCAAATTGTCAAGGCCTACACGAGCTATGACAGCGCTGGCCACGTCCAGTGAGGTGTTTGAGTTCTCAGCCACATTTTGGCAAGGCGAAGTTTAACGAACATAAGCGGAAACATGAACACGTTTGTTAATGGTGCCCTCGCTGTGATCAAATCGATCCAACACCGCAATGGAGGGTGCTTTCCAAGATGAACACACATACAACTCAGTGGCATCTCCTCTTCTAGATCCTACAAGAGAGAGAGGGAGGTTAGCAGCATGATAGGGTGGTGGCTATGGTGCTGATTCTCGTGGGCAGAGCTTCGCTACGCCCCGTTAAAAAAAAAAGTTCGCTACGCGGTGTGCAGTAGCAGCTAGGGTTTCAGGTGCCCCCCTCCGCGCATCTCGCCCTATTTATATAGGGGATTGCCGGCCAGGGGGTGCAACCTTACCTCGTAAGTCTTCCATGCGGTTCGGGTTGACTTTCCTTTGAAGACATCCTTCGCTTTTTATATTTAAGGCTGGCCGTATGAGCCACAAGCGATGCGGTGCCTAGCTCATATAGGGCTAGGGCACTCCCTTTCGGGTCCATGTGGACCCTTTGGGGTGGGTAGGGCAACCATGAAACCCGTGGAACAATCTCAAACATTTTTGGTATACTATGCTAGAATTTTCTATAAAACTTTCCAAATAACCTAAAATTGACTTCTTGACATGAAACTTGATCTTGGGACCATTAGGAACTTCTTGTGATGTACCGGATCCTATCTAACATTCCGAACAAACTTCGAATTCACCATTTGATAATATCTCAGAGTGAGAGCTCATTTTGTTACTTAATTAGTTAACTTCACTTTGTCTAGATACGGACGTATCTAGATATACTTTTGCTGACTAGATACATCTGTATCTACGATAATTTAGAGTCAATTAATTTAGAGTGGAGGGATAGACTTCACCTGCATCTCTAGTCATTTTGTGGAAGAGCATTGCCGAAACTTGGGTCATGACGCCGTACACGTACAAAGAGACAAACATGTGCATAGCTGTGGCTAGTACTGTACAGGACTTGCGAGAGACTCCAAGTCCAAGCTCTAGATGTTGCTACAGATTGTTAGTCCTCCCATCCACGTACTCGCATAATCTCGTTAGGGCATCTCCAACCGGGCGACCCAAACGGACGCGCTGGGCCGTCCGTTTTGGGCCGTTTGCGTGCCCGAGCGGACGCGCGGACGGAGCCCCGCGTCCGCGCGTCCGTTTGGGTCGCGTCCTGCGCCCAACGCAGCGGCCACCCATTTGGCCATTTGGCCATTTGGCCTATTTCTTTGGAAAATAGGTCCTCTGGCCACAGATTCACTTTGATATATAATAATATCTCGTAAACATAAAATAATATATAGGAAACATAAAATATTATCAAATACCATACAATATTATCAAATGTACCATGATAAATCAAATAAAATGTGTCATAGTTTGAGAAAAATATAAAAATTGCAATTGAGATTGTCTAACTTAATTTGGGCGCTCGAGGATCTCCTTCGTCTCTTCTCGAACCAAGCTCTCTTTGCCTCGCTCATGTTGGTCAAGTCGGCGTTCATGATGAGGTTGTCCTCGGCTTGGCGTTTGAGCTCAACTTCCTTCGCCTTCAGCTCCACCTCTTTGGCCCTTGCCATTGCTATGAGCTCAAGTTCTCTCTCTTTGAGCTCAAGTTCTTTAGCTTTGGTCTTCGCCTTGACCTCTTCAATCTCAAGCTTCTTCTGCTGGACATCAAAGAATTTCTTCCTGTCCTCTTCTTTCTCCCGGCGCCTCCTCTCATCCCTCTTGTCCGTGGACACCTCTCTGTCCGCATGCATCTCCTTCAAAGTGCCATACAATAGCATGGACGACGCATCACGCTTCATGTCGGCTTTGGTTGACTTGTGGCCGCGTGGACGACTTGCACGAGAAGCGGAGCTGCCGCAAGGCTGCCCACCATCAAGGTCAATGACCGTGGCATCTTTGGCGGGATTGTTGCCGATCAAGGTCGCCATGTAGCCCTCGTACCCCTCCTGGAACTTGGGGGTGCCGTGGAGTTCCTTCCAACAATGAGGGAAGGCAAAGGTCTTCTCTCCATTGTTGGCTTTGTAGAATTCCAAAGCTCGCCACACCTAGAGCAAAGCGAGACAACAACGATAAACAAATGTGCAAACATCGGATGAATAAGTTGAGGTTATGAATCATACCAAGTCCTTCACACCCATGCCACTAACGGGGAGCCGCCTCGCGTGCTCATACGCCGCCCGGAACTTGTTGCATTCCGTTTGAATTGCTCCCCACCTCTTTTGGAGCGATATTTCGCTGCGGTCGCTCTCAAATGGCTCCTGTCCATATTTGCGATGTTCATGGAAGTATTCATAGATCCGGCGCCAGAATGCGGACCCCTTCTGCTCGGCACCCGTCAACGCATCTTGCCCGATGGTCAACCATCCATCGACGAGCACCTTGTCCTCCTTCTCCGTGTAGTTGGCGGTTCGTTTGCTTACCCGGCGACCTCGAGCTTGTGCAGCTGCGGCTTGTGTGAGGCCCTCACCGAACAACGGCTCCTCCTCAATGTTTATGCTGCCGGGACAGGCAGTTGTGCCCTCCTGTGTGTCAATGGGAGGTGGCTGGGGAGCCTGCCGTGTCGAAGGATATGGAAGGGTCGTCGGCATTGTCGGCGCGAAAGACGGAGGGGCCTGCACGGCGGACGGTGACTGCGCGCGCGCGGCCGACATATCGTCGAACAGGTTGCGTGCACCGGACGTCGCAGCTGCTCCCAGGTTCTTCGGGCCTTTGGAGTTCGCCGGCGCACGGTTCAGGTCAATGGACGAAGGTGACGGCCCCGTCATGGACTCCGCCCACCTCCGGTGACCCATCCCGTGGACCGGTACGCCTGCCGCCCATGCGCCCCCATTTCGTGCCCAAATAGGGCAGTCGGCGGGGCAGTTGACCTTGGAGGAAGGGGCCGGGTCACGGAGGAGGCCGAGCTCCCCACCGAGGCCGCGCCGGTGCCGGGGATGATCATGTGCTGGCCGAGCGCCGGGTGGCCGTAAAATAGCATGGCCTCGCTGCTCTTGAAGGAGACTCGCTCTTCGCCTCCGTCCGGAGTTGGAGAAGCTGCTCCGCCGCCCGCTGCCGCTCCGGCTCGGCAGCGGTTTCCCTCTTCCGTTGGTCCAGCGCCCTGCGCCGGTCGGCCCTCTTCCTGCTCTCGAGCTTCCTCTCGCTCCGGGGTGAGCTCGGCCTTCGCCTTCTTCGTCGGCGGCCCGGGGGGGAGCTCGGCCACCGCCAGTTCAGGAGCCGCCTCCACGGCAGGAGCGGCAACGGCCGCGGGTGCCTCCTCTTCGATGGTGGCGGTGGTGTCGGTGGCGGCGGCAGTCGCTTCGTCGGCCATCTCTAGGTTTTGTGAGTACAGTGGAGTGTTTTCTGTTTTGGGAGGCAGACAGGCGGGCCAGGGGCGGACAAGGGAGGACGCGAGCGACCAGCCTTTCGCGTCCGCGGCCACGCAAACTCGTCCAAGATTTGGGCCGGGTTTGGGTCGTCCCGGACGCCGCGGCCATCCGTTTTAGGGATGGGTCCGCGCGCTGGGCCGCGGTTTTGTCCGTTTCGACCCATCCGGACGCGCGGGCGCGGGATGGGTCGCCCGGTTGGAGATGCCCTTACTCCTCAGCACTTCCCATTCTGGTTGATCTCTGCTTTCCTCGGCGTCCAACGATATGGGCTGTTGCGCGCCGACCACCGTGCCGGCTGCGGACGAGGAGACGCCGTTCGCGGGGCTGCAGATCTCCACCCCCTCCTCCGCCTCTGCGAGGAAGAGGAAGAACCGGCCAGCCGGGACACCAGGTAATCAATCGACGCCGTTACGTGGCAAATACATTCGAGAAAAACCAGTGCGCATGATGACAGACATGGACGACGGTGCAGACCCGGAGGCGGAGGTGGTGTCGCTGTCGCCGCGGACGCTGATGGACTCGTCCAGGTACGCGTGCGACATCTGCGGCAAGATGTTCCGGCGGGAGCAGAATCTGGTGTTCCACCGGCGGGGCCACGACATGCCGTGGACGTTGAAGAAGCTGGATGCGGCGGCGCCGCCGCGGAGGAAGCGGCGAGATGAGGCGGCGGCATCGCGGAAGAAGCGGGCGTTCGTGTGCCCGGAGCCCAGCTGCCTGCACCACCACCCCTCCCATGCCCTCGCCGACCACTGCGGCATCAAGAAGCACTTCCTCCGCAAGCATGGCGGCCACCGCCAGTGGGCCTGCGCCCGTTGCTCCAAGGCCTACGCCGTCCTCAACGACTACAAGGCCCACGTCAAGAGCTGCGGCGGCCACTCCGGCGGCCCCATCTTCACCCGGTACGCGCTCTGCTAGTGATGGGAGTTTCTGTATTGTTGCCCGCTGTTCCGTCACTAACTGCTGGCCGGGCGCGTCGAAACGCGCTGCAGGGTGGATAGTTTCGTGGAGCACCGGGACAGGTGCAGCGCGGCGGCGGGCGTGTCGTGGGCGTCGGTCCGCGGAGTTGCGGCGGCCGCCGCGTCCTCGCCGACGGCGAGATCGCAGTGCCGGTCCAGCCCGTCCAGCGACAGCGTCATGGCCGGCGTAGCAGTGCGTAGCCCCGCCGCCCCCCCGTTCCACCGGTTCTTGGACCAGGGGCCGACGCCGCCGTCCGGCATCCGTGGCGGCGGGCCGCACAACCTGGAGCTGCAGCTCATGCCGCCGTCGTGCTACCCAGCCGCGACGCATTCGCCGGAGGCCCCCATCTCGCTGGCAGACGACGACGTCGCCACGGAGCTGCGTCTGTCCATAGGCTTCTGCAGCGGCGACAACCGTGTAGTAGAGTTCAGGCCACCGCTCTTCGCGGGACACGTGGTCGAGGCGCGCGCGGTGACGGGGCGGTACGGGTACGGCGAGCTGCGCGACGACCGCTTCATCCTCGGCCTCATGCCGCAGCGCCAGCATGATATGATGAACAATGTCCAGTGATTGCAGTCATAGTTTTAAACTCTGAGTAGCTTTTTGTTTTTACCGGCACGTCGAACCGCGGCGTTTGGCCGGCGGTGAGGCGGTGTAATTATATGACGCTAAGAAGTCGTTTGGAAGCCAGGCTTTCATAGCATTTTGAAATGAATACATGTATTTATTTCATTTATATTGTAATTCTAGGAATGGACACTTGTTTGGTTGCCACAAGAATTGCAAATGATAGCAGAATTCAATATTGAATTTGTAAATGGCTTCTATAGAGAAACGCAAATGACAGGTCTCAGTTTGGAATTGTGTTTACCCATGGCGTCATTTTGCTGGATTTACTAAATGAAATGACAGCCCAATTCTATGGCAACCAAACAGTCCACCTATGGAATTCTAAAATGAATTCCAGGATTCGAGTCCCAAATGATGGATACCAAACGACCTCTAATATGTTTTGAGTATTCTGGTCGATTTACATAAAAACTAAGCAGTGATAGACTGATAATATCCTATATGTTTGAGCAATCGGGCCTTTTCATTAAACAGACGAAAATTGATCAGTTTATAAGAAAAACTAGCCGAAAACAATACAAACTTGACACCGTGTCTGGCTTATAACGAGAATCAAGGAAAATCAAAATTAACATGGCACAATTTATAGAGGAAACTGGCAAAAACCGCACACGATCTAGCTCAACTAGGTACGTCTGGATTGTCGGGGAATAACACTAGTGTGATAGCAACGGCAAGCGCCATGATTGTTCGGACACGTCCATAGAAAGGAAATCATTGCCGAAGGAGATAGCTAGGCCTTTCGAGCTTCAAGAGATGAGACATGCCGCAATAAGGAAGTCAGCGGCGCTCGTACACCAACGGAATCCAAAGACATCCACCCAACCTGCACCCAAGGTATTGCCATGAGTGGCTCCAAGCATTCCGAAATATAACCCTCTAAGGAGGTCCATAGACGCCACCGTCATCCAACAACACGACAAAGATGATTTGGTGTTTCAATCTGCAATGAGGGGCGGAGGGGTTTGAGGACTGCACAACAATGCCCCCAAGGAGGAAAAAAAAAGCCACCCTCCAGCACGGCCGTTGCTGACACCGGCCAAATTGGGCAAGACTTTCATCCGGAGACCCAAACCGTCTCCATTAGATTTTCAAGAGGGCATCGCAAACCTCGGATGAACACAAACTACCGACAAGAGGGGCCCATCCCATGCCATTGAGACACACCCTACCACCCACGCAAATATATATTACAAATATCACAAATGTGATGTGCATCTCTATAAACCCTAAACCCTATATAAACCCATAACCCTAACCCCTAAACCCTCTACACCATAAACCTATATATATATCACTACAAAAATGAGTCATGATTCAAAGGTCGTTTGTCATTGTTTTCTTGCAGCAATACATTGCTCCCAAAATTTTGGGAAGCGGGGCGAATATACTCAAACACATGGTGCCAATAACTGTGCAGGGGTTCTTCTAAAAGAATAGAAGTACGTGTATATATGCCATGTTTATTTGGTATTGTTCATAGAGGTAGTATGTAAATAACAAATGATATATGACTCTCCATGCTTTGAGTATGTGCCACCACAGTGTAAATGAAGATGCACATTTTTTGAACTAAAATAATAGGGCCATGGAAAACCAAATTTGTTACAGATATTGCATGAATCTTAATATTATAATTACTATGAGTACAAATAATATGGAAACTAACTCATACATAAATATAAGGTACGGAAGTTTTTGAATTGTTCTTCTCTGAAAACTTAGTATGTCGACCCGCGCGTTGCAGCAGGATCTTTTAGTAGAATTTAGGAACATATTGTAATAGATAGAATATATAATAAAATTTCATATTATCCGAGCCAATAATAAAGTACGTGGGAAAGAAAATTCTTTATAAGAATGTACATATCGGTATTTGTATCCTAGTTATTGTTGACAACATAACAACCATATGTTTTCTTGTAGTATTATCATACGGTTACTGCTTTAATTGATGCAGAGGTCAGGGATTTTTGCCGTTTCAAAAAATAAATCATATGATTACTGCTAACGCTTGGTAGGGATCCATTCTTCGAGTTGCTTGTGCTAGGAATGCCTTGGTTTTGGCAAAGTTTCTTCAAGTATCAAAGAACTAATGGAATAACTATGCAACATATAGCTTCTACAGATTTGAGTATGCAGATAATTGATAACCCACAAGTATAGGGGATCGCAACAGTCTTCGAGGGAAGTAAAACCTAAATTTATTGATTCGACACAAGGGGAGGTAAAGAATACTTATAAGCCTTAACAACTGAGTTGTCAATTCAGCTGCACCTGGAAAAGCACTAGTAACAGGGGTGATGTGAAAGCAGCAGTAATATGAGAGCAATAGTAACAGTAACACAGCAGCAGTAACAGTAACACAGAGGCAATGGCACCAGAAAATAGTTGATACTACTTCCAATGTCATATAAGAACGAGTATATGATGATGAGAGATGGACCGGGGTTCCCAGCTATCTACACTAGTGGTAACTCTCCAATAACAAGTGACAAGTGTTGGGTGAACAAATTACAGTTGTGCAATTGATAGGATTGAAACACCATTAAGACAGAACATCAAGATTATTAATCATGTAGGCATGTTTTCCATATATAGTCATACGTGCTCGCAATGAGAAACTTGTACACCATCTTTTGTCCTACCAGCCGGTGGCAGCCGGGCCTCAAGGGAATCTACTGGTAATTAAGGTACTCATTTTAATAGAGCACCGGAGCAAAGCATTAACACTTGGTGAAAACATGTGATCCTCATATCACAGCCTTCCCCTCCGGTTGTCCCAATTTCTGTCACTTTGGGGCCTCGGATTCCGGACAACAATATGTGCAAACAACTTGTAGATACAATCTAAGCAATAATTATAGAGCTTAAATCTAAGATCATGCCACTCGTGCACTAGTGACAAGCATTAAACACAACAAGATTGCAGCAACAATAACTTCACAAACTTTATAGATAGACTAATCATAATGTAACAATCCATCGGATCCCAACAAACACAACACCGATTACATCAGATGAATCTCGATCATGTAAGGCAGCTCATGAGATCATTGTATTGAAGTACATGGGAGAGAGAGTACCAACTAGCTACAGCTAGAACCCGTAGTCCATGGGGGAACTACTCACGGAGCATGATGGAGGCGGTGGCGTCGATGGAGATGGCTTCCGAGGGCACTTCCCCGTCCCGGCGGCGTGCCGGAACAGAGATTCTGTCCCCCGAATTGGAGTTTCGCGATGGCGGCGGTGCCCCTGGAGTCTTTCTGGAGTTTCGTCAATTGGTATAGGGTTTTTAGGTCTCGAGGGGTTATATAGGCGAAGAGGCGGATTCGGAGGAGCCAGGGGGCCCCCTCCCCATAGGCTAGCGCGGCCAGGGGGCCACCCGCGCCGCCTTACGGTGTGGGTCTCCTGCTGCCCTTCCTCGTCTCCCTTCGGACTTCTGGAACCTTCCGTGAAATATAAGATCGTGGGCTTTTGTTTCGTCCAATTCCGAGAATATTGCCCGAACAGCCTTTCTGGAACCAAAAACAACAGAAAAGAGGAACTGGAACTGTGGCATCTTGTTAATAGGTTAGTTCCGGAAAATACATAAAATTATTATAAAGTGTGAGCAAAACATGTAGGTATTGTCATAAAACTAGCATGGAACATCAGAAATTATAGATACGTTGGAGACGTATCAATAATGAGCCATGATTTTTTTACTAGAAGCTATATGCACCAACGGTAAAATTGATACAACATAGTAAGAAATGGAAGTTGAGAGAACAAAAGCACCACTGGTGGGGGGGCACCAGGATGATGTGCTCACTGCCAAGAAGAACAAGGGAAAGTCGGATGGAAACAAGAAGGAAACAAAAAAGATTAAGAAGAAAATATGGAGCATTTGGAGGGACAAGATTGATAAGATGGTGAAATCGATGGAGCATTTGGTGAACAAGACTTTGGAGGCAAATATGGTGATGAGATGGGGAAGAAAATCCAAATGGAGTAAGCGAGGTGAGAATTACTCTGAGAAGAAGATGCGAAGAGCAAGGTTGCCTTGAAGGAGAGGTGAGCGATTGCCGACGAGAAGCGTGCCATGGTGGAGCTCATTGTCAATGAGAACAAGACTATGATGATGGATCCATTCACCATGGATGCCTACACAAGAGAGTGGTGGGATTTGACGCAGATGGGGATCTTGCAAAGAAGGGAGGCTATGGCTCGTGCTACGGTGAGTGGTGGCGGAGGTGGTGCTACAACGAGTGTTGTCGGTGGTGGTGGTATTGATGACCCAGTGAGTACAGGTCATGATTGATCTTGCATCGATCCGGACCGTGATGATCATTTTGGCTTGCCGAGTACTACGATGAGGTGTTCAGTGGCTGACTCCGTAGATTAACGATTACTTTGGATGTTAAAACTATCGCATATTGTTGCATATTGTTGCTTTATTGTCAAAACATTGCAAAACTATGCATATGTTGTTATTATCTTCTCCTTTTGCAGGGTCTGATACGTACGAAGCATTTTCAGCTGGCAAAATGTGTTTTATGTTCCCTACAACCACAACTTTGCGTGCTGCGGGATCTTTTAGAGTGGGTGTAAGCACTCGGCACCAATTGGAAAAAAAAACATAGCACACCGGGTATAAATGTCATTTCCTCCACGTGGCCAAGTAATACTACCACAAGAGGGTCAACACCAGCTCGACCCGAAAACTCCTTTTTACCGTCAACGGTATGTGCCGGAGTGCCATCCACCACAGATTATGCTTTGAGATTGGGGAGGTGTTCAATGGCTGACTCCGTAGATTAACGATTATTTTGGATGTTAAAACTATTGCATATTGTTGCATATTGTCCCTTTATTGTCAAAACATTGCAAAACTATGCATTTGCACGTATGTGTGAAGCATTTTCAGCTGAACAAACGTGTTTTCTGTTCCCTACATCCACACCTTTGCGGGCTGCGGGATCTTCTATAGTGGGTGTAAGCACTCGACACCAATTGGAAAGAAAAAACATCACACACTGGGTATAAATGTCATTTCATCGACATGGCCAGGTAATGCTACCACAAGAGGGCCAACACCAGCTCGACCCGAAAACTCATTTTTACCGTCAATGTTATGTGCCGGAGTTCCATCCACCACGGATTATGCTTTGAGATTGGCGAGACTGCTTATCCTCTTTATGACAAAACTGAAACATAATTGAAATAAATTTGAACAATATGTTAGATTATTAGGCAATTTTCGAGTGAGTTTTATTACCGAAAACAACATAACAGATGCACTAGCATACTTAACCAGACACATCAGACTAAGCATATGCATTAGATCTGAACATGGAACAAGTAGCAGTGCAAAGTAGGAGAGGAAAAACACGTACATCGTGACCGGGAAGGTCGCACCAGCAACAACACCACCACCATGGCCATCGTTGATGTTGCCCATGGTGAAGTTGGATTTGTCGAGGTAGCGGTTGAACCGGCGAAGTAGAACACGAACAACAACGAGCATTCACGCCGAGACGCTCCCCAAAAACCATATCGTCCGCCTCCCGGTGCAGGATCTCGACGAACGGGGTTTCAGAGACCTGCTCTCCCGGACGGCTGTGCACGCAGTCCCCAGAATGGGGAAGACTAGAGAGTAGCGCACATAAAAGAACCTTTTTTTCGTGAGAGAGGCAAACTAGAGACTTCTTCGAGAGAGAGTCCAGATCTGTTCTGTCTCCTGGTATAGCCTGGGAGGAGAGCCGACCCGACCGTATTGTCACGCGTAGGAAGCCAGGGACATGCGGCGAGCGTGCACATGCACAGTCGACACATACCCAACTCAGTTGGTGCACTAAGCAAAAAATATAGGCTTCGTGGAAGGTGTCTCAAACTCGAACTCGAGTCACGAAACGCTACGTGCGTGACGTGCCAAGGCGGGGCGGAGGAGGAAGAGTGCGCGAGAGCTCCTTCTCTTCTCGCTCACTTCAAATGATTAGAAGAGCAGCCCTTATATACCACTCCAACTCCCTCCCAACTAGCAATGTGAGACTAAACTTTGTACCCCAAGGCTATCCCCAAGCTGTCAACTGTGATGGGCCTTGAGATTTCAGAATTTTTTTTTGAAACGAGGCAAAAGCTTTGCCTTTCATTGATATAGGAGAAAAGAGTTGGCCCGTTTATAAGGAAAACTGGCCGAAAAAACCTCACAACACGACACCACACGCCAGCCCCGAGGCTGCGCTCCACACGGGTCGACGACCAACCAGGTCGACACCACACCTGAACGCAACAGGTGGAGGCGAAAGACCGGAGCCACCGCTCCAACTACCACGCCGGCCCCGAGGCCGCGCCCCACCTAGCCCAAGACGAACTCGCCTCCGCCGAAACCACCAAAACATTCCGCAAGACCCTCTGACCGGTGGACATCCAAAGCGAGGCCCCAAGAGGCAAAGCGACACAAGAGCGCCACCCACACCCGATCCCACGAGGGATCTAGGGTTTCCCCCGGAGAGCCCGGGAGGAGATCAAGAAACAGCCGCTTCGACGACGCCTTCAAGAAGGATGTGGCGCCCATGAGCGTCACCGTCTAGGCCGGCCGCCAAGACTAAGCTTTCGCCCAGCTAAGAGTCTCAAAACCTCGCACCCGCCAACAAGGACCGGCAGAAACCACCACCTGCATCCGCCGCAAAGCGACCCCCGGAGAGCCGCCACACGCACCCCGCAGCCTCGAACGCTCCTCAACTTGCAGCAACTTCAAGGCCAACCACTAGCCGCCGCCACGCAGCCCTCCCGACACCAACAGCCAGAAGCCACCGGAGCACCGCCGAAGAGCACCGTGGGTGCCACCGGAACGCCACATAGAGGGGGCACCGACCAACACCGACACGGGGCTCAAGGATGAACGCCGAAGCCCGGCCGTCGCGACGCCCATGTAGCCACCGCGTCTGTCGAGGAAACTGGGGCCGCCTCCCCGGAGCGCCCTTCACCCTGCTCCTCCTACCAGAGACATCCCGCGCCCGCCCCGGCCACCGCACGCCGGCGACGGCGCGCCTCCACCGCGCCACGCCTCAGGCCGCCCCGCCCCAAGCAGGCCAGCTCAGCCGAGATCCAGATCGGCCGCGCGCCAGCCGCCTCGCCACAAGCCTCCAGACGCGCCACCACGCAGCGCCCAACCGCCGCGACCCAGCAGCCTCGCGAGCAGCCTCCCGCGCCGCCGCACACCACCGCCGGTCCGTCGCCGTCCGCGCACAGCCAGAAGAACTCCGCCCGCCACAAGGAGAGGAAGAGGAACCGCCTCGCCGCCACCTTCCCTGGGGGGCGCAAGGCTTTGCCTGCCCCCCTCCGGCGGCGGCGAAGCGAGGGAGGCGGAGGGTGGGGGTCAGAAGTGGTGGCGGCTAGGGTTTCCCCCGGAGTCGCCCAGATTTCAGAAATTTCAGAAATTATAGGTACATGAGCCTTACTGATCTACATTCAGGACACTATAAAATGTTTGTTTCAAGTCTTCACACTTATCTTCTTTACTGCTAGTTCCGTCTACTCTCATAATCTCGTTACTCACTACTAGTACTCCCCATTCTGGCTGATATCATCACCCTGCTTTCCTTCGGCATCCAGCTATGGGCTCTTGCGCCCCGATCGCCTTGCCCGAGACGGAGGTCGTGTCGCTGTCGCCGCGGACGCTGCTGGAGCTGGAGCCGGTCCGGCGGGCGCGGCGGCAAAGCCTGCCGTGTAAGCTGCAGAAGAAAGATGCGGCGGCACGGCGGCCGCGGAAGAAGCAAGTGTTCGTGTGCCCCGAGCCCAGCTGCCCGCACCACCACCCCTCCCACGCCCTTGCCAGCCGCGCCGGCATCAGGAAGCACTTCCGCCGCAAGCACGGCGGCCACCGCCAGTGGGCCTGCGCCCGCTGCTCCAAGGCCTACGCCGTCTTCGCCGACTACGAGGCCCACGCCAAGACCTGCGGCACCCGCACCGGCGACACCTGCTGCCAACACTGCGGCCGCGTCTTCACCCGGTACGTGATGTCGCAGTGAACTGGTGCCGTGAGCTTCTGTAGTGTTGCCCGGTGCACTCTGACTAACTGGTGGGCGCGTCGAAATGTGGTGCAGGGTGCATAGGTTCGTGGAGCACCAGGACACGTGCAGCGCCGGTCGCCCGCAGGCAGAAGTGGCAGACGGGTCGTCGGCGCCGGTCTGCGGAGTAGCTGCGGCCGCCGTGTCGTCGCCGTCGCAGCAGCAAGCGCCGACGGCGAGCTCGCCGCGCCGGTCAAGCCCGTCCGTGAACATCGCCACCAGTGCCGTCGCAGTGCGCAGCCCGGCCGCTCCCGTGTTCCACCGGTTCTTCCACGAGGGCCCGACGCCGCCGTCCGGGACCCTTGGCGGCGGGCCACTCAACCTCGAGCTGCAGCTCAAGCCGCCGTCGTGCTACGCCGCGGCGACCCGTTCACCGCAGGTTCCCATCTCGCGGCCACAACACGAGGTCGCTACGGAACTGCGGCTTTCCATGGGCGAGGCAGTAGGCCCGGAATAGCCTCGACCCTCCAGCCTCGGCATCGGCAGCATGCGGCGGCGCCAACACGCCGCGTGGAAGATGGGTAGCGCCTGGCCGCCTGCCTTCCTTTTTGGTTTTACCGGCGACAGCGAGCCGGCCGGCGGCAGTGAGGTGCGGTGTAATTGGATGCCGGTGATGTGTTTTGAGTTTTCTAATCGATTTTTTTTATTAAAGCTAAGGGAAAATTTGCTATAGGACATCGTTATTTTGTGGCGTTTGCCAAAACACACCGCTCAATTGTGTTGATGCCAGGTGACATTACAATTATGTGTCATATTTGCCAGAACACACCACCTGGCTAAAAACGGAAAATTTTGCACTTTTGAGTGTGATGATTGGTTTTGAAGATAAAGGGCAAAACTAATATATTGTTTTGCTGATGTTGCTGGGGGAGATCGAGTTCGTGATCACATTTGTAAAGAGAAACTAATAAATTATTATACGGTAAATCTTCTACAGATTTTAGGTGTAGTATCTTAAGCCAGTGTGATTAGAACTAAATAGTAGAATGACTTTATCGAATTTTAATTGCAACTGAAAAAAATTCAGTCTACTGAGAACTAGCAATTCCTATACTAAGCAGATGCAACAATGTTCACATTGTTGTTGCTATGTTTCTGTTTTTTTCATTACATCCTCCAATTTTAGGGAATTGATTTGTCCGAATCAACTCGATGAAAACTGTGTGCCCGATTTCATCAGATTGTTTCTTGTGCGGTTTCAAACCATCAAACCCGTTAGGCCGTCGCCTATCTTTAGCTCTACCCCTGCGTCCACACTGCCACCAACGCCGTTGATACGTCGCTGCTCGCTGACCATCAATGGTATCATGTACGTATCAACCTAGGGTTCTGCAAAATCAAGTTGTATATTGTACAACCCACGAACGACATGGACACACTGCTATGCGCACCCATGTCTAAAGCATCAACGGCCCTGCGCCGACTGGTCGGGTCACACGGTCCGTGGCAAGTGCTACCGCCTTCGCCGAGTCTTTTGGGAGGTCGGCACATCAATGTCATGGGGAAGGGGGTGTCTACCTCCTACACATGTGGCACCTAAGCCTTGATCGGGTTCCGGTGCCACATATCCCCGCATATGGCCGCGTGCGCCACAACATGATCCAGCGGTGCCGCGCGCTTCTCCCGTCGGACCTGCGCAATGACCCGCATACCACAGTCCGCTCCAACGCCACCTCGTACTTCCCTGTGAAGGAGGAGGAGGACACCGATGATGATGTGTCGGACCACCTTCCACCGCCACTACGAGAAGCGGAAGAGGACGAGGTGAAAGGACACAGATGTCGCCTAGAGGGGGTGAGTAGGCGTTTTCAAACTTTTACGATTATAACTTGAACAAATGCGAAATAAAACTAGCGTTTAATTTGTCAAGCACAAAACCTATATAACTAGGATTTACATATGTGCACCAACAACTTATGCTAAGCAAGACAAACAACTATGTGATAGCAAGATATATAACTTCAATCACGAAGGCTATCACAAATTAAAGTGCATAAGTAAAGATCTCAGGTATAGGAATAGCTGAGGCACGCGGAGACGATGATGTATCCCGAAGTTCACACTCTTGCGAGTGCTACTCTCTGTTGGAACGGTGTGGAGGCAAAAAGGGTCCCCAAACGCCATGAAGGCCTCACCTTATTCTGCTCGAGCCTTCCCACCAAAAGGGAAGTCTTTGATTCACTATGGAACCTTGAAGGTGGTCACCAAACCTACACAAAGCTTTGGGCAATCTCCACAACTAAATTGGAGGCTACCAAGAAACCGCCACGAAGACCTCACACTTGAGAAATCTCCACAACTTAATTGGATGTCCCAAGAACACCACTAAGATCACTATGCCGTCTAAGGTCTAAACACCCAAGAGAAACAAGCTCTAGGAACAAGCTCCGGAAATGAATATCTCACGAATTTTCACCTCCACCTATCACACGAAGAAGTCAAACCGATGCACCAAATGTAATGGCTAGAACACCACAAAGGTGCTCAAATTCTTCTCTCTCAAATTCCAACACAGCTACAAAAGCTATTGGTGGAATAAGAGAGGAAGAACAAATAGAAGGAGTGAAAGAACATCTCTCATATTATGTTTTGTGTGTTTGATGTTACTGTATGTGATTCACTAATGTTTATTTAAGTGGTACAGGGATTATATAGATACATTTGTATGTGTGTTGGATGTGGTCAGTTCTGTCAAAAAGAAACAACAAAAAGTTCATCAGGCCGGATAATCCGGGCCGGATATTTCCAAAATATCCGGCCCCCAGTTTTTCGGCTAAGGACTTGAGGATTTGCGGCTCAGTATGCTTCTGGATAGGGGCCGGACATTTGCCCGGATATTGTCCCGGTTTTGTCCCAAGGCCGGATTATCCGGGCCGGACATTTCAGAAATATCCGGGCCCCTCGAAAATGGCTAAGGACCTGAAGAAAAGCTTGTCTGGATAGTGGCCGGATATTTGGCCGGACATTCTCCCGGTTTTGTACCTGAGGCCGGATTATCCGGGGGGGGCGGATTATCCGGCCCTTACTTAGGCCGGAATATCCGGCCCCCCGGAAGCCCCAACGGCTGGATTTTGGGGAGGGGTATTTATACCCCTCTTCTTCTTCCTTCCTCCTTTGCTCAATCATTGCACAAGAAATCTGCCAAGCTTCACCACCATTAGAGCCACCTCAAGAACACAAGATTTTCAAGATCTCCTTCCTCCCCCAACCAAAGCTCTTGATCTTTGGAGATTCGAAGGAGAAGACACCGATCTACATCCTCACCGAAGCGTTTTTCATTTCCCCTCATTTGTTTGAGGGATCTCATGCTAGTGTTCCTATTTGGTTCCCAAGTTGATTTGTGTTGATGTGTTGTTTTTGATTGTTGTATTGTTACAGATTTGGGAGCCTCCAATTCGGTTGTGGATGTGTGCCCCAAGAACCTTGTAAAGGCCCGGTTTCCGCCTCGAGGAAATCCCTTAGTGGAAGTGGGCTAGGCCTTTGTGGCGTTGCCCATAGGAGATCTGAGTGAAGCCTTCGTGGCTGTTGGTTTGGCTTTCCTAGCAACCACACTCCTCCAAACATAGACGTACCTTCTTGCAAAGGAAGGGAACTACGGGAATCATCTCCGTGTCTCCGCGTGCTCCACTCTCGGTTACCTCTATCCTATTCTATCTCCTATATATTGCGTAGCTATATCTTGCTAGGTTGGTTACCTTGTCATATAGGTAAATTCACTTAGTTGCATATCTAGAGAATTTACCTTTGTGTCAAGCCTAAATTGAAAAAGAACTAAAAATTGGTTAGCACCTATTCACCCCCCCTCTAGGTGCGGGATACGATCCTTTCAATTGGTATCAGAGCCTCGGCTCTTATTTCGGGCTTAACCGCCTAAGAGTATGCCGGACGAGGAGCCTTCGGAAGTGGCCGCTAAGACGGTCTCCATGGAAGACTTCAATTCGTTGAAGTCCTCCATGGAAGCCCAAATGGAAAGCATGAAAAAGATGATTGCCGAGCTTTTGACTCCGGTCTCCCCCAAGGCTCCCATCGTAGAGGTAAAAGACACGGGTGCATTAGAAGAGGGAGATGCTTCGGCATTACCCTCCTCTACCAAACCCGTGGAAGGTGATAACTTAAACACTATCAAATTTCCCATTGCATCTCCTAGGGGAACTAGTGGAGGTGAGAGCTACAATCGAGTAGCTCCATGATACGTCTCCGACGTATCGATAATTTCTTATGTTCCATGCCACATTATTGATGATATCTACATGTTTTATACATACTTTATGTCATATTTATGCGTTTTCCGGAACTAACCTATTGACGAGATGCCGAAGGGCCGGTTGCTGTTTTCTGCTGTTTTTGGTTCCAGAAATCCTAGTAAGGAAATATTCTCGGAATCGGACGAAATCAAGGCCCAACATCCTATTTTTCCACGAAGCTTCCAGAACACCCGAGAGCCGCCAGAGGAGGGCCCTGTGGGCCCCAGACGATAGCCCGGCGCGGCCAGAGGGGGGGCCGCGCCCCCCTAGCGTGTCACCGCCTCGTTGACCTTCTGACGCCGCCTCTTCGCCTATATAAAGGTCCCTGACCTAAAACCTCGATACGGAAAAGCCACGGTACGAGAAACCTTCCAGAGCCGCCGCCATCGCGAAGCCAAGATCTGGGGGACAGGAGTCTCTGTTCCGGCACGCCGCCGGGACGGGGAAGTGCCCCCGGAAGGCTCCTCCATCGACACCACCGCCATCTCCATCAACGCTGCTGTCTCCCATGAGGAGGGAGTAGTTCTCCATCGAGGCTCGGGGCTGTACCGGTAACTATGTGGTTAATCTCTCTCTTATGTGCTTCAATACAATAATCTCATGAGCTGCCTTACATGATTGAGATTCATATGATGATGCTTGTAATCTAGATGTCATTATGCTAGTCAAGTGGGTTTTACTTATGTGATCTCCGGAGACTCCTTGTCCCACGTGTGTAAAGGTGACAAGTGTGTGCACCGTGTGGGTCTCTTAGGCTATATTTCACAGAATACTTATTCACTCGTTATGAATGGCATAGTGAAGTGCTTATTTATATCCCTTTATGATTGCAATGTGTTTTGTATCACAATTTATCCATGTGCTACTCTAGTGATGTTATTAAAGTAGTTTATTCCTCCCGCACGGTGTAATGGTGACGAGTGTGTGCATCCGTGTTAGTACTTGGCGTAGGCTATGATTATGATCTCTTGTAGATTATGAAGTTAACTATTGCTATGATGGTATTGATGTGATCTATTCCTCCTACATAGTGTGAAGGTGACAGTGTGCATGCTATGTTAGTACTTGGTTTAGTTGTGTTGATCTCTCATGCACTCTAAGGTTATTTAAATATGAACATTGAATATTGTGGAGCTTGTTAACTCCGGCATTGATGGTTCGTGTAATCCTACGCAATTAGTGGTGTTCATCATCCAACAAGAGAGTGTAGAGTATGCATTTATCTATTCTGTTATGTGATCAAAGTTGAGAGTGTCCACTAGTGAAAGTCTAATCCCTAGGCCTTGTTCCTAAATATCGCTATCGCTGCTTGTTTACTTGTTTTACTGCATCTTTACTTCCCGCAATATTACTACCATCAATCGCACGCCAGCAAGCACT
The DNA here is from genome assembly GCF_022539505.1 of Lolium rigidum. NCBI lineage: Eukaryota > Viridiplantae > Streptophyta > Magnoliopsida > Poales > Poaceae > Lolium > Lolium rigidum. The sequence continues at coordinate 7,545,071 of NC_061509.1, read as the reverse complement.
TTTCCGGCGCTCGTTACTACTCGCTCATATTCATTCATACCACTTGTATTTCACTATCTCTTCGCCGAACTAGTGCACCTATTAGGTGTGTTGGGGACACAAGAGACTTCTTGCTTTGTGGTTGCAGGGTTGCATGAGAGGGATATCTTTGACCTCTTCCTCCCCGAGTTCGATAAACCTTGGGTGATCCACTTAAGGGAAACTTGCTGCTGTTCTACAAACCTCCGCTCTTGGAGGCCCAACACCGTCTACAAGAATAGAAGCACCCGTAGACATCAAGCTATTTTCTGGCGCCGTTGCCGGGGAGGAAAGGTAAAAGGTACTCACACTCCGGATCTCGGCTACTAAGCTATTTTCGCCGTTGTAAGTACTCGAAGCTATTTCCTTTAGATCCTGCAAGTGCATCTTTTTGTTTCTTGTTTACACTAGTTTGGCATAATGGACAACAATGAGCTTCTTATTCTATTTCCTGATTTAAGACATGGATGGTTTGATGCAAAAATTAAAAAACCCATGGAACATATTAGTATGAACACTTTGAATACCATTGTTGCTAATGATATAGAAAATTCTAAGCTTGGGGAAGCTGGCTTTGATGAGCATGATATTTTTAGTCCCCCAAGCATTGAGGAGAAAATTTTCTTTTATGATACTTTGCCTCCAATTTATGATGATTATAATGATAGTGGTCTTTTGGTGCCACCTACTATGGAGAGTAAATTTTGTTGTGATTATACTATGCCTCCTACACTTGATGAGAATAATAATGATAGCTACTTTGTTGAATTTGCTCCCACTACAACTAATAAAATTGATTATGCCTATGTGGAGAGTAATAATTTTATGCATGAGACTCATGATAAGAATGCTTTATGTGATAGTTATATTGTTGAGTTTGCTCGTGATGCTACTGAAATTTATTATGAGAGAGGAAAATATGGTTGTAGAAATTTTCATGTTACTAAAACACCTCTCTATATGCTGAAATTTTTGAAGCTACACTTGTTTTATCTTCCTATGCTTGTTACTTTGCTCTTCATGAACTTGTTTACTTACAAGATTCCTATGCATAGGAAGCATGTTAGACTTAAATGTGTTTTGAATTTGCCTCTTGATGCTCTCTTTTGCTTCAACTACTATTTCTTGCGAGTGCATCATTAAAACTGCTGAGCCCATCTTAATGGCTATAAAGAAAAGAACTTCTTGGGAGATAACCCATGTGTTTATTTTGCTACAGTACTTTTGTTTTATATTTGTGTCTTGGAAGTTGTTACTAATGTAGCAACCTCTCCTTATCTTAGTTTTGTTGCATTGTTGTGCCAAGTAAAGTCTTTGATAGTAAGGTTCATACTAGATTTGGATTACTGCGCAGAAACAGATTTCTTGCTGTAACGAATCTGGGCCTAATTCTCTGTAGGTAACTCAGAAAATTATGCCAATTTACGCGAGTGATCCTCAGATATGTACGCAACTTTCATTAAGTTTGAGCATTTTCATTTGAGCAAGTCTGGTGCCATTTTAAAATTCGTCTTTACTTACTGTTCTGTTTTGACAGATTCTGCCTTTTATTTCGCATTGCCTCTTTTGCTGTGTTGGATGGATTTCCTTGTTCCATTAACGTCCAGTAGCTTTGTGCAATATCCAGAAGTGTTAAGAATGATTGTGTCACCTCTGAACATGTGAATTTTTGATTATGCACTAACCCTCTAATGAGTTGTTTCGAGTTTGGTGTGGAGGAAGTTTTCAAGGGTCAAGAGAGGAGGATGATATACTATGATCAAGAAGAGTGAAAGCTCTAAGCTTGGGGATGCCCCGGTGGTTCACCCCTGCATATTTCAAGAAGACTCAAGCGTCTAAGCTTGGGGATGCCCAAGGCATCCCCTTCTTCATCGACAACTTATCAGGTTCCTTCTCTTGAAACTATATTTTTATTCGGTCACATCTTATGTACTTTACTTGGAGCGTCTGTTTGCTTTTATTTTTGTTTTTGTTTTGTTATTTTCATTCTCTGAATAAATACATGCTTGTGTGGGAGAGAGACACGCTCCGCTGGTTCATATGAACACATGTGTTCTTAGCTTTTAATATTCATGGCGAAGGTTGAAACTACTTCGTTAATTGTTATATGGTTGGAAACGGGAAATGCTACATGTAGTAATTGGTAAAATGTCTTGAATAATTTGATACTTGGCAATTGTTGTGCTCATGTTTAAGCTCTTGCATCATATACTTTGCACCTATTAATGAAGAAATACATAGAGCTTGCTAAAATTTGGTTTGCATAATTGGTCTCTCTAAGGTCTAGATAATTTCTAGTATTGAGTTTTGAACAACAAGGAAGACGGTGTAGAGTCTTATAATGTTTACAATATGTCTTTTATGTGAGTTTTGCTGCACCGGTTCATCCTTGTGTTTGTTTCAAATAACCTTGCTAGCCTAAACCTTGTATCGAGAGGGAATACTTCTCATGCATCCAAAATCCTTGAGCCAACCACTATGCCATTTGTGTCCACCATACCTACCTACTACATGGTATTTCTCCGCCATTCCAAAGTAAATTGCTTGAGTGCTATCTTTAAATTTCCATCATTCGCCTTTGCAATATATAGCTCATGGGACAAATAGCTTAAAAACTATTGTGGTATTGAATATGTACTTATGCAGTTTATCTCTTATTAAGTTGCTTGTTGTGCGATAACCATGTTCCTGGGGACGCCATCAACTACTCTTTGTTGAATATCATGTGAGTTGCTATGCATGTCCGTCTTGTCTGAAGTAAGGGAGATTTACCACTCATTTAATGGTTAGAGCATGCATATTGTTACAGAAGAACATTGGGCCGCTAACTAAAGCCATGAATCATGGTGGAAGTTTCAGTTTTGGACATATATCCTCAATCTCATATGAGAACATTAATTGTTGCTACATGCTTATGCATTAAAGAGGAGTCCATTATCTGTTGTCTATGTTGTCCCGGTATGGATGTTTAAGTTGAGAATAATCAAAAGCGAGAAATCCAATGCGAACTTTCTCCTTAGACCTTTGTACAGGCGGCATAGAGGTACCCCTTTGTGACACTTGGTTAAAACATGTGTATTGCGATGATAATCCTGGTGATCCAAGCTAATTAGGACAAGGTGCGGGCACTATTAGTATACTATGCATGAGGCTTGCAACTTGTAAGATATAATTTACATGATACATGTGCTTTATTACTACCGTTGACAAAATTGTTTCATGTTTTCAAAATAAAAGCTCTAGCACAAATATAGCAATCGATGCTTTCCTCTTTTAAGGACCTTTCTTTTACTTTTATGTTGAGTCAGTTCACCTATTTCTCTCCACCTCAAGAAGCAAACACTTGTGTGAACTGTGCATTGATTCTTACATACTTGCATATTGCATTTGTTATATTACTCTATGTTGACAATTATCCATGAGATATACATGTTACAAGTTGAAAGCAACCGCTGAAACTTAATCTTCCTTTATGTTGCTTCAATACCTTTACTTTGATTTATTGCTTTATGAGTTAACTCTTATGCAAGACTTATTGATGCTTGTCTTGAAGTATTATTCATGAAAAGTCTTTGCTTTATGATTCATTTGTTTACTCATGTCATTACCATTGTTTTGATCGCTGCATTCATTACATATGCTTACAATAGTATGATCAAGGTTATGATGGCATGTCACTTCAGAAATTATCTTTGTTATCGTTTACTTGCTCGGGACGAGCAGAACTAAGCTTGGGGATGCTGATACGTCTCCGACGTATCGATAATTTCTTATGTTCCATGCCACATTATTGATGATATCTACATGTTTTATACATACTTTATGTCATATTTATGCGTTTTCCGGAACTAACCTATTGACGAGATGCCGAAGGGCCGCTTGTCTGCTTTCTGCTGTTTTTGGTTCCAGAAATCCTAGTAAGGAAATATTCTCGGAATCGGACGAAATCAAGGCCCAGCATCCTATTTTTCCACGAAGCTTCCAGAACACCCGAGAGCCGCCAGAGGAGGGCCCTGTGGGCCCCAGACGACAGCCCGGCGCGGCCAGAGGGGGGGGGCCGCGCCCCCTAGCGTGTCACCGCCTCGTTGACCTTCTGACGCCGCCTCTTCGCCTATATAAAGGTCCCTGACCTAAAACCTCGATACGGAAAAGCCACGGTACGAGAAACCTTCCAGAGCCGCCGCCATCGCGAAGCCAAGATCTGGGGGACAGGAGTCTCTGTTCCGGCACGCCGCCGGGACGGGGAAGTGCCCCCGGAAGGCTCCTCCATCGACACCACCGCCATCTCCATCAACGCTCGCTGTCTCCCATGAGGAGGGAGTAGTTCTCCATCGAGGCTCTGGGCTGTACCGGTAGCTATGTGGTTAATCTCTCTCTTATGTGCTTCAATACAATAATCTCATGAGCTGCCTTACATGATTGAGATTCATATGATGATGCTTGTAATCTAGATGTCATTATGCTAGTCAAGTGGGTTTTACTTATGTGATCTCCGGAGACTCCTTGTCCCACGTGTGTAAAGGTGACAGTGTGTGCACCGTGTGGGTCTCTTAGGCTATATTTCACAGAATACTTATTCACTGTTATGAATGGCATAGTGAAGTGCTTATTTATATCCCTTTATGATGCCAATGTGTTTTGTATCACAATTTATCCATGTGCTACTCTAGTGATGTTATTAAAGTAGTTTATTCCTCCTGCACGGTGTAATGGTGACAGTGTGTGCATCCGTGTTAGTACTTGGCGTAGGCTATGATTATGATCTCTTGTAGATTATGAAGTTAACTATTGCTATGATGGTATTGATGTGATCGATTCCTCCTACATAGTGTGAAGGTGACAGTGTGCATGCTATGTTAGTACTTGGTTTAGTTGTGTTGATCTGTCATGCACTCTAAGGTTATTTAAATATGAACATTGAATATTGTGGAGCTTGTTAACTCCGGCATTGAGGGTTCGTGTAATCCTACGCAATTAGTGGTGTTCATCATCCAACAAGAGAGTGTAGAGTATGCATTTATCTATTCTGTTATGTGATCAAAGTTGAGAGTGTCCACTAGTGAAAGTCTAATCCCTAGGCCTTGTTCCTAAATATCGCTATCGCTGCTTGTTTACTCGTTTTACTCGCATCTTTACTTCCTGCAATATTACATCAATCGCACGCCGGCAAGCACTTTTCTGGCGCCGTTACTACTGCTCATATTCATTCATACCACTTGTATTTCACTATCTCTTCGCCGAACTAGTGCACCTATTAGGTGTGTTGGGGACACAAGAGACTTCTTGCTTTGTGGTTGCAGGGTTGCATGAGAGGGGTATCTTTGACCTCTTCCTCCCTGAGTTCGATAAACCTTGGGTGATCCACTTAAGGGAAACTTGCTGCTGTTCTACAAACCTCTGCTCTTGGAGGCCCAACACTGTCTACAAGAATAGAAGCACCCGTAGACATCACTCCACCTTTTCTATCTCCCAATATACCGGTTCCCCATCCCCATATGAACATTCGGGGCGACCCACCTAAGTTTTCCGTTGATAATTTCGGTACTTGGCAATTTGAGTTTCGCTCTCATGTTTGCAGTGCCTCCAATGAACTTTGGAGAATCATCGTGGAAGGCTTCAAGCCATACAACCCCGACCATTTGACTAGAAGAGAAGCGGTTGATAGTCAACTCAACAACACCGCCTTGCACATGATTCAAACTAGTGTGGGGACAAAGGATTTGTCTCGTGTTCGGAACTACACCACCGCCAAGGAAGCTTGGGATGGTTTGGCCGCTAGTTGCATTGGAAGTGAGAGCACGAGATGGAACAAGTATAATGCTCTTCGGAATAAAGCCGAAGGATTCATGAGGCTACCGGATGAAGATCATGAAGTCATGTATGGAAGACTTCTCACCGTTGCCGATTCCTTCCGGCTTATTGGTGCCACCCACATCAATGACTCTCCGCACCCAAGCAAGACTATCATCTCTTCCAAGAGTATCTTGGAGCTCCTTCATGTGGATCTCTTTGGTCCCGTCACTCATGCAAGTCTTGGTGCGAAGAAACATTGCTTGGTGATTGTTCATGACTACTCAAGATACACTTGGGTCTACTTTCTCAAGACGAAAGATGAGACTCAACAAATATTCATTGACTTTGCCACCGAGGTGCAACGCCAACACAACCTCCTCATTATGGCAATAAGAAGTGACAACGGCTCCGAGTTCAAGAACTATACACTCAATGATTTTCTTAGTGATGAGGGGATTCGTCATCAATATTCCGCTACTTACACCCCTCAACAAAATGGTGTTGCGGAGAGGAAGAACCGGACTCTTATGGATATGGCAAGATCTATGATGACGGAGTATAAATCCCGCTATAACTTTTGGACCGAAGCCATCTCCACCGCTTGTCACTCTTCCAACCGGCTCTATCTCCGCAAGGGCTTGAACAAGACTCCATATGAAATACTCACCGGGAACAAGCCTAATATCTCATACTTCAAGGTGTTCGGGTGTAAGTGTTTCTACAAAATCAAAGGAGTTCATTTATCTAAATTTGCTCCTAAAGCTTTGGAGGGTATATTTGTTGGTGATGCGTGCAGTTAACACACGTCCGTTGGGAACCCCAAGAGGAAGGTGTGATGCGTACAGTAGCAAGTTTTCCCTCAGAAACCAAGGTTTATCGAACCAGTAGGAGCCAAGAAGCACGTTGAAGGTTGATGGCGGCGAAGTGTAGTGCGGCGCAACACCAGGGATTCCGGCGCCAACGTGGAACCTGCACAACACAATCAAAGTACTTTGCCCCAACGTAACAATGGGGTTGTCAATCTCACCGGCTTGCTCGTAAACAAAGGATTAGATGTATAGCGTGGATGATGATGATTGTTTGCGAAGAACAATAAAGAACAATTGCAGTAGATTGTATTTCAGATGTAAAGAATAGGACCGGGGTCCACAGTTCACTAGTGGTGTCTCTCCCATAAGATAAATAGCATGTTGGGTGAACAAATTACAGTTGGGCAATTGACAAATAAAGAAGGCATAACAATGCACATACATATATCATGATGAGTACTATGAGATTTAATCAGGGCATTACGACAAAGTACATAGACCGCTATCCAAAGCATGCATCTATGCCTAAAAGTCCACTTTCAGGTTATCATCCGAACCCCTTCCAAGTATTAAGTTGCAAACAACAGACAATTGCATTAAGTATGGTGCGTAATGTAATCAACACAAATATCCTTAGACAAAGCATCGATGTTTTATCCCTAGTGGCAACAAGCACATCCACAACCTTAGAACTTTCTCATCACCGTCCCGCATTTAATGGAGGCATGAACCCACTATCGAGCATAAATACTCCCTCTTGGAGTCACAAGTATCAACTTGGCCGCAGCCTCTACTAGCAACGGAGAGCATGCAAGAACATAAATAACATATATGATAGATTGATAATCAACTTGACATAGTATTCAATATTCATCGGATCCCAACAAACACAACATGTAGCATTACAAATAGATGATCTTGATCATGATAGGCAGCTCACAAGATCTAACATGATAGCACAATGAGGAGAAGACAACCATCTAGCTACCGCTATGGACCCATAGTCCATGGGTGAACTACTCACACATCGATTCGGAGGCGATCATGGCGATGAAGAGACCTCCGGGAGATGATTCCCCTCTCCGGCAGGGTGCCGGAGGCAATCTCCTGAATCCCCCGAGATGGGATTGGCGGCGGCGGCGTCTCTGGAAGGTTTTCCGTATCGTGGCTCTCGGTACTGGGGTATTCGCGACGAAGGCTTTAAGTAGGCGGAAGGGCAGGTCAGGGGGCGTCACGAGGGGCCCACACAACAGGCCGGCGTGGCCAAGGCTTCGGCCGCGCCGCCCTGGCGTGTCGCCGCTTCGTGACCCCACTTCGTTTCCTCTTCGGACTTCTGGAAGCTTCGTGGAAAAATAGGACCCTCGGCGTTGATTTCGTCCAATTCCGAGAATATTTCCTTACTAGGATTTCTGAAACCAAAAACAGCAGAAAAACAAGCAATCGGCTCTTTGGTATCTCGTCAATAGGTTAGTGCCGGAAAATGCATAATAATGACATATAATGTGTATAAAACATGTGAGTATCATCAATAAAGCAGCATGGAACATAAGAAATTATAGATACGTTTGAGACGTATCAGTTGGTTACGGTGCCGAATCGTGGTGTGGACTACTTCACACATCGATCCGAGGCGATCATGGCGATGAAGAGACCGGAGATGATTCCCCCTTCCGGCGGTGGTGCCGGAGGCGATCTCCCGAATCCCCCGAGATGGGATTGGCGGCGTCGGCGTCTCCTCGGGAAGGTTTTCCGCATCGTG
>NC_061509.1:7489285-7536592 GCF_022539505.1 Lolium rigidum | reverse complement strand
TGAATCCAATAAATTCCGCGAAGAAAAATTTAGTCCTCGCATAGAAGGTTTGGATGATCATCCAAGTAGTCACTCCATGGGTTGGGCAATTTTTAACCAGAGATTTCATTCTTTCCCAAGCTTGAGCAACATGTTCATTATCTAATTGTTTAAAATTCATTATGCTACTCCTCAAAGATATAATTTTAGCAGGGGATAATATCTACCAATAAAAGCATCCTTGCATTTAGTCCATGAATCAATACTATTCTTAGGCAAGAGATAGCAACCAATCTTTAGCTCTTCCTCTCAATGAGAAAGGGAACAATTTTAATTTTATAATGTCACCATCTACATCTTTATACTTTTGCATTTCACATAGTTCAACAAAATTATTGAGATGGGCAGCGAGCATCATCGGAACTAACACTGGAAAATTGCTCTCGCATAACAAGATTAAGTAAAGCGAGTTTAATTTCAAAGAATTCTGCTGTAGTAGCAAGTGGAGCAATAGGTGTGCATAAGAAATCATTATTATTTGTGCTAGTGAAGTCACACAACTTAGTATTTTCAGGGGTTGGCCATTTTAGCAATAGTAAATAAAGCAAACTAGATAAAGTAAATGCAAGTAAACTAATTTTTTTGTGTTTTTGATATAGCAAACAAGATAGCAAATAAAGTAAAGCTAGCAACTAATTTTTTTGTGTTTTGATATAAGTGCAGCAAACGAAGTAGTAAATAAAATAAAGCAAGACAAAAACAAAGTAAAGAGATTGAGAAGTGGAGACTCCCCTTGCAGCGTGTCTTGATCTCCCCGGCAACGGCGCCGGAAAAGAGCTTGATGGCGTGTATTTCACACGTTCGTTGGGCAACCCCAAGAGGAAGGTATGATGCGCACGGCAGCAAGTTTTCCCTCGAGAAAGAAACCAAGGTTTATCGAACCAGGAGGAGCCAAGAAGCACGTTGAAGGTTGATGGCGGCGGGATGTAGTGCGGCGCAACACCGCAGATTCCGGCGCCAACGTGGAACCTGCACAACACAACCAAAGTACTTTGCCCCAACGAAACAAGTGAGGTTGTCAATCTCACCGGCTTGCTGTAACAAAGGATTAACCGTATTGTGTGGAAGATGATAGTTTGCAGAGAAAACAAGTAAAACAAGTATTGCGACAGATTTGTATTTCGGTATTAAAGAATGGACCGGGGTCCACAGAGTTCACTAGAGGTGTCTCTCCCATAAGATAAAAGCATGTTGGGTGAACAAATTACGGTCGGGCAATTGACAAATAGAGAGGGCATAACAATGCACATACATGACATGATAAGTATAGTGAGATTTAATTGGGCATTACGACAAAGTACATAGACCGCCATCCAACCGCATCTATGCCTAAAAAGTCCACCTTCGGGTTATCGTCCGAACCCCTCCAGTATTAAGTTGCAAAACAACAAACAATTGCATTAAGTATGGTGCGTAATGTAATCAACAACTACATCCTCGGACATAGCGCCAATGTTTTATCCCTAGTGGCAACAGACACAACACAACCTTAGGGGTTTCGTCACTCCCCAGGTGTCAATGCGGCATGAACCCACTATCGAGCATAAGTACTCCCTCTTGGAGTTAAAAGTAAAAACTTGGCCGAGCCTCTACTAGAAACGGAGAGCATGCAAGATCATAAACAACACATGTATAATAACTTGATAATTAACATGACATGGTATTCTCTATCCATCGGATCCCGACAAACACAACATATAGAATTACAGATAGATGATCTTGATCATGTTAGGCAGCTCACAAGATCCAACAATGAAGCACAATGAGGAGAAGACAACCATCTAGCTACTGCTATGGACCCATAGTCCAGGGGTGAACAACTCACTCATCACTCCGGAGGCGACCATGGTGGTGTAGAGTCCTCCGGGAGATGAATCCCCTCTCCGGCAGGGTGCCGGAGGAGATCTCCAGAATCCCCCGAGATGGGATCGGCGGCGACGGCGTCTCGGCAAGGTTTTCCGTATCGTGGTTTTTCGCATCGGGGGTTTCGCGACGGAGGCTTTAAGTAGGCGGAAGGGCAGGTCAAGGGGCGTCACGAGGGGCCCACACTATAGGTCGGCGCGGCCGGGGCTTGGGCCGCGCCGCCCTATAGCTTGGCCACCTCGTGGCCCCACTTCGTGTGTTCTTCGGTCTTCGGAAGCTCCGTGGAAAAATAGGGCCCCGGGTCTTCGTTTCGTCCAATTCCGAGAATATTTCGTTACTAGGATTTCTGAAACCAAAAACAGCAGAAAACAGGAACTGGCACTTCGGCATCTTGTTAATAGGTTAGTTCCATAAAATGCACTAATATGACATAAAGTGTGCATAAAACATGTAGGTATCATCAATAATATGGCATAGAACATAAGAAATTATCGATACGTCGGAGACGTATCAACATGCGGGTCCCATTTAGCAGCAGCGGTATCACCGTTTGAGAGGCGGCAGGGGATCGAAAGAGAAAGGCAAGTGACCAAATTTGAGGTGCCAAAAAAAACTCCAAGAAAAGAAAGTTTTATAGTACATAGAGGATGACATGCGGGTCCCATTTAGCAGCAGCGGTATCACCGTTTGAGAGGCGGCGAGGGATCGAAAGAAAAAGGGAAGTGACCAAATATGAGGTGCCAAAAATAATTCAAGAAAAGAAAGTTTTATAGTGCATAGAGGATGACATGCGGGTCCCGAGTTAGCGAAGCGGTATCACCGTTTGAGAGGCGGCAGGGGATCGAAAGAAAAAGGCAAGTGACCAAATTTGAGGTGCCAAAAAAACTCCAAGAAAAGAAAGTTGATTGCACATAGAGGATGACATGCGGGTCCCATTTAGCAACGAGCGGTCTCAACGTTTCCAAGGCGGCAAGGGATCAAAAGAAAAAGGAAGTAGCCGGAAATCGGGGGTCAAAAAAATCCAAGAATAGAAAGAATTTTGGTTCATAGAGGATGACATGCGGGACCCATGACCCCGCATCGTAAACGGCTCGATCGGAGAACGTTGAACGAGATGGCGCGATCGAGAAAAAAACAATGCCGGAGAGGCTGCCATCCGGGCCCTACATCCCTCGGCGGTGCGGATTTGCGTTGACTCGGCCGGCGAACCCGAGAATTCGCGATGCACCACGTCCCGGGCCACCATACGCGACGTTTTGGCCGCTTTCGTCGGGCTAGGTGGCCTCAAAAACGAGAAAAAAACAAGTTTTGACATGCACCACGGAGGGACCAAAATCGTCGGCCATGGTACACCAGCAACCACGGCGCGACTTCAACTTCGTCGGCCATGGCAACTTTTCTTGTAGTGATGGCATGGATCATAAGAAATTATCGATACGTCGGAGACGTATCATGCACCTGCTCCTGACTCCTTTATAAGAGATGCCCGCTCTAGTGGCTTTGCCCCGGCTCGCCATGTTGTTATTCCTGTAATGAAGAAGCATGTGAAGAAGCTCAGTTGGTTTCAACGCAACATTCTGTGCATGAACATTGAGATCCAAAAGGAGAACTTTGAGACCAGCCGTCAGCGTTCTGAGATTCAGCATACTCAGGTGGTAATTCTTCACAAGCTCAGTGGTGAGCAAGGACCTCCGCCTCAGCCTCCAGTTCACCCAGGTTACAGTGGGTGGCACTCTTGTCAGGTTCCTTGGAATGATCTTAAGCAGTGCATTCAGCGGGCCGTCTTCACTCGTGACTCTCCTCCTGCCACTGACACCGAAGATGAGTACCATTCCGAAGAGGAATCCAAGTGGGCGAGTAGCATCGCGCTTTTCCCCTTTTTGGCGTCTCGATGCCAAAGGGGGAGAAGTGTTCTATTAGGTCTTCTCTCGGGGCTTTTCATGGTTAGGGCACAAGCATATGCGTTTATCATTCCTTTATTGCTTGTGTCCTCCTTTATGTCGTTTATTTGAACTATTTGGCTTGTTGGTTTGTTTGTTCAAAACTATGTGTTGTGTGGTTGTGAGACATTGTTAAGGTTTTTGGATTTCTATATGTTGAGATCAAGGTTTATTATATGGTGTGTGATGTTTTATATCCGGTATTATATATCTCCATATGGGTATGATTTCTATCACCTTGTCTCAACTTCACATATGTCTATGTCTCTTGTTTGAGCACATGTTGGATACCTCTTGCGTTGAGGCACCTCGCACCTATATGTTGTGTATTTGTATTCAAATGCAAATTACTTGTATGCACACATGTAGGGGGAGTGCCTCTATGTTTTGCCAACATGCTTGCTCTCAATAGTGAGTTCATTGCAAATCCGTATATTGTCATCAAACACCAAAAAGGGGGAGATTGAAAGAACATCTCTCATAATATGTTTTGTGTGTTTGATGATGTATGTGATACTCTAATGTTTGATGAAGTGGTGCAGAGATTATATAGATACATGTATATCAGTGACTTGTGTGGAAAAATGTGTCAAGATAAAGCTGTAACAAATCACCAGGCCGGATAATCCGGGCCGGATATTTGCAAAATATCCAGCCCCCAAAATTTGTCTAAGGACTCAAGACATTTCGGCTCACTACTTCCCTGGCATGAGGCCGGACATTTGGTCGGATTTTTGACCAGAAATTCCCTAGGCCGGACTTTTTGCACCGGATAATCCGGGCCGGATATTTTGCAAAATATCCGGCCCCCAAAATTTTGCTAAGGACCAGAGGCGACGCGGCTCAGTACTTCCCTGGCATGAGGCCGGATTTTTGGCCGGACATTTGACCGGATTTTCTCCAGGGCCGGATTTTTCCGGGGGGCCAGATTATCTGGCCCCAACTCAGACCGGATTATCCGGCCCTCGAAAGTCACCAACGGTTGGATTTTGAGAGGGGGTATTTATACCCCCCCCACTTCTTCTTCCTTCCTCCTTGATCAATCATTGAAGAAATTCTGCCAAGCCTCACCACCATTAGAGCCACCTCAAGAACTCAAGATTTGCAAGATCTCCTCCCTCAACCAACCAAAGCTCTTGATCTTTGGAGATTCTAAGGAGAAGACACCGATCTACATCCTCACCGAAGCGATTTACATTTCACCCTCATTTGCTTGAGGGTCCTCTTGCTAGTGTTCCTCTTTGGATCCCTAGTTGTTTGTTGTTGATGTATTGTTGTGTTGTTACAGATTTGGGAGCCTCCAATTTGGTTGTGGATGTGTGCCCCAAGAACTTTGTAAAGGCCCGGTTTCCGCCTCAAGGAAATCCCTTAGTGGAAGTGGGCTAGGCCTTCGTGGAGTTGCTCACAGGAGATCTGAGTGAAGCCTTCGTGGTTGTTGGTTTGGCTTTCGTAGCAACCACACTCCTCCAAACGTAGACGTACCTTCTTGCAAAGGAAGGGAACTACGGGAATCATCTCCGTGTCTCCGCGTGCTCCACTCTCGGTTACCTCTATCCTATTCTATCTCCTATATATTGCGTAGCTCTATCTTGCTTAGTTGTTAATCTTGTCATATAGGTAGATTCACATAGTTGCATATCTAGAGAATTTAACTTTGTGTCAAACCTAAATTGAAAAAGAACTAAAAATTGGTTAGCACCTATTCCCCCCCCCCCCCCCCTCTAGGTGCGGCATACGATCCTTTCAACTTCCGGGTGAACAAGGCAAAGGAAGTCCAAGTGTTTGATATTTGTCATCCTCACCTGGAGCATGAAGATGAAGTCAATCGTTTGAAGGCCAAAATTTATAGACTCCAAGTTCAAGTCAAGTACTTGGAAGGAGTCATTGGAGCCAAATATGGAGCCAAAGAGGGCTCTTGCAATGAAGGAGGAGTGGCTACCAAGCCAAAGAGGAAGAGGAATAGGAGGACCAAGAAGAAGAAGAACAAGGAGAACATGGAGATCAACCATGAGGAGAGTGATGCTAGCTCAAGAAGGGATGGAGTACCCAACTCCGCCTCGAAGGGTTTCGCCGGCTCTAACAACCCTTCTCATGTTATTTTTGTTGATTACTATGGACATATTCGTGCTCGCTTTATTGGTCCTCAAGAGGACAATGTTGATTGGACTATTTGGGTTCTCAAACCCCTTGTTACTAACATGATAGGACCCATTGAAAAATGGGTACCTAAATCCAAGACTTGATTCCTTGTAGGACTATGCTTCCGGTGGCGCTAAGTGGGTTGTTGATAGTGGAGCCACAAGTCATATGACCGGAAGCAAGAATATTGTTGTCGATCTCGAGCCTTCTCACTCTACCGTATCATATGGCGACAACACGTGCTCTAAGGTATTGGGTCTTGGCAAGGTGGTAGTAACACCCGACATCTCACTTGTGAATGTCCTCCTTGTCGAGACCCTTGGTTACAACTTACTCTCTGTTCATCAAATTGCTCGTATGGTTCTATGTACTTTCTTTGATGAACATATGGTGGTCCTCTTGTGGAGCAAGACACTCCGTGTAGCTTTTGTTGGATATGTAGAGAACGGATTGTATGTTGTTGATTTCTCCGGAAAGACAACATCTTCCGCTCTTTGCCTATTCGCCAAAGGTGACAAGGGTTGGTTATGGCATCGCCGACTAGCCCATGTCAACATGAGGACTTTGCAAAGTCTCCACAAGGGTGGCCACATTCTCGGACTAAAAGAATATGTCTCCTTTTGTAAAGATCGTGTTTGTAGGGCTTGCGTACAAGGAAAAATGCATGGAGCTCCTCGCAAGGCCAAGACTATCATCTCTACCACAAGATGCTTGGAGATCCTACATGTTGATCTCTTCGGTCCACCGTCTCATGAAAGTCTTGGAGGAAAGAAGTATTGCCTCGTCATTGTTGATGACTATTCACGCTATTGTTAGGTATTCTTCTTCAAGTACAAGAGTGAGACTCAACGGACCATGATAGAGTTTGCCAATCAAGTTCAACGCAAGTACGACAACAAGATCCTCGCAATAAGGAGCGATAATGGAACGGAGTTCAAGAACTACACCTTGGATGACTTCCTCGGCGAAGAAGGAATCCAACACCAATACTCCACGCCATATACTCCCCAACAAAATGGGGTCGCCGAAAGGAAGAATCGAACCTTGATCGAAGTTGCTCGAACCATGATGATGGAGTACAAGTCTAACTACAATTTTTGGGCGGAAGCTATCTCTACCGCATGTCATGCTACTAATCGTCTCTACTTTCAGTAAATGGGGTCGCCGAAAGGAAGGATCGAATTGCATTTTTCCATTTCTCAGTGAGATCTTTTCTGTAAATGCTGGGGACCTATATGTTTTCTCTGATTTTATGGGGTCCTTTGTAATAATTTGTACCTCCACCATTTGGAATTAATGAAAGGCTTCCAGATCCTTCGGGACACTCCTTGTTCAAAAAAAAAAGGCAGGCAACTGTGTTCTTCTGTCTCCCTCCTTGCACGCGTACCACGTGCTGTACACGCAATCAAATACGCAGGACAAATGTCCAGTGGGCCTATCATGTTGAGGGAGATCTACCGACAAGCCCATACCTTTCGCCGGAGAAAAAAAGGCCCATATTTTGTGTTGTTTAGTGTGGTTCGGTAGGTTGGCACACTTACGTCCAGAAACGCGATACACGCGGTATGATTTCCGGGGCCTCACGTGTCCTGCTGAATCTATCGTACTACAATGGTAACAATGCTTATAAATCGCTGATGCCGGACCAACAAACTTGACCTTCATAACTTGATGCGCCTCGTATGATCACAAATTGACCTTCACAAAATGCACCTGTTAAGAAATAAAATACATTTTACGTTTATTCTAAAATGCCAAAAAAAATCTGAAAAACAAAATCTGGGTGTACACATTCTATGTTCACTCACGGAAGTTTGTGGTGAAAAAGAATTTTATGTGGCCTACGTAGAAAAGATAAAAACATGTCACGTGAAAAGCTATTTTAGATCACCAATTTTTTTTACATGGCCAATAAAAAATATTATTTTGTTTCGAAACTTAGTGTGTACATAGAATATTAAGATGTACAACCAAAATATTTTTCAAATTTTTAGACATTTTAAAATATGTTTTTAGACAACTAGTCAATCTACACCTATGAGAGCCAAAAACGATTTCCCTATTACATAACACTAAATTAAACATACTAATCCCATAATGCATCATCAACGTCGGATGACTCCTTGCTGGAGTTCTCCTTCTTCAACTCATCACAAGCTAGACAAAGTTTTTCAGGTCATGAGCAGAGCAGTGTAGTGGAGGCGCCATGGCACAATGGCTTGTAGGGCGCGGCGGTGGCGTCTCTTTGTCCCTTCGTCCCCTTCTTCTTTGTTTCCGATGGAGGCCACATGTTGATCAACTTCACTTTCATGGAACTAGCTGACTGATTGTGTATGTTGTGCTTCCGGACAATTACTTGCAATGACATTCCTGAATTCCACTAATTGGAGCATCAAGCTCAACATATAGCATCTCTATTTCAAACACTTGTTTGTCTCACATACTTATCTTCTTATGATTTTTTTATAAGTCGTCATATGAATTGTTGATGCTACTCTTAGAAGTTTCTAAATGACTTTTGAAGTCCGGTAGGCTGGAAATTTTGTGTACATGTTACTGTTGATGCACTATGTTTCTAATGTACAAGAGGCCATTTGATGTATCTTGCTACTGTACTTGCATAATAATGCATAAATAATGAAGTCTTTTTCGATGGAACAAAAATATGCAGAGAAGTATCTCCGAATAAAGTATATGGTGCGCTTATCGTTTAATTCTTTAGCTTGATGAGTAATGCCACTAGGAATTTATGTAGGAAGTAGTTGTAAAAAATGGTGCTCAGCGCACATATTACATGCCAGAACTTGATGTCTTTACTCTTCACTTTGGCCTCCTGGACAACAGTTGTATTTACATTTAGCAATCACAAAATTTATGATATTTAAATCATTTTTTTTATTTGTGGTGTTGTGCCAAATTGGTCATCTTATTTTATCTGGCAAGACATTTGAATATATTTGTAAAAAAAATCAAGTTCAAAGTGTTCTGATGTAGGAAAATTGCGTAACCAAAGTTCAAACAGAATCCATGTTTAGCAAAACTGGTATATGTCACGGTTGCGGTTGAATGGAATGGCAATAACGTGGAGAGCAACCCACATACAAAAAATTAACTAAGATCATAAATGCAAATGAAATACCTTGTTCTTTCAATTATGAAATAGTTAGTTATTGAGGAAACAGTCAAGGAGAACACTTCACAACCAGTGAAAATTATGGTGAGAGCGATACCCAGCCTATTCTTGTTGGTGTTGTGAAGGTAGTAAGAGCTTTGGCTTCTGTATGTGTAGTCCATATCCTTTTGCGACATCGACAAGACTGGTCGGTTATTATTCCTTGAATTATTGGTGTTGGTCCTCTTGCCGATGTTGATTGATTACTTTAATTGTTGTCGTGTAACGCAACCTTGACATTGCGGCTCAAATTTAAATTATGAGAGAACCTTGGTTGATATTTACAGGTCTATGTGTCTATCTTTGTGAAAGTATAAATTTGTGCCTTAAGTATCTTTTAGACTTTATTTTCTAATGATCACTGGAGATAGCTCGTGTTTCTCTACCATATAGTACCATTTATTACTATACATATATGTGGTATTGATTGTCAAAAAAGAGATGACGAAAGAGAGGGGCCGGATAGAGAGTGCCCTTGCACTAATAGAAAACCCGCTGATAAGTGCTCGGCATCGAGCATCGTATACGGGAAGTGATGAAAAACATTCATTTAACCAACTAGATCGAATCTTCGACTTCGCAGAGTAGTTTAGCATCTCTCTTGAGTTGCGCACTATACTGATGGAGAACCATTTCGCAAAAAAGATGATGTTGAACCAAAGAGAAAATACTGTGATTGGCGTCTTGATCGTCTCACCAAGGCGAGGTTGGCGAGCAACAGCAAGATCTTGATGATGATTTCATTGATCCGGTGATTCTAGTTCCCATTAGAAATCGTATGAATATTTGAGTGTGTGCGCCTATGGTGTGCTTGATGTTTCTGTTTTTTTCTCTGTGTTAGCCATGTTGGGCCACTGTTTCGTTCACCTTTTTTTTTTTGAAGGCAAACCTGCTTACTTTATTACTCAATGTTCAGTATTACAGGTATAACCAGAGGATCATAAGGTGCTAAGAGCAAGTCCAACAACACCCTTATAACCACCCCTATACCAAACATAGGGAAGAAACAAGAAAAATATGGCTCCAACAGTTCCCCTATAGCCTCCCCTAAATATTGGTGTCCCCAACTCAACCCCCCTCTCTCCCCTATGCATTGGGGTTGTGGAGGTGCCCCCTATACATACCCCAACCCATGTTTATGTCTTGTTATAAATCTTACATGTGGGCTCTACATTATTAAAATACATGTGAATATGACATTGAGGAGGAATTATAGGGGAGCTGTTGGAAAGAAGAAAAATATAGGGGAGGAATCTTTTTAGGGGTGTCCCCTACATGAAGATATAGGGAAGAAAAAGTAGGGGTGCTGTTGGACTTGCTCTAAAAGCCACAAGTGGCGACCTAGATCTAAAGACAAAGCAAAACGAGCTAGATTATGAGCTTCTGTATTGGATTTTCTCCCTTCATGAACCACTGTCACTTTCTCAAACTCCGATCGATACACCTTTATTTCCTTGATAATGGATGCATAGCGGCCTCCAGAATCCTCTGCGATATCATCAACCACCTGCTTGCAATCACTAGCAATGCAAACTCGCGGTAAGCCTAGGTCCTCTGCCAATGACAGCGTCTCTCGGCATGCTAACGCTTCAAGAGTTGGGGGATCAATTACACCTGATAACACTATGGCCGATGATCCCAGGTAATGTTCCTCTCTATTCCTTATAACCACCGCAGCTGATCCCTTACTATTGTTCTTGGATACGGCCCCATCCACATTGGCTTTAACATGACCATCGGCTGGTGGCTTCCACCGAGGGACAACAGTATGCTGGTGTCTACCATTGTGAGTCAGTGGACCAGATTTCGGGATCAAGGTTAGGTCGTTTAGGAACTTTCGAACAAAAAAATGAGTAGACAAAGGGCTCTGGAATTCCCCTTCATGGATCGCTTTCCTCCTCTCCGTCCAAACTGCCCATAGGGTAACAAGGATTCTGACAAACTCCGTTGAAGGAAGAGTCTCCAACATAGTAAATATCCAATTCTTAGCACTGAGCTCAGACGTTGCACACATATGCTCTACTATTTCCTCATCTTCCAACGCCCAAACACATCTCGACATATTACAATCGATCAGGGAGTAACGCCAAGAATCAGCAGCCCCGCATAAAGCACATGAACTGGTGGTAGCCATGTTGCGATGATGGAGGAGGTCTGTCGTCGGGAGTGATTGCTTAGCCAAACGCCAAAGAAAGACTCTAATCTTTGAAGGTACAACTACCTTCCATAGCTTAGTCCAGCATTTTTTATCACACGAAGTATCAGAAACGCCGCCACTTCCATCAAGCCAAGCTTCCCTTCATATCTTTGTTTCCATTAGCATACGGTATGCTGATCTCACGGAAAAGACTCCACGCTTATCATAGTTCCAAGACCAAAAATCATGGATAGTCCGAGTGCATGTCGAAATAGCCAAGATGGCATCAATGTCCACTCTCACAAAACATTTTGTCAGCATCTCCATGTTCCATGCAGCAGTAGACGAGTCTAGCAGCTCGCTTACCAACGTGGGCGGCTGATCAGTAATGCATGATATAGGCCTCATTGATTGATCCCGCGGTATCCAGTTTTGTGTCCAAATCCGAGTAGATTTTCCGTCCCCTATCCTCCGTATCAGACCTTGGGATAGAACTTCCTTTCCCTCCATTAGTGCCCACCAGATCTGAGAAGGATGGGATCCCAATTCAGCCTCCAAAAAATCAGTGTAAGGAAAATACACTGCCTTAATAATCCTGGCACTTAAGGTATCCGGCTCTTGTAAAATTCTCCACGCTTGGCGAGCCAGAAGCACGAGATTGAACAGTTCAGTATCTCGAAAGCCTAGTCCTCCTATGTATTTCGGTTTCGTCATCTCCTCCCAAGAAACCCAGGCTGTCTTTCGTTTTTCCTCTTTACTCCCCCACCAAAACTGTCTAATCAAAGCATCTATATGTTGGCAAAGTCCCCGGGGTAACTTGAAACAAGCCATTGAATAAATCGGAACTGCATGGGCTACTGCCTTAATTAGCACCTCTTTTCCGCCAGCTGATAGAATCATTGCCATCCATCCTTGTACTTTACTCCATACTCGGTCCTTCAAATATTTAAAGGCCCCATTTTTTGACTTACCTACATCTGTTTTTCCGTCTTCTTTTAGAGACCACACTCTGTTTTCAGGCGAAGGCCTTAGGTCATGCCGCCGTACGCACTATTTGTGAAGCCTAACCCTAACGGGCCTTGTGAGCTCATAGGGCCCGAGCTAACTATTTCCGTCGAAACAATTCGGAGCACCGAGTCCCAGGCTCCCAGCCCAAACTAAAAGGGGAGCGTCGAGCCCCATTAAAAAAACTGAAAATAATTGACGGGGGCGCGTGCTCGGGTAGGGCAGGGTGGGGGTCCCCCGATTTCAAATGCCTCCCCATTCCACCACGCCGAGAGGGGGACGACTCAGACGAGACGCAGCCAAGCCAAAGCAGCCGCATCCAGCAAGGTTTCCGTTTGGCCTCTCCCGCTGCCGCCGCCGCCGCCGCCGCGAAGAGGGAGTCCGCGGATGGAGATCGCGCGGTCCGCCGCCGCCGTGGGCTGCTCCAAGGAGCAGCAGAGGATCTACGCCGACTGGTTCGCCCTCGCCGACCCAGGTGCGTTGCGTCGTCTCTCCACTCCACCCTCGACCCCGCCCCCCAAATCGGAGGATTCGGAGGGAGGCCCGTCGCTGCTTCTCCGGTGGTTGATTCCTTGGGTTTCCCTGCAGATGGGGACGGCCGCGTCACGGGCGCCGACGCCATCAAGTTCTTCGCCATGTCGGGCCTCGCCCGCGCCGACCTCAAGCAGGTGAGTGACCCGCCCTGCCGCCACCCCGAGTGTCTCGAGTTACCGCTCATGAATGTGGCCTAACAATTCCTTCGCCAATCGAGTCAAGGTTTGGGCGATCTGTGACTCCAAGCGGCAGGGGTTCCTCGGCTTCGGCGAGTTCGCGGCCGCGATGCAGGTTTGCCAACTCTCCCCCTCTCCGTTAATTTAGGCGCGGCGTAGTCAGTTCCCCAATCTACGCTGCTGGTAACCGAAGACTTGGTTGTGCGGTGCTGATGGCTTCGTCTGCTGTATCCTGCAGCTCGTGTCTCTGGCGCAAGCGGGGAATGAGATTAACCAGGACAGTCTCAAGCGTGAAGGTTGTTATTAGCTTGTTATGATGTGCCAATTTTGGCTAAAACTCAGCTTCACCTGCAACATTTCTTCTGTTCTTCTGCTAGTTTATGTTGTTAGCTTGTTTATGAGATTAACCAGGAATGTCTGAAGTGGATGGCTTGTGTTGTTTTCTTGCAGACCTGACTAGCTTCGATCCGCCTGTGATGAAAGGTCTCGATGAACTACTTTCTGTAAGTCTTTATTATTTTAATTTGCAGCTTATTGGTGTGTCATTTGCGTGCACTTACTATCTCAGACACTAACATGTTGCTTTGCAATGGATATTTCTCTTCCAGAGATCAATGGCAATCGTGAATGCAGTCCGGCCAGAAAAGAATGGTAATCTATATGCGTGTACCTTCCCCCAGCGGTAAATCGTGTATAATGCTAATGATTTCTGTTGTGCCCAGGCACCTCTCAGGTTCAAGCACCTGCTACAAACAACTGGTTCAGCTCAAAGTCAGCAAAGAAGGTATTTGAATTATGTGTGACTAAACTCCTGTAATTTATTGAATCATAGAAGTTGTCTTTGCCAATTAGAGCATGCATTTACAGGTTACAACTGCTTGATGATGGCTTGTATCTTTGTTTGGTGCTTTGCAGATGCAGACGCCTCTGACAGCTGTTACTTCTGTAATTGATGGCTTGAAAAGACTCTACATCGAAAAACTCAAGCCTTTAGAAGTTGCATGCCGGTTCAATGATTTTGCCTCCCCATTGCTGGTATAGAATTCCGTTAACAACTTAGTTTCCCTCCCAAGTTAGAGATGACAATGGTCTCTCATCTGGATTATTTTCTTTTGCCATTACTTTGACACCACTGCATTTGTTGTTCCATTTTTTCAGACGAATAGCGACTTCGATGCAAAACCAACGGTTATGCTCCTGGGTCAATATTCTACAGGGAAAACAACATTTATCAAGCATCTTCTGAAAACAAGCTATCCAGGTTTGGGACTTTATTCAATACAGAACACCTAAGTTTCAGTGGTAGCCACACCATCTCTTTTGGTGGTATATTTCTTTATTGAACTAGTCCTTAACTTCAGTTGGCCATTCCAATTTCAGGAGCTCATGTTGGACCAGAACCAACTACTGACAGATTTATAGTTGTCATGGTAAGTGTTGCATGAATATTGGATTTACATGCAGCAGAGATAAGGGCGTTGCCAGATAGTTATTACTTGATCTTATTTACTTGAAGTGCTAAAAGTTGTTCTTCGTTTGCTGAATTATATTGTTGATTGGAAAACATTAGTTCCTTCCTCTGTAAGATATGAGCATGTCATACATTGTACAGGCTTACTTCTAAGTTTCAGGATTAAGATATGAAGAACTGATACTAGAGTATGTTCTATCCAGCTTCATCAGTTTTGTAGCACGACTTGGGGGTTTAATAACTGCTTCTGTTTCTTTCAGCAAAAGTATAAGTTGATGACGGTTGGTAATAAACCTGTAATGTAGTAATAACCCAGGAGTTTGAGAAAAAGTCTTATATCTGCTGTTCTATTGACCCGTCATCGCACTATAACTCTTTATAGAGAAGTCCTTTATTGGCTAGAATTGAATCCACAATATTTCTCGATGCATTTTTAAAACAATATTTTCTGCTGACATTTGACATTAAATCTAGTCAGTTTGCATTCCCCTTTGGCCGCTATTGTTAATGTACTTGTAGAGTTATGCCATTGATGTCTCATATTCTTTCCCACACCAGTCAGGACCTGATGAAAGAACTGTTCCCGGCAACACAATTGCTGTCCAAGCCGATATGCCTTTCAATGGTCTTAATACATTTGGGGGCGCATTTCTATCAAAGTTTGAGTGCTCTCAGATGCCACATCCTGTAAGATTTTTAGTCAAGTTACTGATGCAAGTGAGTGATACATTAATTATAGAAACTGATAGCTTCCTTATTTTCTGAAGCTACTAGAACATATCACCTTGGTCGACACTCCTGGTGTTCTTTCTGGTGAAAAGCAGAGGACCCAGCGTAGCTATGATTTCACTGGTGTGACTTCATGGTTTGCTGCTAAGTGTGACCTTATTCTTCTACTGTTTGATCCTCACAAGCTTGATATCAGTGATGAGTTCAAGCGTGTCATTTCATCTTTACGTGGGAATGAGGACAAAATACGTGTGGTGCTGAACAAGGCAGACCAAGTAGACACCCAGCAGGTATATGTTCTATTCCAAACTATTTGTATGCTCCTGTTATTTGCTGTTCATGTACACTTGATTATATGGATCATAATTTCCCCTTACTCATGCTCCAGCTTATGAGAGTGTATGGTGCGCTGATGTGGTCCCTCGGGAAAGTTCTAAACACACCTGAGGTTATGCGCGTGTACATTGGGTAATACTTGTCTTCTATTCTTAATCAATCTTTTTTCTCTGTAATGCTTAGTAGTCTTACTTCTATAGACTGAATGTTCTACAGCTCTAGTACACCAACAATATATACTGCTCCCTCCAATCCATAATAAGTGGTGGGTTTTAGTTCAAATTTAACCTAAAACCACAACACTTATTATGGATCGGAGGGAGTAGTATATTTCAAATATTTCTTTTAAGACCTAAATACTGTGTGAATCCAGCACTAGGTGGTCTTGTTCTTTATTATAACCTGAAACTCACTTCCAGAGTAATATCTGCAGGTCGTTCAATGACAAACCCGTGAACGAATCAGCTGTTGGACCAATTGGAAAGGACTTGTTTGAGAAAGAGCAAGAGGATCTCCTGGCTGACCTGGTAGACATACCTAAGAAAGCCTGTGATCGGCGAGTAAGTTATCATGCTTCATATATCTGAATCCCTTTAGAAAGTGCAGATTGTCAGATATGAATGACACCACTTCCATGCGTAGGTCAACGAGTTTGTCAAGCGTGCTAGAGCTGCAAAGATCCATGCCCTCATAATGGGCCATCTGAAGAAGGAGATGCCTGCAATGATGGGGAAAGCCAAGGCTCAACAGCGGCTCATTGACAACTTACAAGATGAATTTGCGAAGGTACTTGCCCTGATCCACTTGTTACACCGTGTCCTTCTATCATGAGGTGGAAGCAAATGGATTCCTGATACATGATCTTGATGCGCTCGCATCCAAATTCAAACTGTTTATGTTCTTGTCCTCTTTTCTGCGCAATGTTCTGGTCCTGATGCTGTAAATCTGGTGGAAACAGGTCCAGAGGGAATACCATCTTCCAGCCGGCGATTTCCCTGACGTGGAGCACTTCAAGGAGGTGCTGGCCACGTACAGCATCGACAAGTTCGAGAAGATCAAGCCGAAGATGGTGCAAGCCGTGGACGACATGCTTGCGTACGACATCCCGGAGCTCCTCAAGAACTTCAGCAACCCTTACCAGTGATGTTGTTTGCTGACCTCTCGTCAGCTCTGTATGTGTTGTTCGGCTGCCAAAACTGATGATGAAAGAAGGGAAGCCCCCATAGTCTGAGAGATCCATATGTACATCTTGGGCTTCCCTTGTTGAGGAGAGACTGTGAGAGATTGCTGTTACATTATTCAGAGATGCATTGCTGCTGGCTGTTTCTTTTTTGTCTTGGCTGGTGTATTGCTGTAGAATATATAAGCCTTGTTGATTGCTTGTAGTAGATACTTGCCGGGAGGGTCCAAAATGAATTGGTAAGGAACATATGAATTGGCAAGATTGAAAAAATAGAGGATAAGTAAAAAAAAAGTCATGAACTGCTAGATTTATTTTGTGTAAAGAAATACATTATGTTCCTTGAGGCTTGGACACACAGCCTCTTTTAAACCCACTTGATCTGAAAGTTCTTGACCGGTTTAATCATTTCTGGAGAAATCCCATCCACAAATCGTGCGCTCCAAAGCCCGTAAAAAAGAGCAGAGAAGCAAGATCCAACCGCAGGATTCCTCCTCTCCCACGGGCCACGGCAGAGGGTGGGAATATGCCTGGCTAGTGGTCGACACGGCGCTCCTGCGCAGCATGACGATTCCGCAGCGTGAAAACATCCACATCAACCCAACCCAACCCAACCCCAACAGAGTGACGCTCGGGAACGCGTCGACGGATGAGGACCCCGACCCGACCACCCAACCCGGACGCGGTCGGCTGGAATCATAAACAACACCCACGCGACGCCCGGTCGTGGGCGGGCCCGCCTCGTCAGACGCCTGCTGCCGACCAAACAAACAAGGCGCGCACCGCACGGAGTCGCCGAGGACGGACGAGTGGGACACAGACACACAGCCGAGGCCAGCCGCGCCCCGCCCCGCCCCGCCGAGGGAGGTGAGGAGGAGTAGCCTGCCGCGATGCGGCGCGCGAGGCCGCCCACGGCTCCGGCCGCCGGGGACGAGGCCGTCAAGTACCGCGGCGTGCGGCGGCGCCCGTCCGGCCGGTACGCGGCCGAGATCCGCGACCCGGCCAAGAAGACCCCGATCTGGCTCGGCACCTTCGACTCCGCCGAGGCCGCCGCCCGCGCCTACGACGCCGCCGCCCGCGACCTCCGCGGCGCCGCCGCCCGCACCAACTTCCCCTCCTCCTCCTCCACCCCTGCGCCGCCCGTGCCCCCCGCCCCCGCCCCGCCGATGGTGGTGGTGGCCGCCACGTCCAGCCACAGCAGCACCATCGAGTCCTGGAGCGGCGGCGGCGCGCCCGTCCTCGTCCGCGCCGCCGCGATCGGCGCGCCGGCCGTCGAGGAGGACTGCCGCAGCTACTGCGGGTCCTCCTCCTCCGCGCTGTGCGAGGACGGCGCCTCCGCCGAGGCCGCCCCGCTCCCCTCCACGTCCCTGCCCTTCGATCTGAACATCGAGGCGCCCGCCGACGACGACGACGACGAGATGGACTGGCGCTGCGACACGCTGCTCCGCCTCTGATTCATAGCCGGTACCCGCCTGCCTCGCCTTGCCGCCTGCTTGGGTCGGCTGGCGTCCTGCTCCTGGACTGACGGAAGGGGCGGCGGCGCCGCTGCGTACTGCCGACCGACTGCTACTACGATCGATCTCCATAGGTTTTGATATTTTTTTTGGTCTAGTTTTTGCCACTCGAGATCTGAATATCTATGTGATAATGTGAATAAGTTTATCATCATCATCATGTATTCCACGGCCTGCTGCTATTACGTTGATAGTATCAGCTAAATCAGATGTGTAATGGAAGAAGAAAGCAAGAGAAATTTTTACATGCCACTTGTGTTTGCCGCATCGTTTGCTTTGGTAATTGCTGCCTCCTGATTACATACTACTGGTGTAGGCTTCCTTCTAATTTTGTGACCATAAGCTCAACTGAAAGTGTATGGTCTCAACTCCCTCTCCTCCATCGCAGAAATTTAACATGTTATTACTTGTGTTAGCTGCATCATTTGCTTTCGTAATTGCGGACTCCCGATTACTTGCTTGTTGTAGACTTCTAATTTCGTGGCCGTAAGCTTAACTGAAAGTGTATGGTCTCAACTTCCTCTTCTCCATCGCAGCATAAGAGTCTCAAAAGGCATTTGGCAAGAGCAATCGCTGCACCATTCCTCTGGTATTCTGGCCGACACGAGATACACACTGATCAGCCAAGAATGTATCCAGGATTGGATCAAGATGCCCTTATGATGCATACAAGTTATTGTGCATAACGTACCTGAAAAAACCCCAAAAATGAAGCAGCAGATGCACACCTCTGTTCTGAACCTCTCGCCGTGTTTCGCAGTTCAGTTTAGACATGCCCAAGGAGTCGGTTGTTGTCCTACTTTTCTCGCACTTCTTCCTTTTTTGGAAATTATTTCTCACATTTCTTGCTTAGTTTGTTTAGGCCCTCGACCATATCATGTTCTTACCGTCTAGGTATGTCAGTACGTGGGACGGAGACAAGGGGGGACGATCAGGGCTACGCCCCCCTATGGACATGGATTTCTTAAGGAACTTGTCTATGTTTGCTCCTTTCCTATAGTATTTTAGCAAATCTAGCCCTCTTCATGCAGATCAAGGAACTAATTAGTGTAGCTCCGTCCCCTTGAGCTTAACTGCTGGCTTCGTCTATTCGGTTCAGACCGGTGAGTCTCTACTCTTCTCTTGCTGTGGAGGCCTTCACGCCTTTCCATTCATACGAAAACGCTTATGTTCTTACCATGGAGGCTGACACACCTTGTTATTCCTCCTGTTATTTCTCCTCGTCGATTTCTTTCTATCGGCGAAGTCGTCCCATACAGTGGAAACTACTTGGATTTCATTTGTAAGCACCTTGTGTAATTTCTCTCTTCATTGAATTGGACCTTTCTCGAAAAAATAATGAAGCGACCCGCAAGAAACAATAAAGCATAGGCATGCCTGCGTGGGAGGAATGTTTTCAATAGGCGTCGCCGAGAAATATGGAAGTAGTTGAACGTTCAGTTCAGTCTCGCCTTACCTCTACGAAGCACGAGTCAACCGGCTATAGTTTAGGTTTTCACTTCTTGAACCTTGCTTCAGTTTTTTGCATAGGCCTGCCTGAGTGGGTGGGTAGTTGGAATTCGTTCTGATAGCAAGCCCCCCTCCCCGTAATGGAAATAGGAAGAATTACGTAGATAGAGAGAAGCACATATAACAGTCTAAAGACAAAAGATTAATAAAAAATAGACCGGAAGACAACACCTGGTGCGAACCTTGAGAAGGTATCCTTGTCGCGGTAACTAGGTTCTCTGAGGAAGGTGCCATGACCCTATGGATGGATCTATCAACATACGGCGGGTTGCGTAGTTAGACTGTAGGCGGAACTACATCATCCGACTGCATGTTGAAGTTGATGTTTTGAGTTACCCTAGGATCATTGGCCAGGTCCTCTCTTCTTACCGGTGATCATCTCCTTGTACTCCGCTTCCATCTTCTTGACCCTTTGCAGGGTAGCTCGGCTTGTTGCTAACATTAGCAGTGAAAGTGGTTTCCACCATGAGGCCTTCCCGGAGCTCGTCAAGTTTGGCTACCTCCCTAACACGACCCAATGTGATGGGATTTGCGAGGAGTTCTCCACACTTTGCGACGTTAGGCATGCAATTGGGAAAAGGATTGGTCGAGGTTCTGGTTGGCATCTCTGTGTAAAGCCTGGTAAACGGGAACGTTGGTGTGGGTGTCCTGGAAGGGAGATCCTCCTCCTAGGTCCTAGTGGCCGGATCTGGTGATGGAGTTGTCCTTGCAGCTGTTGCCAGATCTCTCACGTCTAGATCTGTGTCTGCCTTTGCCAGATCCATAGACTCTTCAGAGTTGTTGTCGTCCCCTCCAATCTCTGTCATGGTCACATAGAAATATTGGATGGTGGATGGTGGCAGTGTTTTCTGTTCTGTCTTCCTTGTAAGTTTTTCTACAGCGACGCATAAGTCGTCTTTGCTCTATGCTCCAGCATCTGAGTCCTTCGACACATGGTCTATGACCTCCAGGATAGATTCATTCACTTTTCCTACTCCATCAGAGCCGGAATTTGAACTAGAATATGGCCAACGAAGTGATACCTCCGCGTCTCAAACACATTGTTGGGTAAGGTGGATCTGCATCGGTCTTCCACCGTCATCACTTGCCCTAGGGTGGTTTAGGCGGGCCTTGAATTTTCCAAATCTAAGGAGGAAATCAACCAAGGGGATTCTTGTCTAGATCAATCTTCTGCAAACTTATCCAACTCAAAAGAGGTTCGTGCGGGTCTTGACGTCAGATCGGTTTCTTGGTCACCGATAAAGATGTGGATGTCACCGATCGGAACGGTCGTGCAGTGGATGGGGCTACTCCAAGCCGGAACCTAGCAGTCGTCATTGGGGACGATGGGGATGTTGCTGGCGTAGCGGACTTGCTAAATGGTGATAGTGTCCCTGATGCATGTGAAGGCTGATCCTACCCGATCGGCGTTCCAAGCACCTCTTGCCCCACGGTGAGCGCCAAATGTTGTTGTGTGAATGACAAGTATGCTAGGGAGGGTACCTCGCGGTGTTAAGAGAGAGAGAGAGGTGGGCGAAAGGCGGGAAGCTACCGGCACGGTGAGCCACAAGTTACCCAGCTCCGGATCTCGCAACGGTGGCGAAAACATACGTGTTGCTCCAATTCACTATAAGGGCAACAAGTGCGTGATTTAAATGAGAGGGTTGGTTCTACCTCAAGGGATCCCGTGATTCAGCTTGTAAAGGCGCCAGGATCTAGGGCTTACAAGGAGTAGTCCATGTGGGACTCTACTAGCACTATCCTAACTAGGTACAACTTGAGTTACATGTAAGGATCCGGCTAACTATATCGATACGGACGATCTAGCCAACTATGTCGGTGCGGATCCGGCTAGAGCTTCTGATCCTGGACTCTCCATCTTGGTGGATCAGCAACTGGGTCGCCCGGCCAAACCACGATATGTGGGCCACCCGGGCTTGGCGGTATTGGACAACTTCGTTGGTATATCCATGAAGTATATCCACAAACAACTCCCACCATTCGAGCTGCAACAACTCATATTCCTCCGTCGCAATCACCTCGTCTTCGTCATCCTCCAAATTCCTTTCTCATTCATCGTTGTTGGAGAAGCAGCCAGAGTACGAGGAGCCGGATCCAAGGTTAGTGCATCGGAGGGAGTTCTCCTCCTCCGTGACCGGAGATGCTTGTCGTCCCTCCTCTGCCACCAGAGGTGCCTGCTCAATATGGCAACTCTGCACCAGCGTGAAAGACCAAGGATGTTGCCTAGAGGGGGTGAATAGGTGGTTTAATTTTTTTACCTAGTAGGCTTGAACAAGTGCAGAATAAAACTAAGTTTTACTTGTCAAGCACAAAGCCTACAAACTAAGGTTTTCCTATGTGCACCAATAACCTATGCTAAGCAAGATAAGCAACAAGGTGATATCAAGATATATAACATAAAGCACGAAGGCTATCACAAAGTAAAGTACATAAGTAAAGGAGCTCAGGTTGAGTGGTAACCGAGGCACGCGGAGACGACGATGTATCCCGAAGTTCACACCCTTGCGGATGCTACTCTCCGTTGGAGCAGTGTGGAGGCACAAGACACTCCAAATGCCACAAAGGCCACCATATTCTCCTCGAGCATTCTCACCAAAAGGGAGAACCTCGATTCACTAAGTGACCCTTGAGGGTGGTCACGGAACTCGTACAAGCTTGGGGAAATCTTCCAAGTAACAAGCTTGATGCAAACTCCACAACAATCGGTGGCTCCCAAGAACACCACCACAAACGGCTACAAGGACACGAAGGCTACAACACCACAAAGGCAACAGAGCCACAACGGAAACAACTCCACAAAAGCTACCACACCACAAAGCCTACCATATGCCACAAAGGCAACAATTCCACAAAGGCCTACAAGCCGTCAAGGGTTCCAAGAGCCCAAGAGGCAATACCGATGAACTCTCACGAGAATGAATCTTCGTAGAGAACCCAAACCGGTGCACCTAATCCAATGGCAAGAACACACTAAGATGCCCAAATCCTTCACTCCCAAATTCTAGCAAATTTACAAAAGCTATTGGGGGAATAAAGGAGGAAGAACAACAAGATGGATGAACACCAAATAAAACTCCAAGAACTAGTTCTAGGGATTCCCTCACAAAGAGAGGAATTTGATTGGTGGAGTAGTAGATCTAGGTCTCCTCTTTCTTTTATAAAAAAGATGCAACAAGATTTGAACGGGGGAGAAAATATTTCAGGCTCTCAAGATAGACAACAATGGAACAGAGCAAAGGAGGAAATCCACGAAGGACTCCAAGATCTAGATCTAGAAAGATCCCCCCTCACTAGAAGGGGAATTTGATTGGTATGATTGTAGATCTAGATCTCCTCTCTCTTTTCCCTCAAAAATATGCAAGAATCATAGAGGAATTGAGGAGAAACTAAGCTCAAGAGGGTCAAGAATGGAGGTGAAAAAGTGCTCAAGAACTTGCCAAAAGGGTAGGGAACCATTGGGGAAGAAGGGCCCCTTGAATAGGTCACCGGAAATCCAACCGTTATGTGCAGCGCAGGGTGGGGGATGTTCCGGGGGGTCCAGGGGCCGGATAATCCGCCCCACCTTAAATTCGGGTGGCAAACATACTGCATCCGGGACGGATGAAAAAACCATCTGGGGGACGGACATCCACCCCCCAAAAGCTGGCAGACCGACTAAAACTAAAACGACCATAACTTTAGCATCCGAACTCCGATTTTGATGATATTGGACTCATTTTGAAACTAGCAACAACCTCTATAAGATCATACAGGTAACCATCATAGTACAAAAAGGGAAGACAAAAACAAATGAGGATAGGTTTGACATATCTAAAAGGCATATCGATAAGACCTTGAAACTTGAAACGCAACAAGTTTTCCATACAAAATTCGTTTTCGATGAGCTAGAGCTTGTCATGAGAATGATCACAAGCTCTAAAACATCACATGGATAAGAACCAAAATAACCAAGAAACATGATGCAAAGTATGCAAGGGTTTGAGCTCTCTCCGAATCATACGACTATGTGACTCATTCGAGAGCCCTCTTAATAGAACGGCCAACTACCCTACACACCCAGTATTCCAACAACAAGAGACCGATAAGAGAGAAAACCTATCAAAAAAAAACCTTAACCTTACGCATTTCACTCGAGTTTGACGATGATGATCTTGACCGCTCCAAGATGGAACGTCGTTCTTGATTGTGCATCTTGATGAAGTCTTGCGGATTGCTCCCCCATAAACCATCATGGGAGAGCTTCTTCTTCGACATATATTCATGTTCTTTGTGCTCCTCCTTTTATTGCCCGTACCAGACTTCTAGCCGTTACAGAGCCCAAAGGGGCGGATGATCCGGCTTTGTTTAGGCCGAATGGTCTAGCCATCCCCGGATGATCCAGCTTTAGTTTCAACTGCGCTGGGGGCGGATGTTCCGACCCACCCCGGATATTGGGAACTTACGGGGGGGGGGGGTGGAGTTTTCTTTCGCCCCATATGTCGTAAGACTGCCGCGCCGACATGTTGCTTCGTGACGAGGTGGTTGACACACAGTATAGGGGGGCGGATGAAAATTTGAAATGGTCCACTCAACTTCCGGCCCAACGCGACGCCGAGATTGATCAGTTGGCCTTGAGCGTTTTGGAGCGTACTGGCCGGATGATCCGGCTGCTTGGGGGTTGGATGATCCGGCCTGCTGAATATTTATGGCCTTCTTTCTTCAACTTCTCACATACACACTTCTCCTCAACATAAACCATTTCCACCGTCTACATTCTTCATATTGTTGATGTCTTGGAGATGTTCATGATAACTCACTCCTCCTCCTTCTTCTTCTTCAAGACATACTTGACACTTGATCTTCTTCATTTGCTTCTTCTTGTAACTTTGAAACCAACATATGGTTCAAGCATTGCCTATGGATAAAACCTATAAGAGAAACTCAATGCAACCATTAGTCTATAGGGATTGTCATTAATTACCAAAACCACACCTGGGGCCTCCATGTTCTTTCACGGCGGGCACTACCGGATGCAAGAGAGGCGAGCGATCTTCTTGATGTGAACCATGTCGAAGTGTCGTGTGACTAACCGTAGTGGTGGTGTGTTCCAAGAGGGCGGCATGGGGCTTTATGTAGCGCGACCGAGAAAGCGGAGTCATCGGCGACGCATACGTGGCACACGAGAGGAAGGCAGAGAGCCTACTCGGGAAAGTTCTACACACAAGTATTGATTTATTACCATTTTGGGATTAGGAGAACAAAAATGAGACATGCGCAGGAATGTTTACACACGATGTACCATACCCAAACCGTTTGCGATGTTTTTTTTTTCTTTTTTTTTGAATTGAACCGTTTGCGATGTTGGGCGTGTATGCTGCGGTTGTTTCGGAACGAGCTGTGTAGAAAATAAAATGTTATGGTCTAGAAATATTCCATGAAAAGTGTACCCGCGCATTTCCATGTCGCGGAATATTTACAATTTCTAACTTGCAAGAAAAGTAACATTTTCTTTTGAGCTGGAAGAAAAGTTAGTACAATTAACTGTGCCGCTGTACGTTTAGAACATTCCATATGAACTGCATGGAGCAAGTACGGCCGAATCGTGGATTCGAGGGCTGGGCTCGATGGCGTAGATGCTTGAGACATTCCATACGAGTGAAAACATTCCATATAGTAATTCCGATGCTGCGTCTTCTCGTGTGTTGATGTACTCGGTAGTCGGCAGTCCTATAAATTCAGGTGTAATAGAGTAAGGTCCAAGCAAAGAAAAGCAGGTGCGCAAGCGCAAGCAATACACAGGGCTGTTTTTCCTGAGAGCCGAAACCCAACGATGTGGGCGCAATGGCAGAAGCCGCTGGTCTACGACACGGAGGCGGCGTCATGGAAGTCCTGCGATCCAGCACAGCTGGGGAGCTCCGTCTCCTCCGTGTTATCGGAACTATGGAGTACAGAAGCAGAACCACAGGTACACCTCGTCCCCGTGCCGAGCTCCGCCCAAACCCCTAGCGCTAGCAGCGGCAGTGGCAGCGGTTGGTCTGGGCTATGGCTTAGCATTACCGTCGGCCTTGGACTATCAGCGCTGTCGGCAGGCATGTGTTATGCAGCGTGGGAGAACTACCACCGCAGCGCGTGCCTGCGAACCTACGGCCGGGACATGACGGCGTTGGCCCGCCGGATGGACCCGGTGATCGGCCGCGACGACGAGATCGACCGCGTCGTCTGCATCCTCTGCCGCCGGACCAAGAACTGCGCCGCGCTCGTCGGCGCCGCGGGGGTCGGAAAGACCGCCATCGCCGAGGGCCTCGCTCAGCGCATCGCCGCCGGGACTGTGCCCGCGGCGCTCGCCGGTGCGCGCGTGGTGGAGGTCGACCTCGGAGCGATGGTGGCCGGGACCGTGTTGCGCGGCATGTTCGAGAAGCGCATGAAGAGCGTGATCAAGGCGGCGGAGGAAGCCCACGGCAAGGTGATCCTCTTCTTCGACGAGATGCACACGCTCCTCGACGCCGGGAGCTCGCGCGTTTCGGACAGCGGCAACATGCTCAAGCCGGCACTGGCCCGTGGCCGCGTCCGCTGCGTGGGCGCTACCACCTACGAAGAGTACCGGAAGTATGTCGAGAAGGATCCGGCGCTCGAGCGGCGGTTCCAGAAGGTGCACGTCGAGGAGCCCAGCGAGCGGGCAACCGTTGCAATCCTGCAGGGGCTAAAGCCGCGGTACCAACAGCACCATGGCTCGGAGATTCAGGACGAAGCTCTCGTCGCCGCCGCGCACCTTGCTGCCCGCTACGTCACCGACCGTCAGTTCCCAGACAAGGCAATCGATCTGATCGACGAGGCGTGTTCCACCAAAAAGCTCCAGCAGGACGGCTGCGAACCAGAGAAGAAATCAACTATTGGTCCGGATGATGTTGCACGTGTAAGCATGCGCTTCATATGATAATTTTTCTGAATGATTACTTCAATCAGTCTCATTTTTTAGTTTGGATTCATGTTATCAGGTTGTCAGTCGATGGACCGGGATCCCTGTCACTGCACTTGATCAAGACGAGAAGCATAAGTTGATCCACCTAGCGGACAGACTGCACCAACGAGTTGTTGGTCAAGATGAAGCCGTAAATTTGGTTGCGCAAGCATTGCTACGTTCCAGGGTTGGCCTTCGTCAATCTGGCAAACCAATAGGCTCTTTTCTATTTTTGGGCATGACCGGTGTCGGAAAGACTGAGCTTGCAAAAGCTTTGGCTGAGCAATTGTTTGGGAGTGAGAAGATGTTGGTTCGTTTCGATATGTCTGAATATGTTGGGGCCGGATCTGCGTTACGTCTCATTGGAGCACCTCCAAGGTTTTGTATAACATCTCAATCCTATGATGCATCGTGTTTACTTAGATTGACTGATCTTAATTAATGTTTTTTTTTCCTTTCTCACAGCTATATTGGCCATGAAGAGGGTGGTCAGCTGACCGAGAAAGTGAGGAGACGCCCGTACAGTGTTATTCTTTTCGATGAGGTCGAGAAGGCAGACCCATCGGTATTCGACATTTTTCTTCAACTCCTCGATGAT
The DNA here is from genome assembly GCF_022539505.1 of Lolium rigidum. Classification (NCBI taxonomy): domain Eukaryota; kingdom Viridiplantae; phylum Streptophyta; class Magnoliopsida; order Poales; family Poaceae; genus Lolium; species Lolium rigidum. The sequence continues at coordinate 7,509,313 of NC_061509.1, read as the reverse complement.
GGCATATTAACAGATGGCAAAGGACGGACCGTAGATTTTAAAAACACCATCATCATCATGACCTCAAATCTAGGAGCAGAACACCTAACAACAGGAATGGCTGACGAAAACACGGTGAAAACTGCACGGGGTCTTCTCATGAAGCAGGTTTGCAAATCCCAAACTACCACATATAATGACCAAAGTATGTAGATGCATGGCCATGCCCTGTTTTATTTCACACATGTATGCTTATATTTGTGCAGGTTCAAAAGTTCTTCAAGCCGGAGTTTCTGAACAGACTAAGCGAGCTTGTGATATTTGAGCCTCTTTTAATCAACAACCTAAGGCAAATTGTGAAAATACAGATGAATAGCGTCGTTGCCATAGCAGTTGAAAAGGGTATTTCTGTATTAACAAGTGAAGCAGCATTGGGCGTTATTCTGTCAGAATCATACAACCCTGTGAGTACAACTTTCCTTCAAACTTATTGCACAATTAAGCTCTCACTCACATGACACTCGCACATATTATCTCTTTATCTCTTTGTATGTTTTGGTAACCATGGGTCCATGCATGCTTGGTCTCTCACAGATGTACGGTGCAAGGCCCATAAGAAGGTGGATCGAGAAGAATATAATGACAATGCTGTGTGAAATGCTGGTAAAAGAAGACGCGATGGAAGGCTCGACAATCTTAATTGATGCTACGGACAATAAGAAGAGTCTGAAATATGAAGTGTCAGGGCAAGAGCCCAGCCGCCGGTGAATCAGCAAAAATGATCGTGGCTGTCATACATGTAGTGTCATGGCTGACTATCATCTTTCAGTTGATGTTAATTACATGTAAAACATCCGGCATTTTGGCACTTGGTTGCTAACTGCATATTGGTCGAACTTTCAGTTAGCATGACTGTCATAGGATTTTTACTCCCTTTGTTTCAATATAAGGCACAAAGTTTGCAGTCTTTGATACACATCTTTGACCACTAGTATATATACCAAATTATATGGATTGAAAATGTATAAATAATATCGTTGCTTTTATCTTTGACACACCGCGGGAGCGACTGGAGGCTAGGGTTCCACCATGCCCTTTTATCTCAGACGGTGAAAAAGATGAGGCTCTCTTACGACTACGCCAAGTGGTCCCATGACAAGAGCTAGAACCAAAGCTATACAATCCCTCCTTCCATAGTTAGGTCACATCAATTTTTCCAAGTTAAAATTCATTTAGCGTAGAAGTCTGCATATATGATAGTGAAATTACATTTGAAAAAAGTACTCCCTTCGTGCCATATCAGTTGGAATGGAGGGAGTAACACCCCTTTGTGACTCTAAAACACATGGTTTAGACAACACAAAAAATACTCAATGTAAATGCTCGTTCACAATTACATTTGGAAAAAGTACTCCCTCCGTTCCATATCAGTTGGTGATAACAGAGCAATTTTATACATGAACCACACTTCTGATATCCAGAAGGCAAGCAGATACTAGGAAATTAATCTAGAGATTTCTACAGCCGATGAGGGAGCTCCAGAAGTTTACTGCGTAGAGAGCTTTCATATGTGGCCATTATATCACACACCGTCAAAAGAAAGTCCTTCACTTTTCATTATCTCCCAGAGAAAGACCAAAAGCATGATTTGCACAATCTTATGGAATAGAAGAAGCCTGGAAATTTCCACAACCAATGCAAATCATATGTGAGTATTACTAGCCTAAGAAAGCTTGAGTTGTTAGCAAATGGCAGTATATGATTCAGTAGAAAAGCAGATATTTTCAATATTATATATACCTTATTTATTCGAAGGGTAGAAAGTCCGGTAATATCAGGATTCTTGAGCTGATCAAGCTGCCGCTTCCCTCTCCTGATCAAGTACTCAATGTACACAAAGTTCCTGCGATCGACGCTTCTTGCATTCTCACGGAACTCTGCTGAGACTACGGATTCGATCATCTGGCGCTCCTCTGGAGACTTGAGCCGTGCTGTCCGAAGGAACCCTCTGTATAATGCCAAGGCCTGCCTCTGGATACCAGATAACTTCAGACGGGGCGCCATTTCATCCCTGTGAAGCAATCAACAAGACTAGCATTTTTTTTTTGTCAAATGAGTTATCTCGCAGTGATCTGCATACTTTTGGCAAGGAAAGGATGACAACTACCAAACTACTCATGTGACGGATTATTCACCTAAACCCACAACGATAATTACAAATCCAAACTGCTCAACGTGCTAGCAAGCAAATACGGAGCAAATGGGGCTCACAAATGAAAATTCAAGTTAGATCGGTCAGCATCAAGAACAGAATTCTTGGAACGGGGTTATCTTTGCTTGCTAGGACGTAGAGCAGTTTGGCTTTGTAATTATCTTTGGGGGTTGCACTAGATGACTAGAGGCAGCACCATCAAGACAACTGAATGCATCAATGGAAACTAGCAATGGCAGCAGCCAGCATCACACCGGGTCGAATGCATAACCAAAAAAATAAATATATGTGGCAGCATGCAGCATCACAAGCATCCTGCGGCATCACTAGCATCTATCCAGCAGCATCACAAGCATCAAATCCATAGGTGGCAGCAAGGAGTGGAAGCAAGCAGCGGCAGCTCACCTGGCGGGAGAACTAAACGACGTTCCTGGACGATCTTGTACGAGGGGGAAACGGGGACCGGCGGCCGGCCGCCGGAAAGGACGCGCGACGAGAAGACGGGCGGCGGCCGCGGACGAGCTCGGGGGGCGCGGCTTCGATCTGCCGATCACGGGCGGAGAAGAAGGGCGGCGGAATGGAACCGGTCTAGAGCGGCGGAGGTGGATGCCGGAGGGGCGGCGGAGGCGAGGGGCGCGAAGGGAGCTCCGACGGCGGCGAGGTCAAACGCGCGGCGGCGGTGGGGAACCTAGAAACGCATCTCTCTCGTCTGTCTCGTTCGTTCTGTTCGCACGTTTTTTTTCACTGTTCGGTAGTGGGTCCCATACCTCGCCAACGGGCCGGACTGGCGCAGTACGGGCCCAGGAAGGAGCGTCGCGTACCTAGCACGTGAAAGCCCGCTTATAGGCGGGCCGTGCCGGGCCTCGTTACCCGGCTGCAGGCCCAGGCACGGCACCCTGGCTAGGCAGGCCGGCACGAGGCACGTAAGGCTCGCGCGGGCCGTATTTTGAGTTTTTGACTGTTTGGCGAGATTTCGGCCCCAGCGTGAAATAGCTCCAAAAAATCCGAAAATAATCGAACAAATAAAGATACATCTAAAAAGAAATTTTGTAAACTGATTAAAAATATTATATGAGATAAAAAGTGAGCATTACTAGTTGCTGCCTCATTAACAAACTTTACACCCCTTAGTAAGAAAAAAGTACAAAGATAAGAAAAATGGCCTTTACTATTAGTTGTCTCATCAAAACCTTCCATCCCTAGGAAATAAAAGAGTACAAATAGCTCTAAAAGGAAAAAAAATACAAAAATAAAAATAATAGAAAATATAAAATAAAATTACAAAAGGAATAGAAATACAGAGAGATCTTCGCTTGAGGTCATAGATTGGAACGCATATCAGTTATGCGTTCTCGGCGGTGTGTTAGGCTCTCTCCGTCTCGCTTTCATGGTCATTAGTGATTTCACCATATCCGAGGCAAGGCAGTGTCTTCCATCGGCAATTATTCTTCCACGCAGATTGAAAGAAGACTCTGATGGCACCCTTGAGGCGTACCGATATTACATCCCATGCTAATATGGAAGGCACGAATATGTAGTCCTTTTTCAAGCCACTACATTATGTCAAACTCTTCGTCGTCATCATCATCATCATCATTGTGTGGGACTAGTTCACTGCTGAGGTACTTAGCTAACTCCCGGTCACATGAAAACACGGGAGTTGCTTTTGGTTCTGTGGAAGAGCTCGAGGTGGAGGTAGAGGAATAACCAAATATCCTCCCCCACACATTTTCCTTCCATTTCACACTTGGTGCTGATAGAGGCCGTTGTCGTCGAAGTCGTCCGTACTTGGGTTGTACTTACCATAAACTTCATAAAGTTCATCCCTTACTTCCGTGAAATGTCAGTCATCGGACACAATTACGGTAAGACTTAGGTGTGTTTGATCTGGTTCCCCAAGTAACCGTGCAAAAAATTGGGGATCCTTGAGGTTTTAGTTATTGTTTGGTTTGTAGCTCAAATTTTGGCCGCCAATGGATATCCACTTCTCTCACTCACAAATCCTTGCCAAATAGTTAGCCAAATTTAAGCTGAGGATTCCTTGATCAAAAAATTAACAAGCCAATTCTTTCCAAATATTTGGCAGGGCTAGTATGGGCACAAACCAAACACACCCTTAACATGCTCTAATTTGAGCCCTAGAATCCAAAATAAATGCAAATACATACAAGAAAGGAATTTCTTTCCAATATTTCAAGCATGTAAGATTCATTTTTCCAATAACTTCAAGTAAAATGGGATCATTCTCGTGCTTTTAAGTGTTTGAAAATATCGAAAATACGATGTGCAATCATAAGAGATGTGGGATAATAAACCCAAGAAAAAGCAACAGTTGATTCATAGAAGGTCTCCAAAAACGTAAAAATTGTCTTAACAATGTGCCAACTATGTAGGGTTCCACACATATATTATTAAAATTTATGACAAGGTACATTTATAACAACGCAATACCTAGAAAGTTGTGGATTAGAAGCATTCAACGACCTAATTGTCAAGTGCAATTGACCAATGTGTGGTTTTACGTTTTTAGCGTAGTTTTAGCAATAATATTAATTATATGACAAGAACAACGCAGATGCGGTATTTTGATGCATATACTTCAAATAAAAGGAGTGAGAATATTCATTAAAGTAGTATTAGCGGAAGCATTATCCATAGTTATTGTAAATATGTTTTTCTCCAATACCAAATTAAGTGATCCACAACTTTAAGTATAGCTGCAGCAATGTTCTCATCAGTATGTGCTACATCAATTCATTCAAATCCAGTGACTCTTTTTTTGTAGTTTCCTAGTATTGCTAACATAATGAGAAACTACAGTAACATAATATTGATTATCTCCACCACTCCAAATATAATTGTTACGGAGACAAAAAAAAACTTGATAATCATAACTCTTCTTTTATGGCTGTAAGACTTTCTTTTGCTATCTTTTTTATATCCCTAGATGTAGTTTGCCTAGAGACCGGTTGAAAATCAGGAGTATGAGCAGATCGAATATGTTCAACAAAAGTCGAAGACTCACCAAAATCTTGCATCTCTCTGATGAGTTTGATCATGGATGAAAATACTTTGTGAGACGCCAGGGTTGAACTTGATCCTGCTCTGGATCAATGCAGCCTCTCTCCATCCTCCTTGGGGTGGATCTTCACTTGACTTGCCATGTGGCCCTCCTTCCTTCCTCGTTGAAAAGAAGCGAGTGCAACCTAGATGGAAGCACTTATCTCTAGTCTTCCTGACACCATCACTATTCACATATTCTTCTTCCTCAAAATGCTACCAGATCATCAAGGTTTATTTTTTACTCCTTTTGGAGCCGGTGACGGTTGAAGTGCCAACATAAGTGGGAGAATTTTGGCTATATGGAGGTGCGTAGGCATTGTAGTCGGTGTGGTCGTTGTCGCGGTTGGGAGAACGGGCGCAGGGATTCATGGCGGGGCTGTTTGAAAACCCAACTGATTCATAGAGAAGATATACTAGTTGGAATCACCGATGTTTGAATGTGGAAATGTGATGCTTTTTTTGAGTGTGGAGAATGAGAGGGGTAGGCCCATCCAACGGCCTAAACCTTGAAAACTACACTAAATATGACAAAAAAAAAAACCCAAATCCTAGGCCATGTAATCCAAATCAGGAGAGCAGTAGCCAACGGCCGTCCACGTCACCTAGCTCCCTGCCGCCGCCTTCAAACGACCTATACATTTCTCGCCTGGAGCCTCCCTGTGCCTCCCCGATGATGGAATGACGGTTTCAAGCGAACCCACACACGTGTTTGGCATGTTTGGCGTGTCGCCCGCGTGTCCCACGGGCCGCCGGCCTTACGGCCGCGACCCAGACGCGACGCATGCTTGCCACATGCTTGCACGGGCATGTTAGGCTACGGGCAGGCCCGCCACAATAATGCCTGTTGGCCAGGTATGGTTGGTCCCGAGCAAGGAAAACCAATACCGGTTCGGGTGCTTGATGGCATTTTCCCGGTTAGAGCAAGTTTAACATTGCCCTACACATATCTCATATATTTTCGAAACACTTAATAAAATTTAATGTGTAACATAGATTTACCACCCGCATTGATATATACCTAGTTTCCGGGACCAAGCCGATGCTCTCCCGTTTTCCTCTTGAAACCCTTGGTGCGTTGAACTTTCAGCCCGCACGCTCGCGCGCTCCGCCACTGCCTCCTCCTCCCACCTTTGATTTCAGTTGTCGTCGTTGACTACGCGCCACCAGGAGGTCACCCCTTGCCCGCCGTACCCATTCCACACCTCTAGGGCAGCTCAAAGATCCATTAAACAATGGAAGAGACCTAGCTCGCGGCCACCATGAATTCCTCGTGGAGATCCGATTCGTCCATGTCGGAGCTTTAGGTGCCTCAACTCAGCTGCACCAGATCGGTAGCCGTCACCCCTTGCGCTGATTTCTAGGAAGCCACCCCAATTGATCATCCTTGTCAGCCATTGGTTCCCTGCGGACCCAGAGGTAAAATTAATTTGGTTTGAAGTTTTGCGGCAATTCTTCGGTGTTTTGTATACGTTGTAGTTTAGTGAAAATCCCTTTTCAGGTGAGTTGAACGTTGAGCCCGAGCGTGCAGTTTCTTTCCAAGCAGACTCATCGTCCTTGGACCATTTAGATATTAAGGATTTGCACTTCTATGACGACGTTGGAAAAATGATTGTGATCCTCGCAGTGAAGAGGAGCTCGAGGATAGAAGGAGGAAGAAGCGACGAGAATTGACATATGGACATCTGTATACCCTCAGAACCGTGCGCCTCGGCCATGAGATGCTCATGAGCGATTATTTGTTTTTGAATTTAGTGGAAGCTTGCAAGGCCAATTCTCGTCTTTTTACTGACTAGAGGAACCTTGCTGGGCTGAATGGATTCAGCCCGTACCAAAAGATCTCGGTAGCTATGAGAATGATTTCATATGACATTCTGGCGGACTGCACTGATGATTATTTTGCATTGGCAAACAAACTAATCTTGAGTGTGTGCAGAGGTTTTGCAAGGTGATCATTCATGTGTTTGTTCTTGTGTATCTTCGAGATTCCAATGAAGAGAAAATGAAGAGATTGGTGACGATCAACAACGAGAAAATAGGTTGGCCGAGCATGTTTAGCATCATTAATTGTAGAGGTGTATTGGAGATTGAAGAATTGCCCTTCGGCATGGCACAAACAGTATACTTGAAAGAGTCGTGATCCAACATTTTGTTCTTGAGGTTGTGGCATAGGAGAACTTATGGATTTGGTATTTTTTTCTTTAGTTTTTTTGGGTCTCTCAATGATATCAATGTTTTGCAAAGTTTTCATTTTTTTCTAGGCTAGCTAGTGAAGATGCTTTGGCTTGCAACTACGCCATCAATGGGCACACAATGGATTACTATCTTGCACACTGACATCTATCCTTCATGGTCAAAAAATTGTACCACTATTTCGCAACAAAATGAAAATTGTTAAAGATCTCGATGTTACATACTATGAAAACAATTATTAAATACAAACCGCCTTTACCACAATCAGACACGTGAAATTTGCTCACTTAAGTTAATCCAACTAATCTGAAGGGTGGCTAATGGATGGCTATTTTATAATCGACTGATGCCTAGCCCTGGCCTTGTTTTTACCCATGGAGCGTGACCAGATCAGAGTGGTCAAACGAATTTGCACCTACCTCTGGAATTCTCAACTCTGACCACACGGGCACGCCTTGAGAGTGTGCACTGCAGGCAAATCCACGCATGCTTCCGCCTACTCCAACTGACGCCTACCCTGTTTCCCACATCGGCACACGGGTTTCAGTTCAAAACCATCCAACTTAGCGGCATCTCGTCGTTACACAGCCTTTCCCGCGCCCACCAACCATCGCCAAGTCCACGGCGCGGGTTATATAAGCACACCGCGGACAAAACCAACAGCACATCACCGCCTACTCGAAACCAGCAGCACAGCATGGCAGCCACGATGGCCTTTGTCACGGCCGCCGCCTCCGTAGCCGTGCACTGGCTCCTCAGCTCGTTCCTCGAGACTCCGCCGCATCCCGTGCTAAGCTTCCTGCTATCGGCATTCGTCGTCGTCGCCATCGCGGCGGTGGCCGGGAAGCGTGGCGCCAGCAACGCGCCGCCGGGGCCAGCGGCCGTGCCGGTGTTCGGCAACTGGCTGCAGGTGGGCAACGACTTGAACCACCGCCTCCTGGCGCGTCTCTCCGCCCGGTACGGCCCCGTGTTCCGGCTCCGGCTCGGCGTGCGCAACCTGGTGGTGGTGTCGGACCCGCGTCTCGCCACGGAGGTGCTGCACACGCAGGGCGTCGAGTTCGGCTCCCGCCCGCGGAACGTCGTCTTCGACATCTTCACCGCCAACGGCTCCGACATGGTCTTCACGGAGTACGGCGACCACTGGCGCCGCATGCGCCGCGTCATGACGCTGCCCTTCTTCACCGCGCGCGTCGTGCAGCAGTACAGGGCCATGTGGGAGGCCGAGATGGACCACGTCGTCTCCGACCTGCGCGCCGACGGGGTCGCCCGAGGCGCCGGCGTCGTGGTACGCCGCAGGCTGCAGCTCATGCTCTACAACATCATGTACCGCATGATGTTCGACGCAAAGTTCGAGTCCGTCGACGACCCCATGTTCGTCCAGGCCACCAGGTTCAACTCCGAGCGCAGCCGCCTCGCGCAGAGCTTCGAGTACAACTACGGCGACTTCATCCCCATCCTCAGGCCGTTCCTCCGCGGCTACCTCAACAAATGTAGGGACTTGCAGAACAGGAGGCTCGCATTCTTCAACACCAACTACGTCGAGAAGAGAAGGTAATGCATATGCATTGCGTTAGCCGATTCGATTGGACACTGGGTCGTAATGTACCACAGCTAATTAAATTGTGTGTGAATGTCAACAACAGAAAGGTGATGGACACTCCGGGAGACAAGGACAAGCTCCGGTGCGCGATCGACCACGTGCTGGCAGCGGAGAAGAGCGGCGAGATCACGCCGGAGAACGTCATCTACATCGTCGAGAACATCAACGTGGCGGCCATCGAGACGACGCTCTGGTCCATCGAGTGGGCGCTGGCCGAGGTCGTCAACCACCCGGACGTGCAGCGCAAGGTCCGCCGCGAGATCAAGGACGTGCTCGGCGACGACGAGCCCATCACCGAGTCCAACCTCAGCAGGCTGCCGTACCTGCAGGCCGTGATCAAGGAGGCGCTGCGGCTGCACTGCCCCATCCCGCTGCTAGTCCCCCACATGAACCTGGAGGACGCCAAGCTCGGCGGCTACGCCATCCCCAAGGGCTCCAAGGTCGTCGTCAACGCGTGGTGGCTGGCAAACAACCCGGAGCTGTGGGAGAAGCCGGAGGAGTTCAGGCCGGAGAGGTTCCTGGGCGAGGAGAGCAGCGTGGACGCCGCCGTCGGCGGCAAGGTGGACTTCCGGTTCCTCCCGTTCGGCATGGGACGCCGCAGCTGCCCCGGTATCATCCTCGCGCTGCCCATCCTCGCCCTCATCGTCGGGAAGCTCGTGAGGAGCTTCGAGATGGTGCCTCCGCCAGGCGTGGACAAGCTCGACGTGAGCGAGAAAGGCGGGCAGTTCAGCCTGCACATTGCCAACCACTCCGTCGTCGCCTTCCACCCCATCTCTCCCTGAACTGGGATTCAGATCGCTTCAGCCCAAAAGTCTAGTTGCTCAAGATACAAAATTTAATTCCGTTTTGCTCTACAGATTACAGGAACAGGTTTTTCGCAAAAAAAAAATTACAGGAACAGGTAAATTCGATCCGTCGGATTAAGAGGTTCTACGTTTTATTGCTTTTAAGCTTTGAAAAATGTATTTTCGAAATAGAAATTTACTGGAGTATCATTCATTTTGACAAATGTGAGGTTTGCTGTCAGCGTCCCGTTGATTTCTCTTTTTTCAATTTTTACGTGCGCACGCTGCCTAAGTTCTCTATACAACTCTACCTTGCGGGCGGCGCCCTTCCTAAGAGGAAAAATATATCAAGACAAAATTCACCACACCATATTAACGTAGCTTCCGGGTCGTTCATCCGATTCCTCGTCTCGGCAGTCAAGATTGAAGATTGTCGTGACGACTGACGAGGGAATCAAAACATACCAAGTCTCACAGTTCGCACGTACTACCAAGTTTACTTAATATTGACCACCCTAGATAGTACTGATGAATAGGGCCTATTTTAAAAAAAGCCAAACTATGTGAAGTTCGCCTCCCTAAATGTGCAAACAATGTGATTAAATTTAGGATTTAGTCGTTTACATATATTTGGATGAATGGTATCCTAAGATGTATTAGTTAATAAAATATGAATGATTTGTATTCCAAATATGCAAGTTGATTCAATATGGCTTAGTGGCAACCCAACTTTTTGCAGCTTTAATATGAGTGCCGACGTTTCACTACTAGGAAAACGCTTTTAGATAGAAATGGATTCTGTGGCGCATTTAAAAAGACGTGATCCACAAAAATATTTCGGTGGCGCATAAAAAATATGCTCTATATAATTGTCCGAATTATGTGGCGCAAAAAAAATACGCCACAGAATTGAGGCTTTATGTGGCGCATATCGCCACATAATTATTTGTTTGGATTTTTGTTCTAGATTGTTTTAACTTTTAGAATTTTTAGAATCTTGTCCAATTTTTAAAATTTTAGGATTTTTTTATTTTAGTAAATTAGTTTTTAAAAATTTGTAAAAATTTAGTTTTTTGATTATTTTTTATTTTCAAGATTCTTTGGATTTTTTGACTTTTTACAATTTTAAAATTTTGGATTTTTCTTAAAAATTTAGAATTTTTACTAATTTTTGAACTTTAAGGATTTTTTGATATTTTTAAATTTCTTAATTTTTTTAAAAATTCCTAAACATTTAGAATTTCTCAAAACAATATAGTTTTTGAATTTATAAAATTAATTCATTTTAAAAATACGTTTTTCTGAAATTTTCATTTTTTCAATTTTTGATTCCTTTTGAAACTTTTGGCTTAAGAGAGTTGATATGGTACTAATATCAATAAGAACTTTAATAGCATAAGGTATCTCAATTAAAAAGAACCCAGAAGTTGCTAGATGTTAAAAAAAATATTTTGTTTTTTCCAGATTATTTCATTTTCTTATTTTTTTGATTTTTTTGATTTTTTCTTGATTTTTTTCGAATTTGGTTTTGATTTTTTTTAGAATTATGTGGCGCATATCATGTGGATGCGCCACGGAAATGTTAGAATTCTGTGGCGCATGTAGATAGGTGCCACAAAAATAAAATTTAGTGGCGTGACTTCTGTGATGCATGGGATATGCGCCACAAAAAGTCAAAAACATGCGCCATTGATCTGCAGGTTCCTACTAGTGTTTTGACGAAACGGAGATTAATATCCGTTCTCTTAGGATGCATCAATTAGTTTGGGCCCGAGGAGGCAGTACTCAAAACGGTTACCTACTTATTTGATTGAACCAGCTAATACTATTTGATTGTAGAGTACATAGAGTTGATAGAAGTGTGTGTGGATCATGCTGAATTGTTTGTTTCCATGGAATGGAGGTGGTCATACCAAAACTAGCACATAGCCAAACAATGTACATGCACAAGCCTTTTACCATACCTTGGGAAAAAGTTAGCCTTATTGCACCTCTCTTTACACACGAACGCGCACATGACGCTTACATATTTGTAGTGGGCATCAATTCCAAAATCCCATATAAAAAAACCTTGAAAAGATCTAAAAGCTCATGTGTCAGAGTTAGCCTTGAAAAGATCTAAAGACCTGACGCAAGCGCAACACTGGCCTCCCCACAATAGCTAGCACTACCGTCATCTTGCCACTCGCAGTCTTTCCAAGATTTTCCACCCACATTGTTGCCGAGTTTCCACGACTTCCCACCCACACCGCAACAACACCACAAAGGATAGACGGCACAATCACAAATATATAGACCCAGAAAACAAAAATAGATATATTTTATATGAAACTTTCATACTTCTTTAAACAAACTTTTGTTAAAATATACTCCTAATGAGAAAAATAATTATTACTTAGATGACATGGCATTAACCACATAACAATGTTTCTACACATTAGTTATTATATTGTAGTTTGCTTTGCACTTATGTATGTCAGTACACAGTTTGTATGTGCAAAATTTAAATTCTATATTGTAATAAAAGTTATTGTTTAAGTTTTTCACAGTTTTATAAATTATATAATGTATCCATATATATTTGTGTGTGTGTATGTGTGCTCATGTGTTTATTTTAATATCCTTAAATATCATGATAGATATAAAGTGTACAGTCGAATAAATACATAGCTCCGTTGTATAATTATGTGACTACAACTATAGAAACATCTAGGATGGCAAGCCCAGTCAGTAATAAGTTGAGAACATGTGAATGCTCTCAACTTGGTATTGTAACGACGCATATTTCACTCCCTCTATTTGGGTGTATAGTTTTAAGCTTGGAAAATGAAATACGATCGTGGAGGAAAATCAGAATATTGAAGAGTAAGAAAATAAGAATGATCAATTATAAATTAGGAAATAAAAAGAAGAAGAAAAGAATGAGAAAATGAGGAATTGATATAAACAAACTAAGAAGACTGAGATGGCTAAAATAATCGTATGATCAACATGACTAAGAAGACATAGAAATCGAGATATTTGAAGAAATGAAGACCGAGAAAATAAAAATGAGATGACTGAGAAGATGCATATATACTAGTTGGCAAAGGTCAGAACCACTCTCTTGCTAGCTCGCTCGGTATCATAGTATCAGTACCTCTTTGCTAAAAAAACATAATCAAACAAGGCGTCATCTAAAAGTCTCTTCCTCATTGAATTGAAAATGCCATATAAAATGCAAACATTTCTACTAATGAAGAACACCAAAAGAGAAAAACTATAAACAAAAATTAGACGTGAACTTTTGCAAGTTAATAACTGCTATATCATCAACAGATGAGCTGTTTTCGTCAAAACTATCAACATGCACTGGCGACCTACAGTCAGACACATCGCCCCAATGAGTGTAAAGACCATGCGCCCTGCTATGAAGCAAACTATACTTTTTACTGCTATCAGACTTGCATAAAATCCACTACTACTATGAGCATATAAAAATGATAAGAAAAAGTAATCAATAGTTAAGAATGTAGGGTAAATCGGAGCTAGCACATAATTTTGTACATTCCAAAAAAAAAGACATGAATTCATACATCATCACAAGAATAACTAAGGAGCAAAAAAGTAACATTTTAGCGCCATCCACCCATCGAAACATCTAGTTGTTTTTCTGACAAAATAACCTACTTGAAATTAAATTGAAGCTATGAACCATGTATATGAAATATATCAAACTAAAAAACCTAGATAACTAGTCCACCAAGTTATCCCCGCTCAGATTTGCTTGCAATCGAATGATAATTTTGCTTGCCAGCTGAATGAGCAAAACAGATGCACGACAAAATGACTGCTCGAGTAATTGACTTATTGCAGCTGTTACAAGCAATATACCTGAATTCAGACCGAACTAATCACCATGACAACAAATAACTAAGGAGCAGGCAACTAACATAGTAGGGCCATCCACCCATCAAAACATCTTGTTCTTTTCATGACAAATGACAATACTACAATTGAATTGAATCTATGAACCGAAAACAATGAGAGTAAAAAAAGCGTAGATAACTAGTCCATGAAACTATCCCCGCTCGGATTTGGTTGCCACCTAAATGAGAAAATAGATACCACGACAAAATGACCCACTGGCGCTGCCAACTCCTCCCACCTCCTCGATTCGGTGATCTCTCAGATGGAAGTATTGCCATGGAAGAGCCCGCTGATCCACCTCTTCTTCCGCCTTTCAAACTCTAACTTGAGGGTGGACATGCTCCATCGCCCCTATACCGTACCCCAACCTCCCGCCTCCTCCTCCCTCTGATGGACTCCCTTCGCCTCCTCTCTCCGGTGGACTTCCTCCTCCCTCCGGTGGACTCCCTCCTCCCACCTCCTCCCTTCGATGGACTTCCTCCGCCCGCCTCCTCCTCCCTCCGATGGACTCCCTCCCCCACCTCCTCCCCGTACGGTGGACGTCCTCCTTCCGCCTCCTCCATCTGTCTTGTCGCCCCTCTCTCCCTGAGATAGAACCATGGGAAGGGAAATGAGAAGACTAAAGAAAAAAAAACAGGCTTGGCAAAATAGAAACCAAAAAATGGGACTGAAAATAAAAAAAAACTATCAAGCTCTACGACCAGATGGTACAACACAGAAGCGCCATGAGATCCGTGCCACAAAATCAAATGAATGGCCAGGGATCTGACTTATGACGAAATGAGGGAACGAGATCCTCTGACGTACTCGTTTGCTACTGCAGAGGCACGTCGATTGCTCCTGTTCGTTCGCTGAGAATCGGACGGTGGGGTCTGGAAAATCGACATCTGCGCTGCCTCTTCCCTGGCGCACGCAGCCAACGTCCAGTTTGAGGAAGCGGAGAAGCAGTCATGGTCGCCGCACCGCCGTTGTATGCTGGCCAGGTCCTCCGGCTCCAAGTTTATGTTATTGTTTGACTGAAGAAAAACAACAGTTGCAATCTGAACTAAAGTGAATACAAATAGTTGCAGCGGAATTGAATTGATCAGAAGGGCACCGACAACTGAACTTAAACTAAACTAGATGGCAGCTATTGTCCATAATTGAATTGAACTGAGTGACATCCAAAACAGTACTAGTATTTCACCACAACCCATTAAAGAAGTCATTTGTGATTGATCCCTATAAATTAAACAAAGATGAAACTAAGATTTATTCCTCAAAAAAGATGAAACTAAGATTTTTAAATTATTATTATCATCTCTAGATCTGTAAAGTAACTACATGAACAAGATTACTCCCATGTGCCGGTGGATTAGGCTTATGCGTATACCTAGATTTGCCAATTTAACTAGCATAATATGAATTATAGAACATAAAAATTATACCATTAGAAAGTATAATATCTCTCTAATGATATATATTTTGCAGTATATATCTTGTATTATGTTGGTTAAATTGATAATCTAAGAATACAGGTAGGAACTACAAGAAACATGCAAGGTGCTGACGGCCATCAGCACAACATGTGCCGATCGAAACCGTTGACACACGTCAGGTAGTCGTCGGCGTATGCGAAGCTATCGGTGTAGCCGGCCGGCCGATGGCCGATGTTTAACAGGTACGCCGACTGTTTAACCGTCGGCACATACGGAGGGGCAGGGTCGATCGAGGAACACGTGGCAGCTCCCAGAGCCCGAGATCTCCCGACTCGAGAACAGGCAACCAACGTCGGGCTAGCGGGGAAGTAGAACCACCAGCGGAAGCACCTTCAGAACCACCAGGAGAAACATGAGCGGAAGTAACAGGAGAACGACAACCAGAATAAACCGGTGTGATCTCGCGCGACGAACGCGGCGCCAGAAGCACGACCAAAAGGTCGGTTCCAGGACGACTGGGATATGGGAATGTTGATCCTCGCCTTCAAGTTTTTCACCGAGTCCATGCCCAAGTTCTGCTCCGCTGCTGTCCCAAAATTCTCCATCGCCTTCTCCGTCAAGTTCATCTTCGTGTTCGTTCCTGTGCGCCTTATACCCGATACTAATGTTAGTTTGCAGATCTATATGATCAATCATTTAAACAGGTTCACCTTATACCCGACACGTAGCTTTGCTAGTATTTTCGGCAATTGGCTTTAGTGGTGGACCATAGGTTTAAAATACTTATTTAGGTGGGAGCGCTTGCCGTCGGCTTTGGATATATAGAATTGACAAGTGACTGTGTGGATCTTAGTTAGGAAGAGAGCGGGTATGATGCTTAAATCTTTTAAGTAGTATAAACAGCTTTTTATCAAAAAAAAAACTAGATCTTTTATTATGGTCCTAAGTCAAATTTGTGTACGGATTAAAATCAGATTTTAGTTTTAATACGCTGTTATTCATATTCTTCATACTAATTGCTTCTATCTAGAACAGATCCATCTATTTCGTTTACCAATCTATATAGAGAAACCGAGAGAGCAAGGTAGTGAGATTTACCTCAGATTGATGAGCAAAGCAACACATTGAGGAGTAGAGCCGTGCGTCCGCCGCAGGTTCTGGCTTCCGGCGCCGTTTCCCTTTGTCGCGCATGTTTTGGCCCTCTAGGGCCTTTTTTCTGACCTGATGATCTCCGCTTAGTCTAAGAGCAGGTCTAACAGACCCCGTAAAAGGGGCAAACCCGTATAATAACCGCCGATTTGAGGGTTTTGGCTCTACCCGGCCGTCTAGCACGCCCCGTAAAAACGTTCCCCGCATCGTTTTTTGCTGTTTTCGAGTACGGGGCGGGTCGTCGCCCCCTACTTGTGCGGGGTGGGAGCGGGGATAGTGGGCGAAACTAGTATCCCAATTCCGAAAGCGCGCGCGGACATTTCGGTTCCCCCACCCATTTTCCCCGCGCGCCGCCGCAGCCACCCGTGCGCCGCCGCCAGAATCCGTCAGATCCGCGCCCCTCCGCCGTCCGCCGAGCTGCGTCGACGCCCGCCGCACCTCCGCCACACCCCCGCCGAAGTTCCGCGTCCCTCCACGCACGCCACCGCCCTCCAGCCGTGGTCTTCTCCGCCGTTTGTCGCCGGTGAGTATTCCGCCGCGTTCTTCTTCGTTGCCGCCGGTAAAATTGGTCGGATTTGGGGCTGATGTATGGTACACCGTGGTAGATGGCTTCGGAGGATGTGCACATGGCGGATTTGGACGCGACGTCGACCGATTGGTCGTCGTCGGATTCCGACGATTCGGACATCGACGAGTTGCTCAACGACGACGAGACGGAGATGATGCTGCTCCTGTTCGGCTTGAAGCAAACGGAGGACCGCATGAAGCTGCTGGATCAGCGGAAAGGATCCGTGATGGGGCGTATGTGCATTCCGCGGAACCGCGCGCTCGGCCACGAACGGCTGATGCAAGATTATTTCGCCGAGGTACCGACCTATCCTCCCCGCCTCTTCCGTAGACGGTACCGAATGCGTAGGTCTTTGTTCGAGAGAATCGTCAAAGATTGCGAGGCAAATTGCGATTATTTCAAGCAAAGAAGAAATGCTGCCCAAGTCATGGGATTTAGCCCATATCAAAAAATATCTGCCGCCATGAGGGTTATTGCATACGGTATACCAGCAGATTATACCGATGAGTACCTTCGCATTGGTGTGCAAACAACCACGGATTGCGTGCGTATGTTTGCCAAGATGGTGATCAAGTTGTATGGAGAGACGTATCTCCGAGCTCCAAATGAGGATGATACAAAAAGGCTCATGGAGATCAATGAAAAGAGGGGGTGGCCGGGGATGCTTGGTAGTTTGGATTGCATGCATTGGACATGGAAAAATTGTCCAAAAGCATGGCATGGAATGTATTGTGGCAAAAGCCGTGATGCTACCATTGTTCTTGAAGCCGTGGCCTCTCAAGACTTATGGATTTGGCATGCTTTTTTTGGATTGCCGGGGACACTCAACGACATCAACATCTTGAATAGATCCCCTTTGTTTGCAAGACTAGTTAAGGGTGAAGCTCCACCTTGTAACTACAAAGTTATGAACAATGAGTACACCATGGGGTACTATCTCACAGATGGTATTTACCCTAACTATGCAACCCTTGTCAAGTCCATAAAAGAGAAAAAGGACGGGGCTTTGACAAGAAAGGAAGCTTGCTTCACCAAAAATCAAGAGGCATGCCGCAAGGATATTGAGAGAGCTTTTGGTGTCTTGCAAGCAAGGTTTGCAATTGTCCGGGGTCCTGCTAGGTTTTGGGACAAGGAAACTCTTGTTGATGTCATGACATGTTGTGTGATTCTTCACAACATGATCATTGAAGATGAAAGAGGTTTAAACTTGCCATGTTTCTATGACAATGTTGGCACCCGAGTGCAGCCCGAGAGGAACCCTGATCGGATTGAAGCTTTTCTTGCAGCTCATCGAGGCATTGAAAATGCCGAGACTCATCACCAGCTCACCCAAGATTTGATTGATCACCATTGGCAGTTGCATGGCCAATGATTTATTACATTCATTTCCCATTGTTGTATGTGTGAAACATTCATTTCCTATTTGTTGTATGTGTGAAACATTTGTTATTTGTTTAATTCTTCCATTAGAACATTTGTTGAAATTGCAGAAAAACATTATTGTAATAATTAAGACGATTATTGTGTGATGTAAAACATTTATTTTATGTGAATGGTGTGTTGGTTCTAATATGCAATTTGTCATAAAACCCTGTTTTAAGGGGTTGAAAACTCGGACGAGCTAGCAGACCCCGTATCCCCACCCCGTAAATGTTTTACGGGGTGGGGATACGGGGTCTGCTAGCTCGTCCTAGTTTTCGGCCGGCGAAAAGTGAATACAGGGCCTTCTACTCGCGTTTTAAGGGGCGACAAAATACGGGGCCTGTTAGACATGCTCTAACTGGCCTTGGCCCGATCACGTAGTTGCGTTTTACGGAACCCATCGCTCCGTTTCCAGAGGTTACCGTCCGATTCTCAACGAACGAATTGAAGCAATCGACGTCTCTCTGCAGTAGCGAACGAGTATGTCAGAGGATCTCGTTCCAAAATGAGTGTTCATCTAGCTGAAATATAGGAAATTATGTTCACATATTATAGGAATAAGATAAATTATGTATGATTAAGAGGGCTTCTACATTATTGCGTTTAAGCTTCAAAAATGTATTTTTGAAATAGAAATGTAATTATCATTCATTTGACAAAAGTGAGGTATGATGCTCTGCTTGGTTTGCTGTCAACGTCCCGTTGATTTCTATTTTAAAAAAAAATTTACTTGCGCACGAGCCTTAGTTCTCTATGCGACTCTACCTTGCGGGCGACGCCCTTCATAAAAGGAAAAAGGTATTAAAAAAAATTCACAACACCGTATTAACGTAGCTTCCTGAGGCCTTGTTCGACACTAGAGTGTTTATGGGGATTAGTGAGGATAATATTCTAGAGTATTGGGTAAACCCCTATCGTCACCCAATTCGCACAAAACCCCATCCCAATCTACTAGGTAGGGATAGAATACTGGGGATTGAAAAAAGTACACTAAGATTTGAGAAAAAGTGGGGCAAGTGGTTATTAAATTCACCCAATACTCTAGCACAAAACATGCATTTAGAATAAGTGAGGATTTGGAGTTTGGCGGGGATTATTCTAAAATATAATTTTCTTGTCAAACAAGGCCTATGAAAATTATAATTTTCTTGTGGCAGCTTTTTCAAAATGCCATTCTAACTAGAGACAATCTAAAAAAGCGAAAGTGAGTTGGTTCTCCTCTTTATTCCTTTTGTTACCAAGAGAAGATGACGAGACATTTATTCTTTGAGTGTTCTAATGCCAAGGTGGTTTGGGGTAATCTGGGAGGGATGTTAGGGACTCCTTTTTATCCCTCTTCTTTATGGAATAGCGTGGCCTGGATCTACCAATTCTATCCTAAGGGGCGGAAGTTTCATATGTTGCTTCAATCTTGTGGACATTTGCTGGGGGTATTTGGGATGTTAGGAACAAAATAACCTTTGAGATAGGTGTTGTCCACTCTCCCTTGGTGACAATTGCTATGATTTATTCGTTTTTACACTATTAGGCGGTTCTGTTTAGGCCTGAGGATGGATAGAGGACCAAGCTGGGAGCTGATCAAATGCTTCAGCGGGCGTCTGCGCTTCACTCCAATGCATCGACGGCTCCAGCGACCACAACTGCTAGACCGGGGATGCTGATGATCACAAATGGCGGAGTTTGAGTGTTATGTTTGGTGATGGTGGTCTTTTTCAACTATTGTTGGACCTCAT
>NC_061509.1:7439467-7489185 GCF_022539505.1 Lolium rigidum | reverse complement strand
ATGTTTTGTTAGTTGTATGCTAGTTTATGTTGGCGGCCTTTGAACTTTGTAGTGTAGGGTAGGGTTTTTGCCCAGTAGCTTGGTATTCGATGCCGAGATTGAGCATCGGGTTTTCCTACCACTTTGTTTTTTTCCTTATGTTGGGTGCAAGTATGTTTCTTCCTTTCCTTCTCATGTTTGTATGTGGAAACTAAACAATGTATGTCCGTTCAGGTAATGGAAAGGGAGAAAAGTTAGAAAAAAATATAGGAGTTGGTAG
Organism: Lolium rigidum; assembly: GCF_022539505.1. NCBI lineage: Eukaryota > Viridiplantae > Streptophyta > Magnoliopsida > Poales > Poaceae > Lolium > Lolium rigidum. Next base: position 7,488,926 of record NC_061509.1, on the reverse strand, counting down.
TTTTTTCCTAAAAGTTAGGTCAAACTTCACATTAACTTTTCAAAAAAGAAGATAAGTCTTATTCATTGGAAATATTACGTTAGTAATGAATAATTACCATTAATTAGGAATCTAAGAGCATCTCCATCGGCGATCACAATAGCGCCCCCAACCGCACCAGCCCACACAAAAAGTAGTCGATCGATTTTGGAGCCCAGTAGAATAGCAGGCGCTCCCGTGCCGCCCCTACGGTTGGGGTGGGAATCGGGCGTGCTGGTACCACGTCGGATTTCGCCCCACAGGCCCCGCCCGGCAGCCACACAATAAATCCCTATAACTACCCCCACTCCGGAATTCCCCCTCCCGCCAGATGCTCCAATTCCCGCACGGTCTCTCCCGTTCGCGCCTAAAGCACACCGTAGGCCTCGCCGCTTCCGCTTCCGGCATGCCTCCGAAAAAGAAGGTGAATGCATCGACGAAGCCTCGCAAGGACAAGCTGAAGGAGAAGCCAACAAGCATCTCAAAGGAAGGGTGTCATGAACACCGCAATCGGTGTGCCATCATCACAACGGACCGAAAGTGACGTCCCATGGCCGCCGAGGCCACCACCGCCATGACGTCTTCCGCTGAGGTGGTGGCGCATGTCTGCCTCAGTCTAGGAGGCGCGCAATCCGAAACCGTGAGCGGAAACTTCTATGTCACCAGGCACAGTCGCATGGGCCAACTTGATGGCTTTAGAAGGAGCACATGAACCGCAACGAGTCAGCCATGTTGCATCAGCAGGGCATCACCAAGGCGGCGTGCAACAAATTCCATGGCCACTATGAGAAGGTCACACATACACAAGAGAGCGGAAAGACCAAGGTGGACTATGTAAGTGCCTCTCTCAACTTGCGCACACATCAAGATAGATGTATGACGCGCTCGACATACAACAAGGACAACGACTTCGTGTTCATGCATTGCTTCAAGAAGCTCCAAGGTGTCAAGAAATGTTACAAGGTCTGAATCACTCTCAAAGGATCCAACGATACGGGAGATGAACCACTCCCCCCTCAACGAAAATTTATCGAGCCGAAACACACATGATCACCCGATCTCGTCAAGTTGTTGCTTGATGAAGAGGTCGTCAAACTCATGCTTCCAACGCCCAAGCTTCCCGCAGACGGCGCAAGTTGACAAGGAGTAACCTTGGCAATGCCCATTGATGATGGACTTGGGTTTTTAGGAAAGGAGAGCGCCGATTAGTTCAAAGAGCGGTCAACCAAACTAGGTAGCTGACGGAAAGTATGATCAAGGGCAAAAGTCGCTGAGATTGTATTATTAAACTAGGGTTACAGGGGTATTGCGAGTTGTCCATCTAGATCCCCCCTCGGTGGCTGCTCCTAGCCCTTATATAGTGGGCTAGGTCTCGAGTCACCTTCGAGTCGGTTACATTGCATAGGTCGGTTTACCGGATATGGGTCTAGCCTATCTATTTTACATAACTATTGGGCTTCGGCTTTGTGTGATATTCTTCATGGGCTTCGCCTATTTCTTTCTGGATTCACACCAGGAATGATAAGGTCGAGTACCCAATATGGTATAACCATGTTAGGTTCAGCTCCGCAGAGTGGGTGGCTTGCTAGTACGAAAATTAATCTAGCTGTCGATATAGTGGTTGTTCGCCGAGAACAATCTAGGTGCGCATTTCACATGAGGTCCGTTGCACGTTTCTAAAATGTGCAACTTCGGTAGCATAGAAAGGGAAATTGTGAGTTTAGTTACAGAAGAAATAACAACATTAATCTCTATAAAACATGCTTATATTGCCTAAACAATCTCCACAAACCCCCTATTGGCTAATAGGTTCTGAAAAAAAGATAAAGAATATCCAAGTAAATTTTACTCAGCGGCTCATACTACCCTCCGTCCCAGTTCACAGGACTTGCGCGTATTTCTAGGTTGCCTATTTGACAAACATAATATCAATTGTATAGTATAAAAATTATATTATTAGAATATAACATCTAAGTTTTCTAATGATATATATTTTATAATATATATTTTTGTATTATGTTGATAAAATTTAAGACTTAGAAATGTGCAAGCCCTATGAACCGGGACGGAGGTAGTACTAAAAGTTATAAGTTATGATCCAAAATAGACATTGAAATGATAGCCAGACTTGAAAGCCCATTCAGCGTTGTCACGCGTTCTGATGGACCTAGACTACATAGTACATAAAGTCTATACAGAGGCCCAGTAGCGACCCAAGAAAATGAAACAATTCAATTGTTACACATGCCCAGTTCTAAAAAAAAGATGGTACACATGAACTCTCCTGGACACGTATCAGTAACTGGCCCCCAGTCTCAGTGACACATAGTGCATCCAAAAAAGACATGTCTTGCCACACTGCCACTTCAGTCTCTGCAAACCCCGACGGCCGGGCCTATAAACCTAGCCCTTGTCCCCGCTCCCCGGCCACAAACACAGCATCCATCTCTCTCTGCCTCGCCGGCGAACGTTTCTTGCCACTTCGCCCTCTTTCCTTCCACGCCTTGTCTCCGGCCATGGCGGTCACGAAGCTCAGGGCCGACGCGCCGCCGTTCCTCCTCTCCCGCTGCCACCATCAGTTCCCTGCACCGCCTCCTCCTCAGTGCATGGCGCCGAGCCCTTACCACCCCGCCGCCTGCCCGCCGCCTTTCCCCGTCGTCCACAACTACCCGTTCCAGCCACTCACCGTCCCCGCTCACCCACCCGTCTACGGCTTTCCTGTGCTACCGCATGCCCCGGCGCCGGTGACTGTCCCTGGCAAGGCTGTACCACCGCCGCCGTCGTGGCGGAAAGCGCGAGTGGCCTTCCCTTTCATCCGCACCCGCAAGGTTGTCCACTCGCTGCGTCCGAAGCTGCCGGCAGGGACGGGGGCTTTTCTCTGCAAGGCTGACCCCTCGCCACCGCCGGCGCCTTTGAGCTCCAAGGGTGTCCCATCGCCGCCACCGCCGACAAAGCCGGCGCCTTTGAGACGCGAGGCGCTTCCGCACGGCACCCCTCCGCACAAGCTCATGAGGTTCCTGGGCGGCGGCGTGGATGCCGAGAAGCGGCAGGCGAAGGAGGCGGCGCCGATGGCTCCCCGAGCTGCCGAACCCGTGAAGGCCGGGCAAGAGCCAGCACCTGCACCTGCCACCGCGCCCCGCCGTCGCGCACGGATGGCCACGCCCCGTTCGCTGCGCGCGAAGCAGCAGGCTTCGGAGCGGGGAAGGGGCAAGGTCGTCGGGCCCCGGCAGGCGAAGGCGCCGCTCGAGCGCGCCTGCAGCAGGCGGTCGGCGAGGTCGCCGTCGCCGGTGTTCACGACGAGGCCGCCGTCGCCGATCCCCGCACCGGAGTGGCGCAAGCGGCAGGTGACCACCGTCATGATCCGCAACATCCCCAACAAGCTCAAGTAAGTGAATATCCAGCCATGCATGCATTTATTGCACTACATTCGCGTTCGTTCTCGTTCTTGCCGCGAGATTCTTGCTCTCACACGGTCGTTGCGTTTTGATTCGTGTGGTTACCTAGATCTGAAGATTCGATCTTTCTCGTGCAGGCCAGACGAGATGATTCAGCTGCTGGACGAGCACTGCGCCCGGGCCAACAGGAAGAAGAAGCCCGTGCTCGCCGCCTACGATTTCCTCTACCTGCCCATGGATTTCAGGTGCGAAAATGCCGCAACCCAAGAGATTATTGCCTCCATTTCTTCCTTCTTTTCCCGTACCGTAAACAGAACAAGACTGTGAAAGTTGGGACGAAACTTTTGAACAAATGGATCGGAGCCAAGTTAAACTTGCTTTAACTTTGTTCTTCCCTTGTCGTCTATCGTCTGCACAAAGCTAAAGAAGAACAATGCGACAAACTAAAACAGCATAAGAAGAACCCGTACTAAACCATGGAGGGAGTAGTACATTAGTCTGAATTTCTCCATCCTTTTTTCTTTTCTCATCATTTGAAAAATTGATCCACGAGTCATGACAAAATCGTACGCCTAAGAGAGCACAGTGTCCTTTCCTGCAATTTCTCCTTTGTGCAAAACAGCCCTCTGAAAAGTTGCAATGACAAAGGTTAACTTTTGATGATATGGATAGGAACCAAGCTAAACCTTTTTCTTTTCGTCCACTGTTGTCCTTCGTCTGGATAAAGCTAAAGAACTGAAGTACCAGACAAAATAAGCCAGCAAAACAAAAACAAAAAAGCACCAACATTTTCTTATTTGCTGCAAGAATCAGTGCTAATTATCTGTAATAGAATCAGTAGAAGTGTTTTGTACTTTTGTTAGATGTTGTTGTATGATCGATATTTCCAGTCGATCAAAGAAAGCCACGAATCCTGTCTTGATCAAAATCTTGTGCTACCTGATCGATGACAGCAAGTGCAGCAACATGGGGTACGCGTTCGTGAACCTGACGACGCCGGAGGCGGCGCGCCGGCTGCACTACGCGCTCCACGGCGCCCGGTGGAAGGTGCACGGCACCAAGAAGATCATCGAGATCTGCGCCGCGCGTATCCAGGTACACCTCCGTCGCGTCAAATGAGCAATGATTCCATCATTCCAAACCTAGGCAACATGCACTAGTATCAAACTCCGATAAGCATGCTCATGCATGTCTCGTCTTGTCGCGTTTGGTTTTGCAGGGCAAGGGCGCGCTGGTGACCCACTTCAGCGGCTCCACCTTCCCGTGCCACACCGACGAGTACCTCCCCGCCGTCTTCTCGCCGCCGCGCGACGGCGCCGCCGGGCCATGGTCGCCGCCGACGTACGTCGGCACCCGCGTCGACATTCCGGCTCCATTTCAGCCACTGCCCGTGGCGCCGGCGCCGGCGCCGCAGCAGCACCTGGTGTGGTTGCCCGTGACCGTGTGCGGCGCCAGCGTCGAGGCGCCTAGCAGCTAGGCCGTGGAGTCAAACGATGCAAGGTTTTGTTGCATTGCTCGTTCGTGGTAGCTTGGCAGGGTCAAGTCCGAAGTCTGGCCATGCCTTCCCTTTCTCATTTGGTGCTACGGCAGTGGAGGGGAAGGCTGCCGGACTTTGGACATTAGCGTAGCTCCGTTCTACCCTTCGTAGTACTCTACTGCATCCTCTACCTCTCTCTTGCTCTACTTCGGAAGTTGCATCCTACTAGTAGAGTAGTATCTCTGTAGTCTGTAGATTATCAGTCTCCTGTAACTGTCCATGTAATGTGCTGCTTAGCTCGTGCCATCTTTGTTGTGTACTGGCCAGCAGGCAAGGTGACGATGCTCCCTGGAAGCATCGTGTTTGTGGGGATCGATCGGAACCAGAAGCACTGCCAGTACCAGCATAGCATATGCATGCAGCTCCGTTGTACTAGTTCAATCTGTGTCTCTCTGTCTGTTTGATTCGATGATCGCCATGAAATGGGGGCATGCACAAGAGCGTCACCAGACAGGTGCCTCTCCCTTATCTCTGTCTAAACAGCGGCAGGCCATGCTCGTTGGTCGCTACGTACCATAAGACAAGCATGTTCACGCCTCTTGCCATTGCTTTGCAATGGTGAAAGTACTAGTGGTGCTGGAAGATTTCTTGTTGTGCTAAGTAGGGAATTACCTTTTCCTGGACTGCTTTTTCGTCCCTATTACTAATTTGTAATCTTGTGAAATTTTGAGAAAGAAAAATCCCCTAAGTTCTTCACCAAGATTCAAAATCTCAATAGGCCAAAAACCTTTCGAGCATTTGCCTCTCAAAATGTGGCAGCATCGCTAACTATATTCTCACCTTATATTTAAATCATACAAAATCACATAGCGCCATAAGATTTGTATCTCTTTCTCCTATTAAGTGTTTGTGAAAAAAAATGAATCTTGACATAGATGCTCAAATCTGCAGAACTGAGCTAGAATCAATGTGTATCAGGGCAATGTGGCAAACAATAAGAGAGAAAAAGAAAAATCGTAACACATTGAAAGCTTATGAGCATAGTGGAGTTTCGAGCATTACAAGGCAAAGTGGAACTTACATAATGGTTATCGATACAGTAAGCCTCCAATCGTTTGGCAATGCTAGTAAGAGGCAAAGCCAACTATATTTATTGAACATTTTTACCATCTAAATAGGGTTGGGGTTGGGGGGGGGGGGGATGGCAGAACAATCAAACGTAAGGATATGATGTGGTGAATTGAAAACACATGAATCTTTTATATATATTGTTTGCTTGCATTGTGTGATCCTTAGAGAGTTCAATCACGCATTGACTAAAGTAGAACACCAATAAAGTTGTTGTTGGTTAGAATGATCATCACAAATGACTTGAGGTCATTGAACAAGGGGATGGATTACGTCGTTGAGCCAGAGGCGGGAAAAGCCCACGTCGATGATCGTGCCATCGGTCACATGATTAGTTCCCCTTCCAGCTCGCTGCAAAAGCCTCTAGGAAGTGAAATGCCAGGACGACCACGATGAACCCCTTGGCGATGTCACTCTGGACCGACCTTCTAAACTCCCAGAGAGCGGCCTCGAATAAGTAGTCGTTAATCAACACTGTGTTGAGATCTCCCTGTTAGACTAGCGACACCGACGCGACCTGTGAGAATATTGTATCCAACATCAACCACACAGAGCCCATAGGCCCTGAAGTCAGAAAATGGGTCATAGAATTATTCCAGTCGAGTCTCTTGAATTTTTAGAAGATTCATGATGTTGACCAGCCCGCTAAGGAAGTTCGCATTCAAATATAGCCCCGTGGGGGTATGGTTTGCTATCATTGAAAAAACCATACCAATGAGCTTGTTGTTTGCTAGAGATAGTTTCTCCAGGCCGGAGAAAGATCTCGTAGGGCGGAGCTATGTGTATGTTAGAGGGCCACTTATGCTCTATGATGTTGAGAGACTTGCTTGGTGATTTGGGTTCCGCAGCAGCAATATACAAGTGGGGAAGGCAGCGCATGTGAAGTTCATGATCTTACCTTTCTGGGTAAAAATCCAAGGTCTGGCCTTAATTGGTTGTGTCTGGCAATGACCTTTTTGAAGCCATTGTTTTGAGAACGGGGATTATCTTCAGCGTGAAAACCTAAGATCTTTTGATCAAATGACGATGATACTTGTGCATTGTTCCCTTCTTTCAGGCGTCGCTTTTGAAGAGTCTGGAGTTCAGGTTTGTCTTGGTGGTGGATGTATTGTTGCTGCTATGCTGGAATACCATAGCCTAACTTTTTTTTTTCTTCTTAAGTTTCTTTTTTTGTTGTGTGCATCCGTATGACCATTAGGGTATTGCGTTGTTGCAAAGGCTGAGTGTAATTGATATCTCTCGATATTAATATATTTGCTTTATCGAAAAAAAATCTAGCAATTGATCTATAAGCTTTCTGGACCGAAGCTAACCACATTGCCGTTCTAGTAGTCGTTCCACCATAATTTGCCATGAAATGGCTATTTAAGATCTGACTTCTTTTCATATGAGTAATACGAGATTGACAAACATTCAAGAAGTTCTTAATATCTTCTATGATTCACGAAACGGATCTTGCATTTTTTTTTGGAGATATCAATTTATAAGGTAAAGGTCTAGGGATCCATCCTAATAGTCTAGCCATTACTCAGCCTCCAAATTGCTCCTTTCTTTATCAAGTCCAGCCCATATGCAATTGCTCGCCAGGTAGAAGAGTCATTTCCTGTAAATACCGTGTCCTTGAGATGACCGTTTGGATAGTATTTTGCCTTTAACAACCGATCACAAAGACTATCAGGTTTTTAAATTAATGTCCAAGCTTGTTGGACAAGAAGTGATTGATTAAACACACGAAAATCATGAAACCCAAAACCTCCTTGCTTCTTCAGCCGTTGTAGTTTCTCCCATGGACGCCAAGAACAGATCTTAACTCATAAAGCACATTGAAACTTGCCTCACGACATGCTACTATCAGGGGCTGGGAGCCCCAAATATTTCTCATTAAAGGTCAGTGCAGTGACGCCAAGAACAGATCTTAACTCATCATGCACATTGGTGGGACAAGAATCACCAAATAATAGTGAGCACTTGGAAGGATTTATAAGCTGGCTAGTGGGAGAAGCATAAGCATCCAATGTTTGCTTGAAAAATATTGCCTTATCATGTGTTGCTTTAAATAATAGAAGTGTATCATCGGCAAAAAGTAAACGAGAAACGCCAAGTGCGCGACAAACATACTTTAATTGGAGATAACAAATTAGCATCAATTGCTTTACTCAAGAAAGTATATAAACCGCCGGCCATAGAGGAATAAGAACGGGAACAGAGGGCCACCTTGCCGAAGCTCACGTGATGGTGCAAACAAATCCAATAGGGTTCGATTAAACTTACTGAATATCACACACACACACACGCACGCACACACATCATTATCCGGTCCAAAATTAGGATTGCGCCAATTAATAGCCAAACTGAACACTAGGGTCCACCAAATAGACATGGTTGAAAGGTAGGGTTTAGCGGCGGCGGACATTGTCCTGCTGGCCGGTGATTGCCCATCTCGTCGACATCTTCACCTCCCAAAACTGGCGACACCGAAGCAGCCCGAGCGGAGGCATCTATGGGAGGAGGAGAGAAGGCGACGAAGGTCCTCCCATCTTTGGCGAGCTCTACCCAGAAGGTGAACTCGAGTCGAGCCATCTGAAACGCAGGTTAAGATCACCCCCCACCTCTTGTCCTTCTCAAACCATACACCTGGTTGCCTAGATTAAATCCTCCACTCCGGAAACCTATGTAGAAAAGCTCAAAATTTTGCTCCAGATCGACGTTATTTTATTTACAGAGCTCGAAATTTTGGGAATATGTTCAGATTATTCATATTCGGTGCAAGATTTTGTATTGTGTTTAAGGCCTTGTGATACGTCTCAAACGTATCTATTATTTTTTATGCTCCATGCTTGTTTTACACCAATTCATATATGTTTTGTTTACACTTCGTTGCACTTTTACATGATTTCCGGCACTAATCTATTAACAAGATGTCACAGTGTCAGTCCCTGTTTTCTGCTGTTTTTGTATTTCAGAAAAGTTGTATAGGAAATATTCTCGGAATTGGACAAAACAAAAGCCGAAGTCAATATTTTACTGAAACGAAGACGAAGTCCAGAGTGGGGTTGAAGAGGCGCCACAGGGCGGCCAAACCACCCCATAGCATGGCCTAGGCCTGGCCCACGCCAAGGGGGTCTAGGCCCACCAGGCACCCCACCGACCTAAATCATCCCCCTATTTATACAAGTTTTCGGGAAAACCTTGGTTACGCGAGCCTCCATCCACGAAAAGTTCCGTCGTGGACACCATCACAGAACCCATCTTGGGGGGTTCTGAAGCTCTTCCCGGCACTCTGCCGGATGGGGAAATCATCGCCGGAAGCATCTACATCGCCACGCCCACCTTCGAAGTGATGCTTGAGTAGTTCATCCCTGGACTATGGGTCCATAGAAGTAGCTAGATGGTTGTCTTCTCCACTTTGTGCTTCATGTATAGATCTTGTGAGATGCCTACATGATCAATATCATCTTTATGTAATCCTATATGTTGCGTTTGCTGGGATCCAATGAATATTGTATACTATGTTGAGATTGATTATATATTCATGTCATATGTTATTTGTGATCTTGCATGCTCTCCGTTGCTAGTAGAAACTATGGCCAAGTGAACACTTGTGACTCCAAGAGGGGGTATTTATGCTCGATAGTAGGTTCATGCCTCTAGTTTTCTGGGAGAGTGACATTTAACTTCTAAGATTGTAAATGTGTTGTTGCTACTAGGGAGAAAACAACAATTTTTTATCCGAGGATAATTCTATTGTTTACTTTACACACATTGCTTAATGCGATAGTCTGTTGCTTGCAACTTAATATTGAAAGAGGTTCGGACGATAACCCGAAAGTGGATTATTAGTCATAGACGCAGTTGGATTACGGTCTATGTCTTATGTTGTAATACCTATATCAAATCTCATGGTAATCATCTTGTCATGTATTGGTCGATATTCTGTCAATTGTCCAGCTGTAATTTGTTCACCCAACATGCTATTTATCTTTATGGAGAGACACCTCTAGTGAACAGTGGACTCCGGTCATGTTTCCTTATTGATACATTCTACTACAATATTGTTCTGTTTACTTTCTGCAAACATCTCTTTCCACTCGATACGTCTAATCCTTTGTGTTCAGCAAACCGGTGAGATTGACAACCTCACTGCAATTGGAGCAAAGTACTTTGGTTGTGTTGTGTGCAGGTTCCACGTAGTTGCTGACGCCGGTAGTGCGCCCTGCCACTAGTCAGCCAGCATCACCTTCAGAAGTCACGCATTTCTCCTACTGGTTGATTAAACCTTGGTTTCATACTGAGGGAAAACTTGCTGCTGTGCTCATCACACCTTCCTCTTGGGGTTTCCCAACCGCTTCCACAACAACTGCCAACAAGATTATCTGGCGCCATCACCGGAGCACCATCACCTTGTCCTAGATGTTGTGTAATAGTTGAAATATGAAGCTTTTTGTGGTGGATGATAATGTCGTTTATGTGTGCTAATTAGTCCAATTTATGTGTTTGATCTAGGTTGGATGGTCCATAATGTAGTATGGAGTGGCAAGTTAATTTCAGTTGTGAAGCATTGGAATTAGCCATTTAAAAATGGCCCATGAGCAACCATTTTGATCTAAATTTTGTGGAATGCATTTTTCATCGGGGATTCTTGGAAGATTGTTGGTGATGACATTTCTAGTTCAAGTGAAGTTTCAGAGTCAAAAGATGAGGTTGCATTTGATGATCACCTCGAAGGGGAGACATGTGTAGAATATATATTCCCTCCACCTACGGAAGATGAATTGGATAAGGGTAGAGTGGGCAAGGCAGTTGTGAGAAGGGAAGCAAGAAAGCAACGGTGTGAAGGCAAAGGAACTCAAGATCCGGCAAGTGAAACAGATGGCAGATGCATGCACAAGTGAGAATTTATTTGTTCTTAGTGTTAGATGTAGTGATTACAATAAAGAGATTATCAATTTAAGTGATGATGGGGCTATTTTGGAGTCAAAAAATTGATGAGGAAGAGAAAGAGTGTTGCAAAACCGGTGAATAAGAGAGTCTACAATGATGAGAGCAAGAGCAATGCACATGAGCAATTTGTGTTGGAGATGTGCTTCATGGATGTCACACAACTAAGGAAAGCTTTAGAGAATTATCACATAGCTAATTGAAGAAACTTTATGTATTTGAAAAATAACTATGATAGGTGGTTGTTTGCTGCAACAAATACGGCCCTTGTCCATTTATGTTACACTCATCTGAAATTAAGGGACAACGCACATATTGCATTAGGCATATCATGCTTCCTCACCCATGTGGTACTAAGAATGATACTTCAAGGATTAACAACAGTTGGCTCGCTAAGAAATATGAGGATTTTATAAAGAGTGGTCAATCAATGTGTGTAACTGTTCCCATGGATGTTGTGCTGGGAGACCATGGAGTTGAAATTTTGAAGCATATGGCCTATAGGGTGATGCGCGTAGATGACACGTCCGTTGGGAACCCCAAGAGGAAGGTGTGATGCGCACAGCAGCAAGTTTTCCCTCAGTAAGAAACCAAGGTTATCGAACCAGTAGGAGCCAAGAAGCACGTCGAAGGTTGATGGCGGCGGGATGTAGTGCGGCGCAACACCAGGGATTCCGGCGCCAACGTGGAACCTGCACAACACAACCAAAGTACTTTGCCCCAACGAAACAAGTGAGGTTGTCAATCTCACCGGCTTGCTGTAACAAAGGATTAGATGTATAGTGTGGATGATGATTGTTTGCGTGAAAACAGTAGAACAAGTATTGCAGTAGATTGTATTCGACGTAAAAGAATGGACCGGGTCCACAGTTCACTAGAGGTGTCTCTCCCATAAGATAAATAGCATGTTGGGTGAACAAATTACCGTTGGGCAATTGACAAATAGAGAGGGCATGACCATGCACATACATGATATGATGAGTATAGTGAGATTTAATTGGGCATTACGACAAAGTACATAGACCGCTATCCAAAGCATGCATCTATGCCTAAAAAGTCCACCTTCGATTATCATCCGAACCCCTTCCAAGTATTAAGTTGCAAACAACGGACAATTGCATTAAGTATGGTGCGTAATGTAATCAATAACTACATCCTCTGGACATAGCATCAATGTTTTATCCCTAGTGGCAACAAGCACATCCACAACCTTAGAACTTTCTCGTCACTCGTCCCGCATTTAATGGAGGCATGAACCCACTATCGAGCATAAATACTCCCTCTTGGAGTTAAGAGTAAAAACTTGGCCAGAGCCTCTACTAATAACGGAGAGCATGCAAGATCATAAACAACACATAGGTAATAGATTGATAATCAACATAACATAGTATTCTCTATCCATCGGATCCGAACAAACACAACATATAGCATTACATATAGATGATCTTGATCATGTTAGGCAGCTCACAAGATCCGACAATGAAGCACATAAGGAGAAGACGACCATCTAGCTACTGCTATGGACCCATAGTCCAGGGGTGAACTACTCACTCATCACTCCGGAGGCGACCATGGCGGTGAAGAGACCTCCGGGAGATGATTCCCCTCTCCGGCAGGGTGCCGGAGGCGATCTCCTGAATCCCCCGAGATGGGATTGGCGGCGGCGTCTCTGGAAGGTTTTCCGTATCGTGGCTCTCGGTACTGGGGGTTTCGCGACGAAGACTATATGTAGGCGGAAGGGCAGGTAAAGGGGCGTCACGAGGGCCCCACACGCTAGGGCCGCGCGGGCCCCCCCTGGGCCGCGCCGCCCTAGTGTGGCGGCGCCCTGTGGACCCACTTCGTCTTCTCTTCAGTCTTCTGGAAGCTTCGTGGCAAAATAGGCCCCTGGGCGTTGATTTTGTCCAATATCGAGAATATTTCCTTACTAGGATTTCTGAAACCAAAAACAGCGTAAAACAAAGAATCGGCTCTTCGGCATCTCGTTAATAGGTTAGTGCCGGAAAATGCATAAATATGACATAAAGTATGCATAAAACATGTAGATATCATCAATAATGTGGCATGGAACATAAGAAATTATCGATACGTCGGAGACGTATCGGCATCCCCAAGCTTAGTTCTCGCTCGTCCCGAGCGAGTAAACGATAACAAAGATAATTTCTGGAGTGACATGCCATCATAACCTTGATCATACTATTGTAAGCATATGTAATGAATGCAGCGATCAAAACAATGGTAATGACATGAGTAAACAAATGAATCATAAAGCAAAGACTTTTCATGAATAGTACTTTCAAGACAAGCATCAATAAGTCTTGCATAAGAGTTAACTCATAAAGCAATAAATCAAAGTAAAGGTATTGAAGCAACACAAAGGAAGATTAAGTTTCAGCGGTTGCTTTCAACTTATAACATGTATATCTCATGGATATTGTCAATGTAAAGTAATATAACAAGTGCAATATGCAAGTATGTAGGAATCAATGCACAGTTCACACAAGTGTTTGCTTCTTGAGGTGGAGAGAGATAGGTGAACTGACTCAACAACAAAAAAGTAAAAGAAAGGCCCTTCGCAGAGGGAAGCATTGATTGCTATATTTGTGCTAGAGCTTTGGTTTTGAAAACAAGAAACAATTTTGTCAACGGTAGTAATAAAGCATATGTGTTATGTAAATTATATCTTACAAGTTGCAAGCCTCATGCATAGTATACTAATAGTGCCCGCACCTTGTCCTAATTAGCTTGGATTACCGGGATTGTCATCGCAATACACATGTTTTAACCAAGTGTCACAAAGGGGTACCTCTATGCCGCCTGTACAAAGGTCTAAGGAGAAAGCTCGCATTGGATTTCTCGCTTTTGATTATTCTCAACTTAGACATCCATACCGGGACAACATAGACAACAGATAATGGACTCCTCTTTAATGCATAAGCATGTAGCAACAATTAATGTTCTCATATGAGATTGAGGATATATGTCCAAAACTGAAACTTCCACCATGGATCATGGCTTTAGTTAGCGGCCCAATCTTCTTCTCTAACATTATGCATGCTCTAACCATTAAATGAGTGGTAAATCTCCCTTACTTCGTGACAAGACGAACATGCATAGCAACTCACATGATATTCAACAAAGAGTAGTTGATGGCGTCCCCAGGAACATGGTTATCGCACAACAAGCAACTTAATAAGAGATAAAGTGCATAAGTACATATTCAATACCACAATAGTTTTTAGGCTATTTGTCCCATGAGCTATATATTGCAAAGGCAAAGGATAGAAATTTTAAAGGTAGCACTCAAGCAATTTACTTTGGAATGGCGGAGAAATACCATGTAGTAGGTAGGTATGGTGGACACAAATGGCATAGTGGTTGGCTCAAGCATTTTGGATGCATGAGAAGTATTCCCTCTCGATACAAGGTTTAGGCTAGCAAGGTTATTTGAAACAAACACAAGGATGAACCGGTGCAACAAAACTCACATAAAAGACATATTGTAAACATTATAAGACTCTACACCGTCTTCCTTGTTGTTCAAACTCAATACTAGAAATTATCTAGACTTTAGAGAGACCAATTATGCAAACCAAATTTTAGCAAGCTCTATGTATTTTTTCATTAATAGGTGCAAAGTATATGATGCAAGAGCTTAAACATTAGCACAACAATTGCCAAGTATCAAATTATTCAAGACATTTTAGAATTACTACATGTAGCATTTCCCGATTCCAACCATATAACAATTTAACGAAGAAGATTCAACCTTCGCCATGAATACTATGAGTAAAGCCTAAGGACATATTTGTCCATATGCAACGAGCGGAGCGTGTCTCTCTCCCACACAATGAATGCTAGGATCCATTTTATTCAAACAAAAACAAAAACAAAAATAAACCGACGCTCCAAGCAAAGCACATAAGATGTGATGGAATAAAAATATAGTTTCGGGGGAGGAACCCGATAATGTTGTCGATGAAGAAGGGGATGCCCAAGGCATCCCCAAGCTTAGACGCTTGAGTCTTCTTAAAATATGCAGGGGTGAACCACCGGGGCATCCCCAAGCTTAGAGCTTTCACTCTCCTTGATCATATTGTATCATCTCCCTCTCTTGATCCTTGAAAACTTCCTCCACACCAAACTCAAAACAACTCATTAGAGGGTTAGTGCACAATTAAAATTTACATGTTCAGAGGTGACATAATCATTCTTAACACTTCTGGACATTGCACAAAGCTACTGAAAGTCAATGGAATAGAAAAATCCATCAAGTATATCAAAACAGGCAATGCGAAATGAAAGGCAGAATCTGTCAAAACAGAACAGTTCGTAAAGACGAATTTTATTGAGGCACCAGACTTGCTCAGATGAAAATGCTCAAATTGAATGAAAGTTGAGTACATATCTGGGGATCAATCACGTAAATTGGCATAATTTTCTGAGTTACCTATAGAGAATTAGGCCCAGATTCGTGACAGCAAAGAAATCTGTTTCTGCGCAGTAATCCAAATCTAGTATGAACCTTACTATCAAAGACTTTACTTGGCACAACAATGCACAAAACTAAGATAAGGAGAGGTTGCTACAGTAGTAACAACTTCCAAGACTCAAATATAAAATAAAAGTACTGTAGTAAAAATATGGGTTGTCTCCTATAAGCGCTTTTCTTTAACGCCTTTCAGCTAGGCGCAGAAAGTGTATATCAAGTATTATCAAGAGATGCAGTATCAACATTACCTTGGGCTTTACCCTTACCTTTCTTGTTCTTTTTCTTACTCTTTGATTTAGGGAATATATGTCTACCCCGGGTGTAGAGGTGAATTTTAGGGTGCCTTCTCCCATGTCTATGACTCGCTCCCAATAGTTTCAAGCAGGGATCTTCCGAGTGTGATTTGCCCCGTTCCCGCACATTCAATAACAAGATAATCAATGGATATTGTTCTCCCAAGAACGGTTGTATGCACACCCGCAGCTATTCCTTTAGGAATTATAACAGAGTTATCAATAAGAGTTATTCCTTCTCCCCCTTCAACGAATCCCCAAAGTTTCAAAGATTCATGAATACTCTTAGGTATTAGGCAAAATTTAGACATAATATCACAATTGGCATGAAGAGTTTGGTCACCGATAACAATTTTAATAGTAGGATCCCATAATGAAGGTTCAGAGTTCAATAAAACTTGATCAAGACGGTTACGAACATATCTATAATTTTCATTCAAGCGAGATGCACTTGTCTCAAGAGTGTTTAATCTATTATAAATGCTAATAAGGGCTGAATCAAAGTTATTAGCTGAATCATGTGATGCAACCAACTTCTTTATGGCATTAAAAGCTTGATCCCCATTGCAATGAAGGAAATCTCCTCCCACTACAAAGATCCAAGGCATATCTATAGCGAATCATAAGACCAAAATAAAAATTACTAAGGAGCAAACTTAGAGTCATTTGAGGTTCAGCTTTACGATAAGAAGTAAAAAATTCTGGACCAAGCATCTTTAAAACTCTCCTCATCCCCTTGTTTAAAAGTGAAAACTAATTCCTCAGGTGAAGAAGTAACAGGTGCAGAGCTAGACATGGTAACAAAAGTAAAATGCAAGTAACTAATTTTTTTGTGTTTTTAATATAGAGAACAAGACAGTAAATAAAGTAAAACTAGCAACTAATTTTTTTGTGTTTTGATATAATGCAGCAAACAACGTAGTAGATAAAATAAAGCAAGACAAAAACAAAGTAAAGAGATTGGATTGTGGAGACTCCCCTTGCAGCGTGTCTTGATCTCCCCGGCAACGGCGCCAGAAAACAGTTGCTGGCGTGTAGTTGACGTGGGAGTCAGAAATCTTTGTGGAGTAACTTTTCTTCAGGTCCCCGGCAACGGCGCCACAAAATAGTCTTGATGCGCGTAGATGACACGTCCGTTGGGAACCCCAAGAGGAAGGTGTGATGCGCACAGCAGCAAGTTTTCCCTCAGTAAGAAACCAAGGTTATCGAACCAGTAGGAGCCAAGAAGCACGTCGAAGGTTGATGACGGCGGGATGTAGTGCGGCGCAACACCAGGGATTCCGGCGCCAACGTGGAACCCGCACAACACAACCAAAGTACTTTGCCCCAACGAAACAAGTGAGGTTGTCAATCTCACCGGCTTGCTGTAACAAAGGATTAGATGTATAGTGTGGATGATGATTGTTTGCGGAAAACAGTAGAACAAGTATTGCAGTAGATTGTATTCGACGTAAAAGAATGGACCGAGGTCCACAGTTCACTAGAGGTGTCTCTCCCATAAGATAAATAGCATGTTGGGTGAACAAATTACAGTTGGGAAATTGACAAATAGAGAGGGCATGACCATGCACATACATGATATGATGAGTATAGTGAGATTTAATTGGGCATTACGACAAAGTACATAGACCGCTATCCAGCATGCATCTATGACTAAAAAGTCCACCTTCAGGTTATCATCCGAACCCCTTCCAGTATTAAGTTGCAAACAACAGACAATTGCATTAAGTATGGTATGTAATGTAATCAATAACTACATCCTCGGACATAGCATCAATGTTTTATCCCTAGTGGCAACAGCACATCCACAACCTTAGAACTTTCTGTCACTGTCCCAGATTTAATGGAGGCATGAACCCACTATCGTGTAGGATAACGTTGCATAGAAAACAAAAAATTTCCTACCGCAAACACGCAATCCAAGCCAAGATGCAATCTAGAAGACGGTAGCAACGAGGGGGTATCGAGTCTCACCCTTGAAGAGATTCCAAAGCCTACAAGATGAGGCTCTTGTTGCTGCGGTAGACGTTCACTTGCCGCTTGCAAAAGCGCGTAGAAGATCTTGATCACGATCGCTTCCGGCGCCACGAACGGGCAGCACCTCCGTACTTGGTCACACGTTCGGTTGTTGATGAAGACGACGTCCACCTCCCCGTTCCGGCGGGCAGCGGAAGTAGTAGCTCCTCTTGAATCCGACAGCACGACGGCGTGGTGTCGGTGGCGGTGGAGAACTCCGGCGGAGCTTCGCTAAAGCTACGCGGGAGATATGGAGGAGAGGGGGGCGGCTAGGGTTTGGGAGGGGGTGGCCGGCCACTTCAATGGGGCGGCCAGGTTGTGGTCTTGGGGTGGCCGGCCCCCTCCCCTATGCCCCTCATTATATAGGTGGAACCCCAAGTGTTGGTATCCAAGTCTTCGAATAAGACCCGAACCAAAAACCTTTCAAATAGAGGGGAAACCTAGCCAAGCTAGGTCACGATGCAAGTGGACAGGCCGCCGGCCCATCCGCCCTGTCCGCTCCATCCGCCAACACTAATTGTACAATTAGCGGCTTCCGTGTCCGCTAATCTTCCTGGCCGTTGTTTCCGGTGGACAGCCGCCCGCTGCTACCGGCTCTACCTTTTACAAGCAAAGCAACACTAAATTAAAAATGTGATATGCGCTGCTACATTTCCGGTGGACATCCGCCAACACTAAATTCAGTACACCGGCAATAAATCTGTAGTTGGACACAAACTTAATCTATACGGGTAGCCAAGAATTAAAACAAGTTGAAACTCGTATAGAAAAATTCAGTTTATATTAACTGCATGCCTACATAACTGAACTGAACAGATTCACGAGCTGAAGACTTGCACAACGCTGTGCACCAATAACGAAAAGAACAGGGCCTCTTTTTCGAATCTATATATGAAATAATGGGGAGGTTAAATTACAGGCTTGGAGCTTTCTACAGAGAGGATAAGTTGTTCCTCGGAATAAAAAAATATCGGTTTCAGAAACTCCAGGATACAAGAAACTGAAACAGTCAGCAACATTGAACTAATAGCAAGTAGTGGTGGCACTTGGCGGCAAAGATATACCAAGATCGACACGGACTGTACCACTTCTGTCTCTATCTTTCTGTCTTTTGTTGGCAACACTAATCTAACATATAGTTGATCGAGGTTAACTGAATAGAAAGAGGACATGATTTATCATGTAGCTCAAGAAGAGACTTGAACCATCTTCACTAAGACTTTTCAGATGCACCTGCAAAAAGAATAGAAACTGTAAGCCATCCGAACCGCAAAATGGTTATGACAAGGGCCATATCTTTGCATGCCATTCAAGGTGGACAAAACAGGATTGAAAACTATTCTCAACCACAGAACACCCTACATCATATGCTCTAAGTTTTTGTAAAAGAGAGCAGAGAACAGAGAAATTGGGTATCGCCAGGACAACCTAGCTGTTGTTCTTTCTTGACTTGCACAAGTTCACTTCTTTTGTCCTTGTTTTTGTCCTACATACAGAATGGAAAAACTGAATGAGTATAATTTCTTTATTTTCGCACATAATATGTCCCATTTTAGACTGAAGTTTCTAGTGAGTTTGCAGTTTCGGACCTCCGTTCTGTTCCGCTAACAAACAAAACAGATAAATCTTGATACTGGTTATGCCCAACCAAGTATCATGAGTTAACCTGTTCACTAAAGGTCGACGTACTTGAGCTTATAATGTGGACTAGGATTGAGCGAATTAATATCTTCATCACTGGGTACTTGCACGGTTCTACCACTATAGAAGATGCCCGCTTCTTATAGGTAGAGAATCCTAAATGCGTGCTAGCTGTAACCAGCATCAGAAATTTAAAGTACTATCATTGCAATAGGACATTGTCTATTGCATCTGACCAAATAGTGTGAGCTGCATGTTTCTTTCATTCCTTCTCTCAGTTATTAGGTTGTCTTAAAACGTAGCATGTTTTATCTTTTACGGATCCTGTCTTCAACTCTTCATAAACCAATCTAGATTTATTTTAATTTTAGAGGATGTCAAATACACATACCACGAGGCTTTTCAGAGTAGCACTATGTTAGAACTTCTTTAGATTTTACAAAATCAAGCAGCGTGATAGAGACATTCCGATCTGAACTCTACTTCTATTCATCAGGAAACAGCATGAATTAAGTAAAACAATATCAATCCATTTACACTGTATACATAAAGGTTCACTCAGTAACCAGTTTGTACTGCCCTGTTTCTGTATTACTCTGTCTGTCAAAAATAAATGCAGGCAAAGGCTAAGTAACTTAGTACTGGTTATTCCTCACACTCTCTTACAGTACAGCGTTAGTTAGTATCATAGAGAGGCTAGCTGAATCGCTTCCACAGTCTCTTCGATTGCAAGGTATGCACCCATGCACACATGACACTTTCTAAATTCAGCAGAACAAAAAAATTACTACAACATCATCTGCCTAATCATCCATGATATGACCTATACATGCATGGAAAGCTTGAACAACATATAAGCAACCTGAGACAACCATCAGATATATATCATTGAACAGAGACAATACTTGACCTTAAGAACTACAGACTGAACTTAAGCAAAGATGGCATCGATGGGGAAGAGAGGATCAAAGAAGGGTTGCTACCTGTCCCGCCGGATCCCTGGCCTCTTGCTGTGAAGGATTCTTGTGCACCTCCTTGTCTGCTAGATTCGTTCCCTCCTCCGCCGGATTCTTGCCCTCTCCCACCTCCGCGCCCATCTCTCCAGAGGCGGTGACGGCAAGGGAGCCGGGGTCGCAGAAGGAAAGGTGTTGGGCGGATACGAGCGGGGTGCAGGGAGGCGGCGAGCTAGATGCAGACTTTCACGTGCTGGGCAGAGACGAGAGAGACGAGCAAGGCGCCGGCCCGACGGCGGTGACCAGCGTGGCGGCGTGCCCTATCTACTCTGCTTCCTTTGCTACGAGCGATAGCCTTTTTTTCTTAACGGGATGGACGGCCTAGCGGGCCAAATAGATACAGTCCGTGAAGCCGCCTTGCTTATGTGGCCTAGCCGCTAGGCCGTTTGGCCCTTTTTAGCGGCGCGGACGAAGCGGACGAGCGGACATCCGCCTCCGCCTGCATCGTGAAAGCTAGGACTCCCACTAGAGGTGGGAGTTCCACCTCCCATATGGGGGGGTGGCCGGCCCCCTAAGGGGGAGTCCACTTGGGACTCCTCCCCCACTAGGGTTGGCCGGCCATGGAGGTGGAGTCCCATCTGGACTCCACCTTCCTTGGTGGTTTCTTCCGGACTTTTCTAGAACCTTCTAGAACCTTCCATAGAACCTTCCGCGACATTTTAATTCACATAAAATGACATCCTATATATGAATCTTATTCTCCGGACCATTCCGGAACTCCTCGTGATGTCCGGGATCTCATCCGGGACTCCGAACAAATATTCGAACTCCATTCCATATTCAAGTTCTACCATTTCAACATCAAACCTTAAGTGTGTCACCCTACGGTTCGCGAACTATGCGGACATGGTTGAGTACTCACTCCGACCAATAACCAATAGCGGGATCCGGAGATCCATAATGGCTCCCACATATTCAACGATGACTTCAGTGATCGAATGAACCATTCACATACAATACCAATTCCCTTTGTCACGCGATATTTTACTTGTCCGAGGTTTGATCTTCGGTATTACTTTATACCTTGTTCAACCTCGTCTCCTGACAAGTACTCTTTACTCGTACCGTAGTATGTGGTCTCTTATGAACTCATTCATATGCTTGCAAGACATTTAGACGACATTCCACCGAGAGGGCCCAGAGACTGTTGATCCATATGCCTCAACTCATACTTTCCGGATACTTAATCCCACTTTTATAGCCACCCATTTACGCAGTGGTGTTTGGTGTAATCAAAGTACATTTCCGGTATAAGTGATTTATATGATCTCATGGTCATAAGGACTAGGTAACTATGTATCGAAAGCTTATAGCAAATAACTTAATGACGAGATCTTATGCTACGCTTAATTGGGTGTGTCCATTACATCATTCATATAATGATATAACCTTGTTATTAATAACATCCAATGTTCATGATTATGAAACTAATCATCCATTAATCAATAAGCTAGTTAAGAGGCATACTAGGGACTTCTTTGTTTGTCTACATATCACACATGTACTAATGTTTCGGTTAATACAATTATAGCATGATATATAAACATTTATCATAAACATAAAGATATAAATAATAACCACTTTATTATTGCCTCTAGGGCATATCTCCTTCATATCGAGCATAAATACTCTCTCTTGGAGTTAAGAGTAAAAACTTGGCCAGAGCCTCTACTAATAACGGAGAGCATGCAAGATCATAAACAACACATAGGTAATAGATTGATAATCAACATAACATAGTATTCTCTATCCATCGGATCCCAACAAACACAACATATAGCATTACAGATAGATGATCTTGATCATGTTAGGCAGCTCACAAGATCCGACAATGAAGCACATAAGGAGAAGACGACCATCTAGCTACTGCTATGGACCCATAGTCCAGGGGTGAACTACTCATTCATCACTCCGGAGGCGACCATGGCGGCGAAGAGACCTCCGGGAGATGATTCCCCTCTCCGGCAGGGTGCCGGAGGCGATCTCCTGAATCCCCCGAGATGGGATTGGCGGCGGCGGCGTCTCTGGAAGGTTTTCCGTATCGTGGCTCTCGCATGCGGGGGTTTCGCGACGAAGACTATATGTAGGCGGAAGGGCAGGTAAAGGGGCGTCACGAGGGCCCCACACGCTAGGGCCGCGCGGGCCCCCCCTGGGCCGCGCCGCCCTAGTGTGGCGGCGCCCCGTGGCCCCACTTCTTCTTCTCTTCGGTCTTCTGGAAGCTTCGTGGCAAAATAGGCCCCTGGGCGTTGATTTCGTCCAATTTCGAGAATATTTCCTTACTAGGATTTCTGAAACCAAAAATAGCAGAAAACAACAACTGGCTCTTTGGCATCTCGTTAATAGGTTAGTGCC
The DNA here is from genome assembly GCF_022539505.1 of Lolium rigidum. Classification (NCBI taxonomy): domain Eukaryota; kingdom Viridiplantae; phylum Streptophyta; class Magnoliopsida; order Poales; family Poaceae; genus Lolium; species Lolium rigidum. The sequence goes on along the minus strand of NC_061509.1, from coordinate 7,466,166 downwards.
GGAAAATGCATAAATATGACATAAAGTATGCATAAAACATGTAGATATCATCAATAATGTGGCATGGAACATAAGAAATTATCGATACGTCGGAGACGTATCATAGGGCAAAGAATAGAGTTCTTGAAGCTGTAGAAGGAGATGAATATGCACAATTTATACAGATCTGAAATTACATGCAGGCTGCAATGGACAATGATCCAGGTTGAAGATACCATGCAACAATGGTCCAACCAATACCCTCAAAAGAATCCAAGGTTTTAGGTACTTTTCTTCGCTCTAAATGCTCAAATCCAAGGGTTCCTAAATAGTTGCATACCTTTGATCACTTATTGCATTGTGTAGTACTCTGATTGCTGCAATTAGGCTTCGTATATATTATTTGTATTCTGTTATGCATAGGGACTAATGGATGGTTTCTGAAGTTGGGTAATGGAGCCCAAGTTCTTGCTGCCACAGATCGAGATTGCAATAATAATATGTATCCACTAGCATTTGGGGTCGTTGGAAGAGAAGACACTGTGTGACATGGGCATGGTTTCTGAATGAGCTAAAGTGTGCGCTACGCGGAACATCATGTCAGTTTGGCAATTATACCATCATGTTCGGCAGGCATAAAGGCATCTTAGCATTTTCAAAAAAAAAAATTGAAGTGCTGGGCACAAGGGTGAGGGCCTAAAGAAAATAATAGATATTATTGCCTACGCGTTTGATAAGGCTGACATCGATGTTGCCATGGAACAACAGAAATAATATATAAGAATGCATTTTATGTAAAATACCAACTAAACATTGGGCACGACATGCACTTGTAAGACTCACTTAGTGGTAAAAAATTAGTGAGGTGTTCAATAGCTTTGTACTCAAAGTCGGAGATAAGCCCATTAGGACCATGATTGATTCAATTAGGACCAAACTAATGGTCGGATATATACAACAAAGAGGGAAGAGGTAGAAACTGTTCAATGGGAAATTACTTCAAAATATGTTAAAAGATTAGAGTGGGATAAGAAAAATTCAAGGTGGTGGCAAGCTGCGTGTGCAAAGAAGGGTCTATGGTAAGTTGCAAATATGGAAAGGGCGTATGAAGTGAATTTAGAAGAAAGGAAATGTGGTTGCTTCAATATAACCTAACGGGTATACCTTGTAAACATATTATGTGTGCAATCATCAATGCCAAACAATACCCAAAGTATTATGTCAGCGAGTTCTTTAAGAAGCCCATGTACAAAGAGGGATACAAAAATCTCATATATCCAATTCCAGGACCTCACGAATGGATCAAAATCAACACACCTCACACCTGATATAGACCCACATGAGTACGAAACTAAGCGTGTAAGAAAACATAAGAAAAGGCGCTGGGAGCAATATGAAACATGCATCTAAATCAACTACTCAAGCCAGAATGACAACAATCATTTGCTCGAATTACAAACTACATGGACATAGGTACACAAACTATGTACAACCTTTAAAACCGCACTTGGCAATAAGAAAGGCATCTCTATGTCAATTATTATAATCATATATTAAATATTCTAAATTTCACATGTTTTTAGACTGTTAGGAGGCCACGAGGACGAGGTGAAGGTTCTGCTCCACTGCAAGCACCATCGTGGGATGCTCCACCTTATGTTCCTCGACAGCCTGCTGCTCATCAAGAATCTGCTGTTAGAGGAAGATTATCAGGTGCAAGAGGTTCAAATTTAAGAATGCAAGGGTATATATGAAGGCAGAGAATTCTATTCTTACTTCACTACGGGTCTAGGCTACCAAGCAGAGGCCAACCAAAATGAATGAAAGATATGATTGTTGTGATCTTTTGTTTTGTGTGACCCGATGTTGTGCGACCCTGATGTATGTCCGACCTGATATATGCTAGAGAAGAGAGAATGGCATGCATGGGACCTTGGTGTCAGAAATACGAACCACCATTGGACATGCCTCAGCTTGTGGAGACGACGAACGGTGCGTACATGTGTGTCTCACCACCAAATAAACAAACAACTGCCCTGGTGGCTACTTACCCTGGGTGGAACAGCTCCTCCCCATATCTTCGTGATGGCCGCTCGCCCCTCTCGTCGTCGGCTGGCCATGGTGGCCGGCGGCGTGTGGGTGGGAGGTCTAGCTTCTTCTTCTTGTAGTTTGTAGCCTTTTCTCCTCATGGCTAATAAAGCAGCGTATGGATCCGGCTCCTCCTTTGATTCCTCTACTTCTTTTCCTCTGGATCATGTTGTTGGCGATGAGGCTTGGAGTTGCAGGAACTTCATGGGAGGTGCTCATGCCTTCGCTGATCTGCCGCCGCTTCATATATTCCTCCCCCTTTTCTTTCCAATAAAATTGAGGCTTGCCTTGTGATTTCCCTCTCTATTCATTCTACTGCATCCATGGTGGCCGAAGCAAGTTCTATTGGAGGTGATTTCAGGGCTAAGGCTGGTGGTGCTCTCTTTACTGGTGGTCTTGCCCATTCTGGCCGTCACGGTGATGGAAAGAGGGGTGATGCGCCGGGATCTGAGAGGCGTTCTGGAGCAGCTATTCTTCCTCGCGCGCAACACATGGAGACCAAGCTCTTCGCCGTGATCTTTGGTCAACAAGGTGACCCTTCTTCAACCTCCAGTTCGGAGGCCCTCTAGTTCATTGGCTGGAGCTCGACGCCGCTAGAAGGCCAAGTGATGCGTCCCCGGTCTTCTTCTGGTTGCCAGCGGCTGGATCTTCTCGCCGGAGTAGAGCTTTCGAGCGTGCTGCTCTCTGAGCTTGGTGGAGGCACCTAGAGCTCGCCGGCGTGTGTGGTGGCAGAGGCACCGAGGTCCTTGATTGCTTTCTCTTGTTTTCTTCCATGATGCTTTTTGTAAAGTGTGAGGTCTTATCTTCAAATAGTTGGTTCTTTAGGGCGAGTGATGATAAGGGGCCTTACTGTAAAATGTACCTGCGACGTTTGTTTTAATGGATTGCTCCGCTGGGGTCGTAGACCCCGGCTTGTGTTAAAAGAAAAAAGTGTGTCTCGTATGCTACCGGGTTGTCCTGAGCTCGTGTGGCGCGCTGGTTTTTGCTGGCAAGGACACGCTGGTGCGCCACTTCAACTGCTTCTTCTTCGCAGTCGTCTCGCCGCCGGACCGTCGACCCTTGTCCCGTACGTCGGCAAACGCGTCACCCGGCCCCGCCTCTTCCTCCAGCTGCTCAACCACTGCCCGTGGCCTGCACCGGAGCAGCAGCGCAGCTGGCATGGAGGCTAGCGGCTAGAACGCGAAGTCAAACGATGCAAGCGCTGCTGCGCGCGTTTGTTCCGTTGCTCGTTCGCGGTATAGTGGCATGGTCAAGTCCGGAGTGTGCGAACGCCTTCCCTTTCTCATTTGGTGCTACTCTCCATCGATACAGTATCCGCGCTCTCTACTTCGGAATTGTTGCATCCTAGTAGTAGCAGGAGTACGTAACGTAGAACGTATCTTTAGTCTGGTATCAGCGATCTTGCACTGTCCATGAGCTCATGTCGTCTTTGCTGTGTCCCGGGCAGGCACTGCATTTTTTCTTTTGCATAAAGCATATCGTGTTTGTGGGGATCGGAACCAGAAGCCCCTGCAGCTGCACTGCCAGTACCACCATATCATACGCATGCATGCAGCTCCGTTTGTACCAGAGGAATCTCTGTCTCCTTCATCTGATGGTCGCCATTAAATGGGGCATGCACAAGTGCGTTACAAAACAGATGCCTCCGTGCATGTTGGTCACGTTGTACCATAAACCAAGAATTGGACATTGTCTTCCCATTATCAGGGGAAATGGTGAAAGCAATAGTACTCTCCCCGAATCCATAATTCGTGTCCTGGTCCAAATTTAAGCTACAACCACGATAAGATTTGCGGAACAGAGGGAGTACGTTTGAATGGGCAAAAGCCCGGTGCAGTTTCAGTCTTTCGCCATTGGTTTTCCATTGTCGCATGCAATTTCATTGATAATGTTTTGAATAATGGAGAAAGTTAAAGCTTTTCTTTTTCTCAAACAAAGCAAAAAAAACTTTGCTCCAATCTAGAGATGTGATAGTACCACAAGAAGTCTGCAGTTGCATATAATTAACCTATTTGGAATTCATATCGGGCAAAACAAGTGAAAGAGGAAAAACCAAACACTTCCCACGCGGGCGTAAATTCTGAAAATTCCAAAAATATTTCCAACATTTTTTTAGCAGATTCCAAATCTGGCATTAAAGTTGAATGGTAAAATAGAAACTACGAGAGTGATGAAATAGCACTATCCACAATTTTCACTACAAGCTTTTGCAAGTGTCAACACCTTCTACAACCTTTTCTTACAGTTTCCACCACTTCTACATCTAATCGGTTGCATATTTCACTTGTTTTTCATTAATCCATTACTTAGCTCAGTCAATCCATCCAGTTTTTTAATATCAATGTCTATTTTAAAAAAACATTATCCTAGATCCAATTCATCTAAAGATTTTATCTATAGATTATTAGATATGGTATTTTGGTATTTTTATAACGATCAGATCACAATTAAATCCATCACAATCTGAAATTTGTAGTTTCCCTGTTGTCTTAGGTGGTGGTTTCTGGTTTGAGTGCTACACTTGCGTTTGTTCCATCCCTGCAACGGGGTCTTTGTTTCATATTTCTCTCTTTTTATTTTTTTCTTGGATGTGCGTATCCTTGATGTCTTTGGACATCCTATTGGTCCAAAGGTTGGGTTTAATATTTATCTTTGCAATATTAATATATCACCTTTACAAAAAAAACCATTTAGGAAAGCATTTAAAGTCATAACTTCTTCATGGAAAATGATTTTCTTACGATTTATCTAGTCTGACAAAAATAATTATCGACTTTGAAAAAAGATAGACAAAATATTTCCTAGTAAACACAAATGTTTCATATAAAAGGCTCAATTACACCTTGGAATGCATACAAATGCAAATCATTTGTTGGATGATTAATATTTTATAATTTTAAGCATTTTATTTATTTAAACATACAACATTATCCCATGTCCTATTCGTCTACATGTTTTATATGTAGTTTATTAGATATGGTATGTTGGTACATTTTATAACTGCTAGATCAAAAAAATGCGAATAAAAATTATAATTTCATAATGAATAGTTATTTTCCTATGGTTTATTTACTCCGACAGACATAATTATCGGCTTTGAAAAAACATAGGAAAAATATTTCTAAGTAAACCCCGATGTTTCATATAAAAGGCTCAGTTACACCTTGGAGTGGATACACACATAAATCAATTGTTGGATGGATTAATATATTCTAATTCTGAGCATTTTAGATTTAAACATACAACATTATCCCAGATCTAACTCATCTACATGTTTTATCTATCGTGTTATGGTATTTGGGTACATTTTATAACTGTTGGATCAAAATTAAATCCTTTACAATCTTGAAAGCATGAAACTCATAATTTCTTGATGGACAGTTATTTTCCTTTGATTTATTTACTCTCACAGAAATAATTATTCGATTTGAAAAAAAACATAGACAAATTATTTCCGAGCAAACACCGATGTTTCCTATAAAAGGCTCAATTACACCCCGAGAGTATATACACATACAATCAATTTTTGGATGGATTAATATTTTTCTGATTTTAAGATTTTATTAGCTTTAAGCATGAATCTAGAGCACGTATATAAGGGACACCATTTCAAGTTTTGTTGTCAACTGAGCTAAGCGGTGTATTAGTGAATAAGTGGTGGAATTTGCAGCAGATAAACGTAGAAGGGGTGGAAACTTCAAAAAAAAAGTTGTAGAAGTGGTAATCCTTGCAAAACCTTGTGCGGAAGGTGGGGGAAAGTGCAATTACCTCCAATGAGACTCAACAAGGAACTACTAGAGGTTTTATTCATTATATAATCACGAACACGCCCAAATTTTCAAATAAGATTGAGATTAATATTGTTTGATAGTAGCACGTGTCACATGAGATTTCACGGATAGTTATTTTCAGGCAACATACCTACGGTGTCTAATAAGTGGTCCCTGCTTTGACGATTGCCCAGGATTTAGAAAAAGTCATATTTTGTAAGTTTGACCGAATATGTAGGGAAATATATAACATCGATAATATTAAATATGTTCTATTAGAGTCGTCACTAAATATATTATCATTAATGCATTTTGTATAATGAATGTTAATATTTTTTCCTATATTCTTGTAAAAGTTTACAAAACTTGACTTTGACTAATCCAATAACGCGAGGTAAATAAAAATGAAGGGAGTGAGATATACCGTTATCTAAGTGTGAATATATATTAAAAAATCTGATCACGTGGAAATATATTTTAGACACTAGAGGTACGTTGCCTCATATACAAAATTTCTAGTGCTAGGTCTTTTTTGTACTACTACGGTAGAGCATTGCCGGGCAGAGATGCATCCGTCCTTCCATGGACTGGAACAAGCTCAGGCGCCAATTTCCGAGTTTACAGTCCATTGTCAAGTCGCCTCTGGCCGAGTGATGCGATCGAGCTGAAGATCGTAGCCACAATGATGGTCCGTGCGTTTGATTTGCCCGTTTGACATAACAAGTTGACGGATCGAGATCGATTGGACAATCCCTCATGATCTGCCATGGATAGATTGTTCAGCCTTCCGACTAGCTAGCCGGCCAGCCTTTTCGTCTCGTCCATCATTTTTCTTTGCTTGTGGGAGGATCTTCTCGTTTCAGTTGCAAGCTTTGCGACGTCGATCAGACGATCAGTCCACCTTTTTCTGGGTGTCTACACCCATGGCTATTTTGGAGCTAAAATTACGACATTTTGTTGTACGACGCAATACAAAGCAAGAGATCTGCGCAGAAGCCGGCCGTATGCACGATCACTTTAGCTGGCCGGCCGGCCTGTTCGTACTCTCTCTTTGCCGGCCGTGCGCAGAAGTAATACGGAGTATTTCTTTCTCTTGCACGCATGCACTTCTGTGTCAGGGTGCGTGGCTTTGGTTGGTCAGAGCACGGGCAGGAGCACGCAGCCTGCAGCCGGCTGCCGAGTTTCCGGCAACTGTAGGGCCGATCTGGACTTCCATTGGTCGCTGCATGAAATGACATGCACAACCCTGCGAGCAGCTGCCGCCTCCTGCCTCCTGTCTGCTTCCTATGTATCCTAGGGTTCATGCGGACTAGTAGGTTGCTTCAAGTCATTAAAAAAATTCTCTCTCTTTTGAAAGCTTATGTCAGGAGGCAAAAGCTTACCAGCAAGAAAATTAGCAAAATCCGCATACGGAGTACTATGGTTCTTGGTTCGCAATAATGAGGACGTATTCTCCTCGAAATAATTCATTAACTATGATAGGGACATCCTCTATTCCTTCCATGCTTGAAAGGTGATCAGCCATAACATTATCCTTATCTTTCCTTCTCACAATTTGTGTGTACTAGCATCACTTTGGAGTTTATTATGTGAGGTCTAATTTATCACATGCAATGATAACGGCTAAAAATTCATTTTCAGTGGTGATATAGTTTCTTTGATCAGTAGTGGAGGTATGAATGTCATAATGAATAAATATAAGTTTCTTCTTATCATCTAGTTGCCCTACAACAATGACTATAGCATAGTGTATATCATCACGCATTATTTCAAAGGAATTTTCCCAATTGGGTGGTTAGATGGCTGGAGCAGTAGTAAGGGCTGTCCTAACATGCTCCAAAAGTTTTTTTTGTGTGGAACCTCCAAAAGCTATCATACAATCAATATCAAAAGTAAAGGGGATTTTTTTTTCTCTCAAGAAGATTAAGTAAAGGTGAATCAATCTTTGCAATTTTTTTAACAAACTATCTACAGAAACTGGCATACCCTAGAAAACCTCTTAAACTGTTCACGTCGTGTGGAAGTGGTAACTTTTCAATGGCTAGTACTTTCAATTCCAACTCTATACCTTTTTCAGAAATTTTATGACCAAATATCACGCCTTCTCTTACCATGAAATGACATAGCTCCCACTCGAGTACTAAGTTTGTATCTTGACATTGCTGCAATTTTTTGTTAAGACTGTATAAAAAGTTTTCAAACGAAGTTCCACAAGTAAGGACATTATCTGTAATAAAGATCTATGGGGGGATCCCATGCAATAGAAGAGTTAAAAAAACGAAATTATCTAGGAGAACCTCTACAATCTTCTCAACAAAGTCTCCAAAAATATTCACCTTGCATTTTTTTAAAGTAGAAGAAGTGTTGCATAGACCAAATGGCATTCGGCGGGAAGCATAAGTGTTATAAGGACAAGTAAATATGTTTTTCTCCTTATCTTAAGGATGAATAGTTATTTGGGAGCCACCGAAGTATCCATCAAGGAAATAACAAGTAAATGGCAGTCAATGCATGAAATGACATGCACAATCGTACAAGCAGGTCTGCAGGTGCCACCTCCTGCCTCCTGCCTGCTTCCTCTGTGTAACCTAGCTAGGGTTCGGGTAGACTAGCAGGTTGTGTGGCCATGGGCAAAGCAAAGAATGGAAAGTGGTTAAACATGAACGGGAAGATTTGATGGATTGGCTGTGACGTGGTGTAGTGGCACCTCCAACAGAAAAAATCACGGTGAGCCGTGTGCCGCAAGAGGCTTTCTAGCGTGACCTAATATTGTGTCTTGTTTCGTTTGGTCGTCTCTGATACAAGGGTGTGTTACGAACGTTGTGCACACGTAATGAACGATGTGGCAAATGCTCTATCATAGGCCAATTAAACCGGCAACAATCTTTATTAGTGGTGGTGACAGTTCCTTAGGAGGAGGTGATACATCTTTCCGCTGGTATGCAGGCCACGAATGCATGGGAGGACGACAAGGTTGGCCTGTCTCGCGTCCCAACCGTCGGAAACTAGTTATGTTTTAGTTTAGTTAAAATTTTAGTTTAATTCAATTTAAATCTGTAATATATAATAAAATTTGAATTTTTGATTTCTTTTTAAGCTTTATAGTTTCCACTAGCGACATCATTGGACAGATGCATCCACCAAACGCGACAACATGCGTCGATGCTCCCCCATTTGACAAATCCAGCTTCTTTAACGCACACTATTTGGGGATACGGCTAGAGAGATTCTCTCATGAGTATACCTGGATATTTTTTAGGCTAGACCTAAAAAGCCCAAAGCTGAGAGTCTAGGCCTAAGCCCGACTCAGTCTAACTGCCGGGCCAAGCATTTAGGCCCAAGCCCGGCCCAAAGACCTAAAAAAGCCTGGCCCTATCAGATCTCCAATAAGTTGCGTATTTTGCAGGCCCGAGGCCTGGCCAGGCCCAACATTTGGGCTGAATATGCAGTCCTGAACCCGATCCAACATTTGGGCTGAGCCGGGCCGGGTTGCTCATACCCAGCTATACTCACGAGTCTCTAGCTGGTCGATGCAAAGAAAGGGCTGAAATAACGCTAATCCCACTGGTACACATCCGCTACAGACCCGTCATGTCCACGCAGCAAGCAAACTATCATTGCTTCGTTTTCCAACGAACTCTCGGCTCGTCTCACGACGCCCTCGCATGTCACGTTCGGTCGCAAGAGAAGATTGACAAGACGGCCGGCGTCGACGGAGACGTCCTAGCCCCAAAGACGTTGGCTATCCACAGTCTACAGTGAAAGAGCATAATGTCAGTCCGGCCACTACTCGGTACCGCAACGCGCACCGGTGACCAAGGGCGGCACAGTCATTTAATGCTTAACGTTTTGGATAATTAAATGCTTCGCACGCAACGGCTGAATGTTCAGGTGTTAACAATTAATGAACTTGGAGTCTTGGAGAAGAGGGCACCCAATTTGGGAAAATTAAGGTAACTCAATCTCCTTTCAGATTTTCACCGATTTCAACATATCACATGGAATAACACGAGTACACGATCGACTTCAGACACAAAACAAGCCAAACGAGATGTGAAGCAGCCGCAGCATCCATGCAAGTGATCATGTGAGCTGGAGCGTTTTGTTTCGTTGCTCGTTCATGGCAGCTTGCCACGGTCAATCTCAATCCTCAGTCTGGCCATGCTCTCCTTCTCTCGTTTCGTGCAACGGCAGCGGAGAGCGGAAAGGCTGCTCTACCACTGCTGCATCTTCTCTCTCTGCTTCAGATTTTGCATGCTAGTAGTATCTCCGTAGTATCGCTCCCTTCCTGTAGCCCTGTACTAATGTGGTCGTAGCTCGTGTCTCTTTGCTGAGTCCTAGCCGGCCAGGCACTGCGTTCCTTTTCCATGATGCTTTCTGCTGGACAGTGGAACCAGAATCCCGCACTGCCGGATGCAGCATACCATATGCATCCATGCACGGCTCGTCTCTACGGACCCTGTGTGTTTGATTTGGTGTTAAATAAAGAGCAAAAGCCAAGTGTTGGCTGTCTCGTCTGCACCGTGTACGACCGTGCTTTATTTTTTACAAAAGGAATATATATTAATATCGTGTAGATATCGATTAAACCCTGCACAAATCAATTGTTCAAAAGACATTATGGATATACAACCAGAAAAAGAAAAAGGAAAAAAATACAGGGTCAGTCACAGTGATTAATTCCTCCTAGCAGCCTAGCAGGGCTTGTTTGGTTACAGAAATCCCGGCGGGTTCCTGGCCTTTTTCCGGGGAAATTTTGCCCCTAGTCCGGAGGTGGGGAAAATAATCCCGGGGGTTTGCTCCTGTTTCTGCTTAATCCCGGCCGGGAATATTTACCCGGGGAAATTTGGCCCGGACAGCCAAACAAGCCCGCAGAGCGGAAACCATCCCCAAAGACAACACTCGGAGTCCATATTCTCCAAAAACGATCCTTCCATGAAGGGAAAACTGCACAAGGACCGTAGTTGCACAATCAAAGACCTTATGTTTTTACCCTCGAGAAAGTACGGGCTCTCAAAAAATGCCTTCAATAAAAGATCATTGCAAAGTACAACCAATTAAGGTGAGACCTTAGGTTTTCACCCCGAAAGGAAAGACTCATAGCCCTCTATCGCTACCACCCCCACTTGCTACTGCAAGTCACGAAACACCATGCTCACGGCCTCACGGGTAAAGTGTTCGAAATGGACGAGGATAGCCCCGGAGGACATGACATAACAAAAGCATGGGAAGCAAAGTCTTCATCGCCTACAAGACGCGCTCCGCTATTACGCGTCCACAAATCGCAGCTGCCATGACATTCTCCGCCAATATCTACACCATGGAAATTGAAACACCGACATGTCCCATGGTGTCAAAAGAAAACAAAGCTTCGTGGAACGCCTTCCTAAAGTCGCACGGGTCGATAATAAGGACGCGCACAACCGGGTCCCATCCCATGTAAAGATCAAGGAGCTCCTTACGCCAATCCGTGAAGATATCATGAGTAGAAGTCCATAAATCTTTGGCGGCTCGATTGAAGAGGACCAGCATCACGCAGAACGGCCACTTGGCTGGACAAACAACACTAGTGTTGCTTCCATTATTCCCTCTAGAACCTCGGTATTGCACGCCGCCAACCAGGGGCGGAGCCAGCTATCTGGCAAGGTTTGGCAACCGCCATACCTAGATTTTAGCGCCAATACTAGGTATGTATGTGCAGATATACTTCAGGTTTGCGATTGCCTTGTGCTTCCGGTATCGATGGCGTCGGCGCGTCGCTGCTGTGGTGCGTTTTCAGAAGAAACAATTGAATCGGTAAGTGATTGGCCTCGTGTTGGACTTGGTGACTATTGGGCCTGAAACCTGAAATCTGATCGGTAAACCAGTGATACACGGAAACCGATTGATATCTAGGATTGTGATCGTGATTCTCAAAAAAAAAATCTAGGATTGTGATCGTGGGGATACTGCTGCCAACTCAGAAACCGATCGCGATCGTGATCCTGGGGAGCGGATGCGGCATCGCTGCAGAACGCTAGCGCGCAGCACCAACCAAAGCCACGGCCGCCGGCCGACGAGACAAGGTCGCGATCGGCAACACCGCGAGGGCCACTAAGCGAGTAGGGAATGACACCGAAGAAGAATACCGAGTATATAAGGTATTTGATCTCGGACTTGAAACCAATCTTGTCGTTGTCTGAATAAAGCTCTAGTACAAAGGAATTGATCTTGCGAAAATAAAGAAAAATGTTCAATCGACAGATATCATTACGAGTGTGTATTTATATTCATCGATGTGTCTGTCCCCTAATATGACACAGCTAATTACTAATTATTATTTTTTCTATTATTTCTGTAGATTATTTTTCAACTAGTTGAAATTGTCGATCAATTATTCGTCTAGTTTTTATTTGGTGAACTACTTTCAATGCAATATTCTATTTTATCATTACCAAACTGTGTTGTACACGCTGAACATAAGTAATATTTATTTATTGCAATCTTGCATTTTCTCATTTATAGACTCCGCCACACCTCAAATTTATTCCTGCCTCCGCCACTGCCGCCAACCACATGTGCGCCTAGCGCAATGGCTGCGGGAGCAAGCAACTTTTGGACCAAACTCCGGCGCCGCCCCAAGCGGCTGTCGCAAATGCCTACTCCTTGCCTCCATGGCACCACCCCTGATCCAGTCTCCGATGCGAATGCCTGGAGTCCCCTCGACTTCTTTGGGAGCAAGGACCGACACCACGGCTGGGGGCCGAGAAAAAAGGGCGGAGAGGGAGGCGCTGGTGTAGCCCCATGGCAGCGCTAGGGTTTCTCCCCCGTGTCGCTAGGAAGGAGACAACACATACAATGCCTCTGGTCTTGTCTCATTGCCGTTTCCATTGTAGCAGACGTGCTACAATATAGAGTACTGGTACATGTAATAGCTCTTATTATGATTCATGGCTCATCTAATAATATAACCATGCAGATCCAACGTTGGAATAATAAAATTCGTAAATTGCATCAACTCATTCGTGGATGGGCTGCCAACAGTACAAGTGGGGATTACAAAAAAGAAACGAAAATGTTATCTCATATAATTGATTAATTTCATAAGATAGATGAAAGCAGAGTGCCATCTGAACATGAGAATGAGGTTAAGAACCAATCAGATGAGCACAGAGTGAAACCTTTATGTGAGGAAGGAATTAAATGGTGTCAAAGGTCTCAAGTCTAGTTCATGTTGGAACGGGATAATAATGTGATACATTTCATGGCAATATAGAAATGAACACATTATTCTACTTGACTAAGATGCAGGTAAAATTACACGGGCATGATCCATTGAAAAAATAATTCATTGACAATTATAAGAACCTTTTTGGAGCTCAAGAGTGCACTCTTATTGGATGAATTTCAAATTGGTGATATTCCTCAAGTTTTAGAGGAAGAGAATGCAATCTTGACAACTTCATGTGCATATGACAGGTTAATGAAGTAATCTTTCAAATGGAACATAACAAATTTCCATGCCCAGGTTTCTGGCACGGTTCTATCAACAGTTTTGGGATCTAATTTTTTTTTCCGGTTGTTTCATGATTTTCTCAACGGTGATCTAGAACTATATTTAAACCTGACTTTGGGGAGATAACGCTTTTAGCAAAAGTCAATATATGCCATTTTGCCTAGCGAGTCTTAATTTTTCACAAAGCTTGCAAATAATCTTTCAAAAATAATGTTCTTGATAAGGTGGTATGACTTCCCAAATCAGCATTCATGCAAGGTAGAAACATTTTTGCCGGAGTAGTCATCTTTCCTGAAACAGTCGACGAATTGCATCGTGAAAAGCTAAATTCCTGTAGTGAAAGCCTAAATGGTGTGATTTTTAAAATTGACTTTCAGAAAGAATATCATGAAGTAAAACGATCCTTTCTTCTATAACAAGACATATGAAAGGATTCCGTCCTATTTGGCGTAAGTGGATTGAGCATTATGTGTGTCTAGAGGAAGTGTGGCTATTTCTGACTTACAATCTTACAATCTTACAATCTGACTTACAGTATGCGAACGACAACATTATGTTTATGGAGCATGATTTGGAATAACTAGCGACCGTGCTTTGAGATTTCCTATGCCACGCTTGAACAGGGTCCACGCCAATCAGCTTGTGGACAAGCAAAGTTCGATAAATTTTTCTTCCCTATACTTGAGAAAATTTATCTCAAGAGGAGATGGGGTGGGATGAGGACATTCCTACTTTAATTACTTAATTTCTCTTCACCAGACCAATCTTAGACTCTCAGAATTTCTTAATACATAATAAAGATAAAGAAGGACAATGTACCAAAATAATCTAGAACTATTACAACAGGAGGGCTGCCGCAACATTGTTCTACCAAGCCAAAAAGGACAATCAGCCTAAGGGTGAGGAATGCTCAACTCCCAGCTCTCGCACCATTTCCGTGGCCAGCCAGCGCAATCTGGTGAAGAATTGTAGCTGCTTCAATCAGCGCCTCATTGTCCTGAACCTGACAAACACATAAATGGCACAACTAAATCACTAAAACTGAATGTAATTATTATACAGAGTACACAAGGCATGCAAAGAACAGGGAACGGGCAGCTCAGCTACAGATGTAGCAACTCACATCGCTGGAGTCCATGTCCTTGAGCAACTCGTCGACCTGCTGCTCCTCCTCCATCGAGAGATCCTGCTGTTGCGTACCTGGGATGACGACGTCGACGCTGTCCAAACTGAAGTTGGTGACAGCGCTCGCGCCGTGCAGCTTGACGGCGGCGGCGTCGTACGCCCTGGCGGCCTCCTCGGCGGTGCCGAAAGTGCCGAGCCCTGTCAGGGCCGCCCCCTTGGACTCCCTGATCACCGCCCTGTACCTCCCGTTGCTTCTCCGCCGCACGCCGCGAAACTTGGACCGGCTCTTGTTCTTCCCCGCGCCGGGCAGCTTGACGGCGGCGGCGGCGCCGTACGCTCTGGCGAAGGCGTACACCCTGGCGGCGTCTTCCACTTTGGCGAAGGTGCCGAGCCACACCTGGGTCCGGTCAGAAGGAACCCAGATCGACGCCGCGTACGAGCCGCTCGGTAGCCGGTACACGCCGCGGAACTCGGTGTGGGCATCCGACTGCGGCCTAGACGACCAAGGCGTCTTCTTCCTCCTCCATTCCAGAGTTTCCATGTGCGGCGCAGCGGTCTCACTCATGCCGGCGCTCTCTTGGGGGCTCTCCACCGTCGCTCGACTGGACTGGTTAAGAAGAGGCAGAAATGCGAGAAATCTTGGGTGAGTTCAGGGAGGAGGACGGAGTGAGTAAGAGCATCCCCACTCGTTGGCGCTCCCCACGCCCAAATCCGGACGAAACTACCGCCGGATTGGACGAAATTAAGTCGTGGGGAGTACCATATTTCCAGTCGTCCACCCGGAGTTCGGCGGATAGAGTTTAAATTCAAACAAATCGCCGTCCCGCGCTACAAGTACGGGCAGTTGATCGGCAAAAGGAGCAAAAGGATCAGCCACAGATCGGCGATCGGAGGGAAATTACACGGAGACAGGCTCGTCGGCAGTCCCGGCCGGCACGGCGGTGTCCGACGGACCAGTTTCCTCACACGCCGTGGCCGAAGCGGCTGCGGCGGGCGACGATGAAGCAGCGGCGGCAGTGGACGTCGAAGCAGCCGCAGTCGACGAGGTAGATGGTGAGGTAGACGAGGTAGGAGCCGGCGGAGACGACGTAGTGGCTCGGAGGATGTCGTTGCGGTGGCCCTGGTACCAATTCCTCGTCTCCTCGTCCATCAGTTCCATGTCGCCGCCGCCCATGAGGAACGCCAAGTCCGTGTTCCTCTTCTTCGCCGCCACCGTCGTCTTCAGCAGGGCGATCCGGGCGCCTTGGTTGGCGAGCATCTCCCGCCACCTGCCGTCGAACTTGTCGTTCCTCCCGTCGGCGTGCGATCTCAAGTCGGCCCAGCACTTGTCGATCGACGCCTGCATCCTGTCGGCGGGATTGTCCGTCCGTTTGAGCTCTTTCTCGCTTCTTCCGGCCGAGCTCGGGCGCCCTTCCGCCGCGCAAGCCGGCGGAGCGTCGGGGTTGTACTGCTCGGTCTTGCTTTTCGAGAGGGACGTGCGAACTTCCTTCCACTTCTCGCACTTCTCGAGGCGGGCGTAGACGTTGAGGAACTTGAACTGCAGGCCGGTGTCGTCCGTGTACATGTCCAAAGCTCGGCGCAGCTGGGGAAAAAAGAGCACGGCGATACGGGTCAGCTAACGACGATGTACCTCGGTGGTGTAGGGCCGGCGGATCATACCCTTTGCTCCATGTCGTGGCCGCTGATCGGCCGTTTGTCGATCTCCTCCCGTACGCCGTGCCATTTGCTGCACGCCGTCCGCATGATCCCCCAATGGGTGGCCATTGCCTTGTCTCCCCGGTACACGTTCATGTTCGTCTTGTTGAAGTAGGGATCGACGAGCTTGCGTTCCTCGTACGCCTGCCTCACTCGAAACCGGTATGTGTCGAACGACTGATTGGCCCCGATTATGCCGTTCGTGGACACGGTCATCCAAGCTTCGGCGAGGCACTCCTCTTCCTTCGGCGTCCATTTGATACGCGGTTCGGCAGGTGGCGAGTCCTTCTTCCTCTTCTTCTTCCCCTTCGACAGGTTGGCGCCGGCTTCGCTTGGCTCTTCTTCTTCCTCGCCTTCTTCTTCGACGGCTTGGCTTCCGTCGGCAACATCCTCCCGATGCTCGTTGCGCGCCGCCACAGCCTGCCGTCGCCCTCGTCTCCTCTTGCGTGAAGAACCCCGGGCACGCAGCGGCGGCGGTCATGAAGAACCCCGGGCTCGCAGCGGCGGCGGCGGAGCCGGAGGTGATCATCTCGTGGATCTCCTCTTCGTTCGGCGCCGCCATCGCACCGAACGCGAGCGGCCCTCGTCGCAGGGCCGGCGAGGTGCCCTCGAACAGGCCGCCGCCGACGCCGACGTCAAGCTCGGGCGGCGACGGTGTGAGCTTGGACGGTTGGACGTAGGCGCCCTCTTGGAACACGGCAGTCGGCGACGGCGAGTACAGCGAAGGCGAGAAGGAAGACGGGGAACTTGTTGTACCTTGCGTCGGCCATTGGCCGGGGAACACGCCGCCGCTATAGGCCATGCTGATTAACCTCAAGTGTTCGTCTTGGGCCGCCTCCGCCGACCTCTTGGCGGCGGCTCTTTTCACCCTCTCCGCCCTGGCGCTTGTTTCCACGTCGCGCCGTTTCTCGTCCGCCGCCCACTCGGCGTTCGACATGCCCGGCGGCTTCGTCTTCTTCTTCCGCATCTTCTCGCCGGCGCCTTCGGCGGCATTGTGGTGGACGAGAAGACGAGGAGGAGAGTGGTGGTGGACGTGAAGACGCCGCCAGGAACTGGAGCTGGAAGACGAGGAGATTGGGGGATTTCGGCGGGAGAGAATGGGGATATGCAAGCAAATTGGAGGGAATGGGGAAATGCAAGCAAATTGGAGGGAAAATCACAGGATTTGGTTTTCCAGTCGCCGACTACGCGGGTCCACACGCCGTTTCGCGCGCTTTCGTTTCGTCCGGAGTCCC
Organism: Lolium rigidum; assembly: GCF_022539505.1. Taxonomy (NCBI): domain Eukaryota; kingdom Viridiplantae; phylum Streptophyta; class Magnoliopsida; order Poales; family Poaceae; genus Lolium; species Lolium rigidum. The sequence goes on along the minus strand of NC_061509.1, from coordinate 7,448,779 downwards.
AGAGCGCGCCCCGGGGGGCCGGGGTTGGCGTGGGCTCGCCGGATGGATTAAGGGCCAAATCCGGACGAAAACGAGGAACCGGGGGCGCGACTGGGCCGAATTTCGCCGTCCGGATGAAAAAAACGTCGCTCGGGGGCCTCGTCGGGGGGACGAGTGGAGATGCTCTAAACGATGTGGAGGAGCCTCTGCAGATTGCAGCCACCTGGGGCGAGACAATGCTCCTTTCCTACTGGGTGCGGTGCTCCATCTGCTGCCGTCTACCGTCTTGGTGATCTGTGCACAAAGAGATTTTTTGTTTTGTTTTGAGATTGTGCACAAGGAGAGTAACTCCACTCGGCACTGAAAAGAAAAACTTTGGCTCGGACCTCCGAGTCTGCAGTTTGTAATATTTCAGTTAGTGTTATCCCGGGCTCTATCCGGGACGAACTTTGTAATGATTTGAGTTGATAAAAAAACTCTACTCGGCACTCGTCTGCGCACAACACTTGCAATGTTTTTTTTCTTTTGCAGGAACAATTTTATACATCGCATAAAAAATGGCTGGTTTGATATTTTAGACGCAACGGCTGAAACCAAACCACCTCCTTAATCAAACATGGCCGGGTCGCCACATCCACATGATAAATAAATTAAAACATTAACTCTATGGTAGAAACAAGATGTCGTGGATTTAGGCAAAATGTTGCCTACTATATATCATTCTACAATGCACGACAACTAACTTAGATCAGAGGTAGTAAAAAAAATCAAGAAAACAAAATTAAAAACCATGATTGAAAAAAGGGAACTGAAAAATTGCAAAATTTTAAAATCGGTAAATCCTAATAAAAGGTATGGACAACATGACAATTTGGTCAAATAATTGTTGGTGAAAGAGATGTCTACTTTAAAAAACTGAATAGAAGACATCAAGAAGGCAACATGATTTAATGATTTTTATATATAAATTGTTTTTCTCCAATTTCTTTTAATATCCTCTTTTCATTGTTCTTTATATGAATCTTACAATATTATGTGATTCTCACGTTTCAGCTTTTATACTGAAACATTTCGCTTTTTTTGGGGATGAGTACTAGTACTCCCTCCGCCTCGTAAAAGATGTTTCAATTCTATCTAAATTAGGATATATCTATACGCTAAATCATGTTTAGATATATATGTCTCAATTAAAATAAAGTTGAGATATCTTTTGTGACACGGGGAGAGTAATAATATATATGTAATATATATGTAAGAGTATCAGTCTCATGTAACCGTGTACTTTCCAATGTAATGTGTTGCTTGGCTCGTGCCATCTTTGTTGTGTACTGGCCACTTGGCCAGCAGACCAGGCGACAATCTCCCCCTGGAAGCATGGTATTTGTTACTCCCTCTGTCCGAAATTATCTTGCGTTCTCACCGAAAGAAATTCAAGTATTTTGTTACTTCTCTGGAAACATGTTTTGAGATACCCTACTGAGACTGGTTGCTACTCCTTCTGTCCAAAATTATCCTGCATTCTGACTTCTTAGTTTGCTCTAACAATGGTAGAAAAACAGGCTTCCGGGAAGCCCCATAAGTCGCGAAGGTAAAGGAACCGCGACTAATGGGGTCTTTAGTCGCGGTTCGTGTGGCGAACCGCGACCAAAGGCCTGGGCCCAGGGCGCACGGTGGCCAGCTGGTGCACGTGGGGGGCTTTAGTCGCGGTTGGCCAGGCCAACCGCGACTAAAGGTGCCCGAAGGCCTTTAGTCACGGTTGGGCAGGCCAACCGGGACTAAAGCCCCTCCCCTATATATACCCATCCAGCCATTTGGAGCCAACACTTAGCCATTTGGAGCCATTCTCTTCACAAACTTCACAAGTGAGTGTTAGGTTTGCTTTTGGTTCCTCTTATGCACATAAGGTGTTTGATGAAATGCCCCAAGAGCATGAAACAAACATGATATGAAGTGTTGGAGCCACACTTGAGCTTTCTCATTTATTTTTTCCTCCTCGATCGCGGTTAGCAACTTGAACCTTTGATGTGTCGTCATTGATACAATATGCATGTGTGTGTAGTTCATTGTTTAATTTATATTGTTTGTAGCTAGTTAGTTTAACAAATGCATGATGGTTAATTATATATTTTATATTATAATAATGCAGATGAATCGGCAATGGATGTACGGTAACCGACTCTCCGGCGAGTTCAGTACGGGTTTGAAAGATTTCCTCGTAGTGGCTAATGCGAACAAGCAGGGGGTTTTGTTATCTGTCCATGTGTTAAGTGTAAGAATCGAAGGGTTACTCTTCCTCAAGAGATGTTCACATGCACCTGCTTCGGCACGGTTTCATGCCAAGCTATAATTGTTGGACCAAGCATGGAGAAAGAGGGGTTATAATGGAAGAAGATGAAGAAGGGGATGATTTCATCGATGAAAGCTATCTTTCTCATTTCGGTGATACTTTCATGGAGGATGCTGAAGGTGAAGGGGAAGGTGAAGGGGAAGGTGAAGAAGAGGATTCCGTTGATGATCTTGGTCGGACCATTGCTGATGCACGGAGACGTCGCGAAACCGAAAAGGAGAGGGAGAATTTGGATCGCATGTTAGAGGATCACGGGAAGGCGCTGTACCCCCCTGCGATGATGGTCTGAAAAAGCTGGGCTGCACACTCGGATTTGCTGAAATGGAAGGCACAGGCAGGTGTAGCTGACTCGGCATTTGAAAACTTGCTGAAAATGTTGAAGAATATGTTTCCAAAGAATAACGAGTTGCCCGCCGGTACGTACGAAGCAAAGAAGGTTGTCCGCCCTCTAGGTTTAGAGGTTCGAAGATACATGCATGCATCAACGACTACATCCTCTACCGCGGTAAATACGAGAATTTGAATGAATGCCCGGTATGCACTCGCATTGCGTTATAAGATCGAGGCGATGACCCCGGTGACGATGTTGAGGGCCGTAAACCCAGGAAGAGGGTTCCCGCCAAGGTGATGTGGTATGCTCCTATAATACCACGGTTGAAACGTCCGTTCAGGAACAAAGAGCATGCCAAGTTGTTGCGATGGCACAAAGAGGACCGTAAGTCGGACGGGGAGTTGAGACACCCCGCGATGGAACGCAATGGAGAAAGATCGACAGAGAGTTCAAAGATTTTGCAGCCGACGCAAGGAACATAAGATTTGGTCTAAGTACGGATGGCATGAATCCTTTTGGCGAGCAGAGCTCCAGCCATAGCACCTGGCCCGTGACTCTATGCATTTACAACCTTCCTCCTTGGTTGTGCATGAAGCGGAAGTTCATTATGATGCCAGTGCTCATCCAAGGTACGAAGCAACCCGGCAACGACATCGATGTGTACCTAAGGCCATTAGTTGATGAGCTTTTACGACTGTGGGGCAGACCCGGTGTCCGTGTGTGGGATGAGCACAAAGAAGAGGAATTTGACCTACGAGCGTTGCTTTTCGTAACCATCAACGATTGGCTCTGCTCTTAGTAACCTTTCGGGACTCGTCAAATAAGGGATACAATGCATGCACGCACCGCTTACATGAGACTCGAAAGTGTACATTTGCCAAATTGTAAGAAGAACGTGTACCTTGGGCATCGTCGATTTCTTCCGAAAGGTCATCCGAGTAAGAAAGAAAGGCAAGCATTACAACGGCAAGGCAGATCACCGGCCGAAGCCTCGCGGAACACACCGGTGCCGAGGTATTTGATATGGTCAAGGATTTGAAAGTCATCTTTGGAAAGGGTCCCGCGGACAATCGGTTCCGAAGGGAGCCGACGGGCACGTAGCCATGTGGAAGAAGAAATCTATATTCGGGAGCTAGAATATTGGAAAGTCCTAGAAGTCCGCTCCGCAATCGACGTGATGCACGTTACGAAGAATATTTGCGTGAACATCCTAAGCTTCTTGGGCGTGTATGGGAAGTCAAATGATACAAAGGAAGCACGGCAGGACCAGCAAAGTTTGAAAGACCCCGATGACCGGCATCCGGAACGGTTTCAAGGTCGTGCCAGCCTACGCTCCGACCAAAGAAGAGAAGGTCATCTTTTTTGAATGCTCGAGCAGGTATGAAGGTCCCGTCGGGATTCTCGTCCAATATAAAGGGAATAATAAACATGGCGGAGAAAAAGTTCCAAAACCTGAAGTCTCACGACCGCCACGTGATTATGACGCAATTGCTTCCGATTGCTTTGAGGGGGCTCTGCCGGAAAATGTTCGAGTAGCCATTGTGAAGCTATGTGCATTCCTCAATGCAATCTCTCGAAGGTAATCAATCCGGAAGTTCTACCAGTTCCCCCTCCTTTCTCGTAGACAGTGTTGGGCCTCCAAGAGCAGAGGTTTGTAGAACAAGCAAGCAAGTTTCCCTTAAGTGGATACCCAAGGTTTATCGAACTCAGGAGGAAGAGGTCAAAGATATCCCTCTCATGCAACCCCGCAACCACAAAGCAAGAAGTCTCTTGTGTCCCCAACACACCTAATAGGTGCACTAGTTCGGCGAAGAGATAGTGAAATACAGGTGGTATAAATAAGTATGAGCAGTAGTAACGGTGCCGTAAAAGTGCTTGGCGTGTAGTTGATGGTGGTGGTATTGCAAGCAAGTAGTAACGCAAGAAAACAAGAACAAGCAAGAGTAACGCAAAGAGTAGTAACGCAAAGAGAGTAAACAAGCAAGTAGTAACTCAGCAGCATTTAGGAACAAGGCCTAGGGATTACACTTTCACTAGTGGACACTCTCAACATTGATCACATAACAGAATAGATAAATGCATACTCTACACTTTTGTTGGATGATGAACACATTGCGTAGGATTACACGAACCCTCAATGCCGGAGTTAACAAGCTCCACAATAATGCTCATGTTTAAGTAACCTTTAGTGTAAGATAGATCAACGAGACTAAACCAAGTACTAGCATAGCATGCACACTCGTCACCTTCATGCATATGTAGGAGGAATAGATCACATCAATATTATCATAGCAATAGTTAACTCCATAATCTACAAGAGATCATGATCATAGCATAAACCAAGTACTAACACGGTGCACGCACTCGTCACCTTTGCACACATGCAGGAGGAATAAACTACTTTAATAACACATCACTAGAGTAGCACATAGATAAATTGTGATACAACATGCTGCAATCATAAAGAGATATAAATAAGCACCTCACTATGCCATTCAATGAGTAAGTATTCTCGTGAAATCTAGCCTAAGAGACCCACACTGTGCACACACTCGTCACCTTTACACACGTGGGACGAGGAGTCTCCGGAGATCACATAGGTAAAACTCACTTGACTAGCATAATGACATCTAGATTACAAGCATCATCATATGAATCTCAATCATGTAAGGCAGCTCATGAGATTATTGTATTGACACACATAGGAGAGAGATGAACCACATAGCTACCGGTACAGCCCCGAGCCTCGATGGAGAACTACTCCCTCCTCATGGGAGCAGCAGCGGTGATGAAGATGGCGGTGGAGATGGCAGCGGTGTCGATGGAGAAGCCTTCCGGGGCACTTCCCCGCTCCGCAGTGGTGCCGGAACGCAGACTCCCGTCCCCGCGATCTTGGCTTCGCGATGGCGGCGGCTCGGCAGGTTTTCGTGGGTTTCGTCAATTGGTATCGGGTTTTCTGATCCAGGGGCTTTATATAGGCGAAGAGGCGGCGCAGAGGGCCGACAGGGGGCCACACCATAGGCGGCGCGGCCCCCTCTCGGCCGCGCCGGCCTAGGGTTTGGTGGCCCCGTGGCCCCCTCCGGTCCTTCCCGGTGTTCTGGATGCTTCCGATGAAAATAGGAACTTTGGCGTTGATTTCGTCCGATTCCGAGAATATTTCGTTACTAGGATTTCGAAACCAAAAACAGCGTAAAACGTGAACCGGCACTTCGGCATCTTGTTAATAGGTTAGTTCCGTAAAATGCACGAATATGACATAAAGTGTGCATAAAACATGTAGATAACATCAATAATGTGGCATGGAACACAAGAAATTATCGATACGTTGGAGACGTATCAGCATCCCCAAGCTTAGTTCTCGCTCGTCCCGATGTGTAAAACGATAACAAAGATAATTTCTGGAGTGACATGCCATCATAAACTTGATCATACTATTTGTAAAGCATATGTAGTGAATGCAGCGATCAAAACAATGTGTATGACATGAGTAAACAAGTGAATCATAAAGCAAAGACTTTTCATGAATAGCACTTCAAGACAAGCATCAATAAGTCTTGCATAAGAGTTAACTCATAAAGCAATAATTCAAAGTAAAGGCATTGAAGCAACACAAAGGAAGATGAAGTTTCAGCGGTTGCTTTCAACTTATAACATGTATATCTCATGGATAATTGTCAATGCAAAGCAATATAACAAATGCAATATGCAAATATGTAAGAATCAATGCACAAGCTCACACAAGTGTTTGCTTCTTGAGGTGGAGAGAAATAGGTGAACTGACTCAACATAAAAGTAAAAGAATGGTCCTTCAAAGAGGAAAGCATCGATTGCTATATTTGTGCTAGAGCTTTGATTTTGAAAACATAAAGAGAGCATAAAAGTAAAGTTTTGAGAGGTGTTTGTTGTTGTCAACGAATGGTAGCGGGTACTCTAACCCCTTGCCGTACAAACCTTCAAAGAGCGGCTCCCATTTTATTTTATTTTTGGATGGCACTCCTTCCAACCTTTCTTTCACAAACCATGGCTAACCGAATCCTCGGTGCCTCGCCAACAATCTCATACCATGAAGGAGTACCTTTTTATTTTAGTTTTATTATGATGACACTCCTCCCAACCTTTGCTTACACAAGCCATGGCTAACCGAATCCTTCTAGTGCCGTCCAACAATCACATACCATGGAGGAGTGTCTATTTTTAGTTTGTTAATTTGGGACTCGGGAATCCCATTGCCAGCTCTTTTTGCAAAATTATTGGATAAGCGGATGAAGCCACTAGTCCATTGGTGAAAGTTGCCCAACAAGATTGAAAGATAAACACCACATACTTCCTCATGAGCTATAAAACATTGACACAAATAAGAGGTAATAAATTTTGAATTGTTTAAAGGTAGCACTCAAGCAATTTACTTTGGAATGGCGGAGAAATACCATGTAGTAGGTAGGTATGGTGGACACAAATGGCATAGTGGTTGGCTCAAGTATTTGGATGCATGAGAAGTATTCCCTCTCGATACAAGGTTTAGGCTAGCAAGGTTGTTTGAGGCAAACACAAGGATGAACTAGTACAGCAAAACTCACATAAAAGACATATTGCAAACATTATAAGACTCTACACCGTCTTCCTTGTTGTTCAAACACTCAATACTAGAAATTATCTAGACCTTAGAGAGACCAATTATGCAAACCAAATTTTAGCATGCTCTATGTATTTCTTCACTAATAGGTGCAAAGTATATGATGCAAGAGCTTAAACATGAGCACAACAATTGCCAAGTATCACATTACCCAAGACATTATAGCAATTACTACATGTATCATTTTCCAATTCCAACCATATAACAATTTAACGAAGAGGAAACTTCGCCATGAATATTATGAGCTAAGAACACATGTGTTCATATCGAACCAGCGGAGCGTGTCTCTCTCCCACACAAGCATGATGTAATCCAATTTATTCAAACACAAACAAAAACAAAAGCAAACAAACGACGCTCCAAGAAAAAGCACATAAGATGTGATGGAATAAAAATATAGTTTCAGGGGAGGAACCCGATAATGTTGTCGATGAAGAAGGGGATGCCTTGGGCATCCCCAAGCTTAGACGCTTGAGTCTTCTTGATATATGCAGGGGTGAACCACCGGGTGCATCCCCAAGCTTAGAGCTTTCACTCTCCTTGATCATAGTATATCATCCTCCTCTCTTGACCCTTGAAAACTTCCTCCACACCAAACTCGAAACAACTCATTAGAGGGTTAGTGGACAATAAAAATTCACATGTTCAGAGGTGACACAATCATTCTTAACACTTCTGGACATTGCATAAAGCTACTGGACATTAATGGATCAAAGAAATTCATCCAACATAGCAAAAGAGGCAATGCGAAATAAAAGGCAGAATCTGTCAAAACAGAACAGTCCGTAAAGATGGATTTTATTAGGCCACCAGACCTGCTCAAACGAAAATGCTCAAATTGAATGAAAGTTGCGTACATATCTGAGGATCATGCTCGTAAATTGGCATAATTTTCTGAGCTTCCTGCAGGGCAGTGGGCTCAGATTCGTGACAGCAAAGAAATCTGGAACTGCGCAGTAATCCAAATCTAGTACTTACTTTTCTATCAACGGCTTAACTTGGCACAACAAAACTCAAAACTAAGATAAGGAGAGGTTGCTACAGTAGTAAACAACTTCCAAGACACAAATATAAAACAAAGTACTGTAGCAAAATAACACATGGGTTATCTCCCAAGAAGTTCTTTCTTTATAGCCATTAAGATGGGCTCAAGCAGTTTTAATGATGCACTCGCAAGAAATAGTATTTGAAGCAAAAGAGAGCATCAAGAGGCAAATTCAAAACACATTTAAGTCTAACATGCTTCCTATGCATAGGAATCTTGTAAATAAACAAGTTCATGAGGAGCAAAGTAACAAGCATAGGAAGATAAAACAAGTGTAGCATCAAAAATTTCAGCACATAGAGAGGCATTTTAGTAACATGAAAATTTCTACAACCATATTTTCCTCTCTCATAATAACTTTCAGTAGCATCATGAGCAAACTCAACAATATAACTATCACATAAAGCATTCTTATCATGAGTCTCATGCATAAAATTATTACTCTCCACATAAGCATAATCAATTTTATTAGTTGTAGTGGGAGCAAATTCAACAAAGTAGCTATCATTATTATTCTCATCAAGTGTAGGAGGCATAGTATAATCACAACAAAATTTACTCTCCATAGTAGGTGGCACCAAAAGACCACTATCATTATAATCATCGTAAATAGGAGGCAAAGTATCATCAAAGAAAATTTTCTCCTCAATGCTTGGGGGACTAAAAATATCATGAAAACCAGCTTTCCCAAGCTTAGAACTTTCTATATCATTGTCAACAATGGTGTTCAAAGCGTTCATACTAATATTACTACCAAAGATGCAAAGAAGATTTCATAGGTTTTTTAATTTTCGCATCAAACAATCCATGTTTTAAATCAGGAAATAGAATAAGAAGCTCATTGTTGTCCATTATGCCAAACTAGTGTAAACAAGAAACAAAAAGATGCAATTGCAGATCTAAAGGAAATAGCTTTGAGCACACACACAACGGCGCCGTAAAAATACTTTACCCGAGACCGTAGTATGAGAGCCTTT
>NC_061509.1:7301720-7439367 GCF_022539505.1 Lolium rigidum | reverse complement strand
TCTTTCATTGAAGTTTGTTCTCCTTGTTATTTATGTGCAATCTTTGATCCTCAATATGGTTTGAGTTCCTCCACATATTCATACTTGGATAAGTTCATATTTTTCTCCAAATTTCTTCATCCATTTTGGCATTTCTTGTCAATGGGGTATAAGTTTAGAGGGTTTAAGGGAAGTGGATTTATTCTTAAGATTTGTTTGTTCTTAAGTTTTTTCCTTTCATACATCTCATATTTTTTATGTTTTGCTTGGTTGAATATATATAGTGGAGACTCTCCCAAAGGTTAAGCTTGGCAATATATGCACTGAAATGCAAGCACACGTGCATATGTTGTGGGGAGTTTGCTCTATATATGTTGATTCTACTCACATCGCTTGCATTAGTTGTAATATGTGTGAGTAGAATTGGTTTTGATATGTGATAGTAACTTTGTGTTACTTGATCATATCAAATAAAACCTCATGTTTTCATTATATAAACCCTCTTGTTGAGATTTCCATAAATTACCAAAATGGGGATATTGTAAGGGTACTTTGCCCCTATGCTTAATTTTGGTAATTGATGACAATTCCTATGAACTAATAATTTCATTGAGTCTTTGGTTGAAGGAATAGTCCGTACGTTTTGCTTGAAGACCATATGTTGGATTCAAGATAGTTGATGTCAAGAAAGAAGCTTTGGCTCGAAGTCGGTGTCACAATCCTCCAAGCCTCATGACTTGAGCTATTGGTGACCAAAACTTAGGGCATGCGATCAACTGAGGTGTTCCGGCTTAAATGAAGCATGAGTGTTTCCATCAAGGTCAAGTGAAACATGGTTAATTCTCTCGCCCTCTTATGGTGACGGGTCATGATGTGAAAAGGGAGAGGAAGAGCGCTACAAGGGAAATCGAACACGAAGTTCAGAAGAGCGCAGAAAATAAAATCAAATACGGAGTTCGGAAGAGCGCGACAAGGTAGTCTCCCTTTTTTGGTTTCTCTTGAGTATAGGACCCCAAACTATTAAGAGGGGATAATTTTTTATTTAGTACTTGGCTCAAATCATTTTCTCTCTACTTCCATCAAAGTTTTCCATCTTTTTCATAAATTTTTTCCACATTCATCTTGGTGTTTCTCTGTGTGAGGTTCTTGAGCTTGTTTCTAGCTTTTCAACAAGCCCAAGTTCATTGAAAACGGAATCCGCATGCATATTCTATTGCGATTTCGAATTTGGAGTTTTTATCGGTTTATCATTTTAGTTAGGTAAAATATTTCTTATTGATGTTCTTACTACGTGGTTGGACTATTATTTTTCTATGAACAAAGTTGTATATCTCGTTGTTGTGATTCCAACGAGCCCAAGATCATCGAAATCGGAGTCCGGATGAAATTCGAGTTTGGAGTTTTTATCGGTTTGTCTTTTTAGTTAGGTAAAATCTTTATTATTTATGATTCTTACTACATTGTTGGACTATGATGTTTTATGCATAAATTTTTAGACCTTGTTGTTGTGATTCCAATGAGCACAAGATCATCGAAAATGGAGTCCGAATCCAAAAGTTATAGCTTTTTTCCTACCAAGTGTTCTTGTTGTTTGTTATGGCCGGTCATACCGACCGGTCATACACGCCCTGAACAACGATTTTGGCTGGTCATACCGAGCCTGGAGCCGGTATAACCGGCCATCCATGCTTCTACATGAGTTTGGCAAAAAAACAACTAGTTTCACTATAAATGGAAGGGATTCATATCAAGTTCCTCATCCTCTTACTCTTTTTTGCCACCTTCTACACAAATCCTTGATCTTGAGAGATTCAACCAACATCTTTGAGAGAGGATCCATCCAATTGAAATATCTCCTCCTCCTCTCTCTTTCCACTGATCAAATTTTTGATTTGAGGCATGTGTCAAGTTCTAGCTTCGATCTTGTTACTCTTGGAGGTTGAGGACTCCTAGGCGATAGCGGCCACCAGGAGCGATCAAGGTGTGATCGATCCGGAAGGTTTGTACGGGATCGAAGTCCTCCCTAAGGTCTTCGCACATAGTGGAAAGAACTCCTACTTTGTGGAAGGATCTCACAGAGAAGAAGGTGAGCATTCGTGGCGTTCGGGGTCCTTCGTGGTAACTGCACGTCTCCAACGGTGACTAGCTTCCCCTCAAGAAGTGAACATCGGGATAGATCATCGTCTTCGTGTTCTTTGGTTATTTCTTTCCACTTATTTAATTTGTGATATCCGTCGAGCTTGAAGTTATAGATATATGCACTTTTTTCATATAGGGTGCTCCACTTAGTTTGCATTAGGCCATATTATTTATCTGCATAGCCTAAAATTGCAAACATGTGAAAGAAATTTTTGTACAACCTATTCACCCCCTCTAGGTTACGGACATTGAGCTTTCACGAGTAATCCACCTCGTCGTTGGTGGGGAGGATTGACTCACTCTCGTTGCCGGGTTTGGGCCAGAGCCAGATCCGAGATAGCCAACGAAGTGGCTTCGCTCTAAGTCGATAGCTTCAACCAGTAAGGCAGACTCAGATCAACCATCCATCTCGTTCTCCGATGCACGAGTAGGTAAGTAGAATTTGTGTAGATCTATAACTCAACCACCTCCGTGGAAAGGGTGGATCTTGATCTGGCTTTTACCGTGATCTCTGTTGCAAGGACAGGTAAAGTGTTGCTAGATTGTGGTCGGCCTCTTCGCCGGTCCAGCCGATGAAGATGTGGAACCGCCAAATGAGACCACCGTAAAGGCGGTAGGGTTGAAGGAAGCTGTAATCCAAGTCTCATTAGCCGACACGAAGGGTGTGTTCCCGTAGTTCATGGCACGCCCAATTGCGATGTTGTCGCCTATGCTGCCAGCAATAATTCGGCCCCAAAAAATCGGCTAAGGACTTTTCGGCGATGAAATGCGTGAGCTCCTAAAGTTGGCCGGATTTTTCATGGGGCCGGATTATCCGCCCCCTTCCAGGGCCGGAATATCTGCCCCAACAAAAGACCAACGACTCTATTTCCCTGAGGGGTATAAATACCCCCTCCCTTCATCACCCTCAAGCTGCTCATTTTCCCCAAGAAGAAACCCTAATGTGAGCCACCAAATCCACTAGATCTTCCCCCTCAACCATCGGAAGCTCTTCATCTTTGGAGAATCGAAGGAGAAGACCAAGATCTACATCCTCGCCTAAGCGATTTGAATTTTCCCCTCATTCAGTTGAGGACCCATTGGCTAGTGTTCCCTTTGGAAACCCTAGCTGTTGTTTACTCCATTGATAACTTGTTATTGTGTTCTAATAGCCATGGGAGTCTCCAATTCGGATGTGGGTGTGTGAAGAACCTTGTAAAGGCCCGGTTTCCACCTAGAGGAAACCCCCTAGTGAAAAGTGATCTAGGCCTTTGTGTCGGTGCTCACTGGAGAATAGGGTGAGGCCTTTGTGGCGTTAGTTTTGCCTTCAGGGCAACCACACCCCTCCAACGCAGACGTACTTCCCCTCAAAAGGAAGGAACTGCATGAATCATCCCTTGTGTCTCCGCTTGCTCCACTCTCGGTTACTTCTATCCTTTATGGCCTTTATTGCATTTTTCTTAGGGGTAGTTTGCTTAGATGTGTAGCTTGTCATCTTGGTAAATTCACTTAGTTGCATATCTAGAGATTTTACCTTTTGTGTCAAGCCTAAATTGAAAAGGAACTAAAATTTGGTAGCACCTATCCACCCCCTCTTTAGGTGCGTCATACGATCCTTTTTTTTTCAATCTGACGTTACGTCTCAGAAAAATCTTGGATCTAGACCAGGTTCCTTTGGATTTGATGCAGTTGCCACCACCGTCGAAGAAAATTTCCAAGTCCATGTCAAACCTACCTTGCTCATACCAAAAGCGCTCCTAGTGTTTTTGGATGTTGGATGGGCTTCACAAATGTTGACCAGGAAGGATACATGTCACCGTCAAGATAATATCCCATAGTATAGTGGTGTTTGGCGGTATACTTATAAGACAGAGCATCTCCACTAGCAAGCGTAGCAAATAGATGAGATATGTGCAAAGCGTTCATGTCATGAGAGATTCGGGCGCCCAAAAAAACAATACCAAATCCACGAGTCATCTCAGGCCACAGCTTCAACCACAATAGCTAAATCACGACGATGACCGATGTACTACCCGTGTCAAGCAGCAGGGTAGTTCTTTCACCTCCAGTGCATGCGCTGCACGCTCCCAGGCATACCCGTCCATACTATTTCTTGTTGTGCCATCAACCTCTTTTTATCCTCCTCATTGGGAGCTCAGAGGTGATGGGACCCTAAACCCTGGATTAAAACTTTGGCAAACAACCGTACACACTTGGGCGATGTATCCTCTCAAATGAAAATATACTCATCGATGTAATAATTCTTAATGTCGTAGGCAATCATCCTCATTGTGGCCGATATCTTTTGACACAGACTAAATCCTAGGAGACCGGCAACATTTCTCCAGCGACTGAAATAATGGGAATTTGCCTCGCAAGCTTTCACAATTTTGAGAAAATAAGGCTTACAATAGATGAGCCAGGTAGGTGCATACCTCGGTGAAGTAGTCTCCCATGAGCATGGAATGGCCGAGAACTCGATTGCGAGGAATGCTAATTAAGGCACCCAACCGTCGAGCCTCAACGCTTGTTCGCGCACACGGCGAATCGGGGCAAATCAACGGCTGGACTAATTCTAGCTAAGAGCGTCGGCATGGACGGTGGCGGTGGCACCCCCTTGATTCAAGCGTTGTGGTTCGCCTCGGTGTCTTCTATGGAGCTCGGTGACAGGTCCATGGTGGCGACACGGTTTTTTTTAAGGAAAAGCCATCATGGCGGATTTTATTACTATGGCATCACAGAGACATCATGTGTTATTACATCCACAATAAAATCAAGAGGGTCCTCAGTCCAGACAATTGATTGAGACCCCTCCGAACGACTAGCTAAAACATGTGCTGCCATATTAGCTTCTCTAGGACAATGAAGAAATAAAACTTCTGAGAAACCATCTGCTCGGGTCTTTTTTCTGATAAAAAACACCCATAACTCGCGTTTAGTTTTCAGGCGAGGGGCGGCCGATACATGAGTTGCTCCTAGAGTCCTAGAGCTGATACCGCTGCTCCTGTATATCCGCGTCAAAATCCCCCAATTCGTTCGTGACGCACTTGCAAAGTGGATCACATCACATCACATCACGCGCACGCCACTGAATAAATAGCACCCATACGAACACGAGCAGGCACATCATTCTTTCCTTCCTTCACCGGTTAATCCCACATCGCCCGCCCCATTTCCGCGCAAACACCCTCCCGTCTCTCCCGCACACAAATCCTCCTCCCATCGCCGCCGCCCCATTCCCGCGCGCGCGCCATGGGCTCGCTCCCGGTGCTCTCCTCCTCGTCGGAATGCGCGCCCGATGCGCATGTTCCCCACCACGTGAAGGTGACGGTGGCGGCGTCGGACCTGGCCCCGCTCTTCGCCGCGCAGCGCCGCCACCTGGACCACTTCTTCGACCGCCTGGACCTGACGCAGGCGGCGGCGTTCGCGCAGGCGCTGCTGGACGCCCCGGGGGCGGTCTTCTTCACGGGGGTGGGCAAGTCGGGCATCGTGGCCCTCAAACTCGCGCAGACGCTGGCCTCCCTCGGCTTCGCGCGCGCGGGGTTCCTGTCCCCCGTCGACGCGCTGCACGGCGACATCGGGTCCCTCTTCCCCGGCGACCTCCTCGTGCTGCTCTCCAAGTCCGGCGCCTCCGACGAGCTGCTGGCGCTCGCGCCCTGCGCGCGCGCCAAGGGCGCGCACCTCATCTCCCTCACCTCCGCGGCCTCCGGCGCCGACTGCCCGCTCGCCGCCGCCTGCGACCTCAACGTGCACCTCCCGCTGCAGGGCGAGGTCTGCCCCTTCGGCCTCGCGCCCGTCACCTCCACCGCCATACAGATGGTCTTCGGCGACACCGTCGTCGCCGCCATCATGGAGGCGCGACGCCTCACCAGGGACCAGTACGCGTCCAACCACCCCGCCGGGAAGATCGGCAAGACACTCATCTTCAAGGTAAGTAGTATATACATTCCTTCACAAACAAGCTACTACCCTGCATTGCCAACACTAGCAAATTGGTACTAGTAATTCTATCTGCATTTCCCCTAATCTATGGGCAAACTGAACATGGGGATCCTCTTTTTTCGAGAACACTGAACATGGGGATCTAACAGATCTTACCATTACTAAATTTCACTTCACACAATTTCATGTCAGTGTCAGTGTGTCTTGTTATGATTACACATGAGTACAGGGCACATGCTCGTTATGATTTCGGAATTTCGTCACTATCCAACAAACATTTTTGCTTCTATTTGTGCTTACTTCTGTCTCTTTCATGAGACCTCGTGGAATTAAACGATTGTGTCAGTTGTTGCTAGGTCATTTTCGCCTTATGTTCAGCCGACCAGGAAAATACTTAGTGCTCATATTTTGCGCAATAATACAGATTTGATAAGAAAAATGTAGAATATACTAGTACTATTATTCTTGTAATTTCTGTTAGTATGGTTACACAATGTACTGATCAAATGTTGCATGTCAACATATTTACCTGATCAATCTTCATGTAAAAAAAGTTGAAACTGTCAACGTCGCATTGAGTTTTACCAAAATAGACAAAAATACATTATTACACAAGTGAAAGACTCCACTTCTAGTATCATGAGAAGTTATGCTAACCTTCAATTATCAAAACAATTGGTTCTTTCCTTGTACCTTTGGAATGTTCGTCAGTAAAGAGTGTAAAATCATAAATTAAGAAACTACCTTGCAGGTTAAGGATGTTATGAAGAAACAAAATGAGCTGCCATTGTGCAAGGAGGGGGATATGATAATGGATCAACTTACTGAGCTCACTAGTAAAGGTTGTGGCTGCCTTCTTGTGGTTGATGATGAGTATCATTTGATTGGAACTTTCACTGATGGTGACCTCCGGCGTACACTCAAGGCAAGCGGGCCAGCTATTTTCAATCTCACAGTTGGGGAGATGTGCAACAGGTTTGTCGCTGCTCAGTCTTTATGTTGTCTTAGGCCTATATCTATAATTAATTTTTTTGTAGTACCTTTTTTTTTTTTGAAAAACTTTCTAGAATGATACTCTGGAAAATGGTTAACTGGATCATACCATCCATGGGTGCTTTCGTTTGAAAAAAGAGAACATCCATGGCTGGCAAGGCACCTTTGAAAATAATATGAAGTACCACACATGTTAAAAAATAAAACCAGTCATGATAAGACATCTTTCGTTTATTTCTTCAATACAGATAGTTTGTGATCTCAGCACCCTCACATTTCCAACAAATAGATTCGAAATGTGCTTTAAGACAGCTTGCCTTGGTATAAAAATACTATATATGGCATAAATATTTTTTTCATTTTTGGAGGGGGGTGTCCATGGCACCCCTTAGATCTAGTGACCCTCAGAAGTTATCGCATGCACTAGATCGGCAACACCATAATGTACCTCTTGTTAATTGCCATGTGGTGCTATACGATCTGGTGACAGAGTTCTGCCAGTCATTGAACAGTTATGTTGTCGTAATAATGGAACACTGCTCCCATAGGCAGTGTTGATATGTGTCGGTGACAACAGGAGTATGATAGTTGCCTGTAGCCCGAGGTGAGATGTTTTCAGCTGTCACTGCCAAGGTAGTGATGCGCCTTGGAGAATCCAGGACTGCTCACATGCCCAGCTGTCAGTGCTTGATCGTGTACCTGGTGCAGTGAAGTTCAGTGAGTGCTGTTATGCAAATACCTTAGATTTCTTCTAAAATCCGAAGTACAGAGAATATAAGTTCGAAGTAATTACAGTTTTAGACAAGAAATCATCGTGTTATCAAACTGGGTTCTGGCATCTTGCCCGAACATACGTTTTCCTTCTGATTTCTTAGTTGAAATTACTGATTTCATTCAGTTTCATGCAAGCCATCTTTATACTTGTGATTTCATCTGCGCTGTGTAGCCAGTTTTGATTATGATCTGCAGCCGTCTCTGACACCCCTGCTTGATGTCCCAGGAATCCCAGGACAATAACGGCAGATGCAATGGCAGTTGAAGCCATGGAGAAGATGGAGTCACCCCCTTCACCCGTGCAGTTTTTGCCTGTCGTCGACCACAAAAACATCGTGTCTGGGATCATCACATTGCATGGGTTGGTCTCTGCTGGATTATAAGCAAGCCTTCGCATATTGGCTGCCCAGTTCTTTCTAATATGTTATGCCCTACCTGTTTTTTCTGATTCTTTACACCTGCTTGGTCATCTGAGAGATTACACTGGAGAAGTTCTTGTGACAGCATTTCATCGCTGTAGAAGCATCTGGCATCTGTAGTCTGGACACTTGAGATTATGTGGAGACACCACCGGTGTCCCCCAATTTGTAGTGTCAATAATATGGTTCATTCTCTTTGTTGTGCCAATGTGACGTGCTTGTGCGTCCATACAAGGAAGTAATATGGTCAATATGTATCAAGCACTAGAGAATAATTCTGTTATTTTGCAAATAAACATTAGATCACATATGCATCAGATTTGCACCGCAGTAGACAGCAAGCACAGGATAGCACACTCAAATCATGGAGGGTAGAGGCATGCACTGAACAAACATAAAGGTTTGATGGTGCTTGGTCCTAACTTCAGTCCCTTCAATACCATAAAATCTGATACAAACATTTCACTAAAGTTGATCAGGAAGGAAACACAAGTCAAGCATTCCATATTTCCGTACAATCTAGTGGCGACTTGCAGTGGTGTTTGAAACCCTACGCCGATCTGGTGCTACGAGGAAGCTTCACCTGTCCCATTCGGAATCTGGGTTTGGGCGCTCCACCCTGGGCCTGCTAGCTGGAGCTGATGAGGGGCTTTGAGGGTGGCTCGTTAGGGCCTGATCCCAGCCCATGATGTGCGGCAATGCAAACTGCACAAATACATATACAAGTTGTCAAAACACAGTGCAAGTGAAGATCTAATCCTCTAAAAAAAATCAGCATGTATATTGTAGAGAAGCAATATGATTAAGAAACGAGTTGCTTGTGACTGGTTATTACTACTCCGTCATCATTACAGTATGATATACTACTAGAAAAGTAAACCTACTTATAAAAAAACAAGAATGAGCATCATGGGCCAATGACAAAGAACTTCGTGGAAGAGAATGAACCCATGCAGTATGACACAAACATGATTCTAAAAAATAGAATGCCCTTAGATAAAACTATAAAAGCTCAGCAACACCATATCATTCTTAGTTACACATCAGAGGTATGTCGGTTATTAGGGCTAAATAATATGTCAGCGATTCAATCTATCACCAGGATTTAGATTAGTTGGACAAGATAACCTGACGGCGACTAAGACAGCATCGATAGATGAGAAATGGCAACATGGAAACTTACACTCAATGCTGTGCGCATAACTGCAAATTCAGCTTTTGTTATAGGGACTGACATGCGTTCATTTGTCTTCTGCCCATTGTTCATAACAGCTGAAAAGAAGAATTGTCATGCATCTCTTGAAAATAAATCATTCAGGGACAACGGAAGGAAAGTATTAGCAGAATAACATGATATATAGAAACAATACGAACCAAAGAGAATATAATATGTACAGTGTTGGATAAATATGGTAGATATGATGATAACTATAGAGCAGACATATTTCTCTTTTTCCAGCCAGGGATATTAAGAGATAAGACATAAATCTCTCACAAGCCAAATTAATGCAACAGGCTGTAACCATAGCATGCAGGCAGTGCACCAGTATAAGTTTTCACAGGTTGACTAACTCCCATGATTCATTGAGCATTATAGATATAGACTATGGCAGGCTGGTGGCAAAGCTTGAGCACTGTGTCATCTACAAATGTCAACTGGCCATAGGCAGGGAAGTTGACTAAACCAGGCTTCACTACAAATGTCAACTGGCCATAGGCAGGGAAGTTGACTAAACCAGGCTTCATTGAGCATTGTAAATTTTGGGCTATGGAAGACTGGCGTCTTGAGCACCATGTCATCTACAAATGTAAACTGGCCACTGGCAGGAACAAAGCTTTGATGTTGTGGAAGGCACACTGGCGCCTTTAAGAAAATACAACAGACGCATATAATGAAGATAACTATTTCATCACCACTCTGAAAATGGTAAGGCACTGGCCTGGCTAATTATGACCTTATGGCCAGTTGATAAAATGATTTTTCCTTCCAGAGCAGTAATCCGCTAACAATGCTTGCTCGGTCCATGCAACATAAAATTGGAGAGGATCGGGATTTGAAACTAAAGGTACATTTAGAACATAGAGAAGCAATACAGAAGTCACTTACATATGTTAAGGAAGTATCCATTGTCACTGCCAAGAGGAGTGATCGACAGCGTTTTTTTCACTTGGCCTTCATTACTAGTAAAACATTGTTCAGGTTAGAAGGTTAAATTTAAAAGCAGGAAGTATCTGCATGCATTTTTTTTTCTTTGCATAGTAGTATTACAAACCTTGATTTCATGGAAGGATCATGGAAAAATTCACAAGATTCAGCAGGCCCAAGACTTATCAAGCTTCCGACTTCAGTAGGTGACAAAGCGAAGAGCTGTACAACAAATGTTCCAAATCAGTTAAGCCCAATGCAGTACAGAGTATTAGACTATGTACTCCTATGTTGATGTAAATAACAAATGCACAAAAAGGAACTTAAAGCAGAAAAAAGGTACCAGAAAATAAGATACATCTGGTCTTCACTGACAGCTATGAGCCTATTACCAACACTAGGAAAAAGGGAGTATAAATGACCTTTCAATGATAGAACTGAGAAGAGGACAAGCCCTCCTTCAATGTTGACTAGTTGAGTGCACATACCTATTTCATTATTCATGTCAACTGCACCTATTACTCACATCCTCTAATTGTAGCAAATATCGTGCAAATGTGCTTGCATGGGCTTATTAAAAATGCATGTTGTATACCATTTTAGTTGAATTGAGTTGCTATCCAGCATAAAAGTGCATGCTAGCAATGGCAATGGAACTATCTACTTTGGTTTTCATGAACAACATCACAGTATGAATTCAGTCTTGAGTCCATCACCAGAGTATGAGACCATTTGGGTATAACTTGGAATTAGCCTGTCTGTACCCAGCATTTATCACTAGGAAATACCAAATACACACCACTTACCTGCTTCTTTGCATAGTCATACTTCCTTTGTCCAACAGCTGGGAAAAAGGTCAACATTACTGACCCATTTCTGTTCACTCGAGATGCTCCAGACTGATAAAACGGAAATATTATATATAGTGCAAGTAAGGCATTGAGTGCTATAAGCCTAGAAGTAGAACATAAAACAAACAAGTAAACATACCTCAAGTTTGCTGAACACAGGAAGAATAGGACTTATAGAAAGTGCAGCCTTTCCCTTGAACACGGTGTAGCTCGCAAACTTCCTGGCAGATGCATTCTCTGCAAATAAAGATATTGATGCAATTAGCGCTCAAAAACCATAGCAGGTTGAGTAAGAATAAGTACGCAGACGGCAGACTAACGCTTTACCATCATAATTTGCTGCTGAAGTCGAAAGAGCATGCTCGAAGGTCAAGGAACCACTCCAGAGAACCTCTTTCAGGTCGGAGACTCTCCTAAAAACAGAAGAACTTACTATAAGCTCATCGTAAATGGTAAATTTTTTTTGAAGAACCATACTATAACAAAGGAATTTCTTAGGTTTCTAATTAAAAGGGGCAATTTTCCATTTGTTCAATTCTATACGACGGCCACACGTTTCAAGATTCATGATTTTAGACTAACAATTAGTCCACAAATAGGAAGGTTATGTGATTTGTATCTAGAAGCACTTTGTTTATGATCATTATGTTGTAAGAGATACATCGAACTTCACTTTTTGAGGCATGTACCAAGCCAAACTGCACTTTGCACAAACCAATGTACTGAGTAATATTTAAGATGTGGTCATATAAGCTTGTAAACAAATACAAGAGGAATCACGTGATCATGTCAAGCAGACTGAAAAGCTGAACAAGAAAACGGATTGGGTAATATTTAAGGTATGGTCAATTGTTCATACATAAATACAAGCGGAATCACAAAACATGTTAAGCAGAATGAAAAACTGAACAAGATTAAACTTGATCAGGTAACAGCGCAATCCTAATTTCCAGCTGAAGTGCTGAACAAGATTAAATTTGCTCAGATTAAACAAGATTAAACATGTTTCAAGATTCAACTCTTATGTTCTTTTCCCAAGGTTGTGACAAGCGCATCAAGTTGAAACAATGAAGATCCTGGTAGATGGTAGCATTAGTGTGTTACTTTGACATCGATAATATGTACTATCTCAGACGATAACTTTTTTGATATGAACAACCCATGCATACGCTCCGAGCACCGATTAGTACCAGAACAATATAGCTAAGAAGATTAAATTTGATCCTAACTATTTAACTACGATGATTGTTCTCCAGCAACAAACAGCACACACTCAAAGCGCGCAAAGCAACAAGTCAAACTGCACCTTATGCAGAAAACATACCAACTAATATATTTGAGATGAGATCATCTCTATCTGTACATAAATACACGAGAGATCACAAAGCATGTGAGGCAGAACGAAAATCTGAACCAAATAAACATTGACCAGGCAACGAACGTGTTGCTTGTTTCCAGCAGTGCCTTTCTGATTCCAAGGGCGTGCTCCTCGAAACAAGGCTTTCGCCCCGCTATATTAATATAGCAACCACACGGTGCAACTGCTGGGGCATCAGCACAAATAAGCCCAAACGAAACAAAGAGAAAGAAATGTCAACAATGTCGGATTGACGAAAACGATGATGACCCGCAACCGCTGCACCCTCCGCAAAATTCCCACCACGCTCTTAGCACTCTGAAGCGCCGCATTAACAATCCAATGGCGTGCTAAGCAGCACCAATTTGAAACCATAATAAGATCCTGGCAGCAATAACAATGTACTATCTACATGATCATCTCTATTACATGAACGGCACGTCTATGTACTCCGAGCACCAATTAGCATCAGAAAAGTTGTCCCTACCAATTTAACTAGTATACAAAGTTTGTTCCCGAGCAATTGCAAATGAACGGCTCAGAGCGGCTAATAGAACCAAAATCCACGCCTAGAAACAGCAAGCGCATATCCTGCAGCGCTCGAAAGGGTTAAGAAATCAATAGGTAACCAAACCAGCGCTGTGACCATCCGTCACCGCTTAAACCCTAGAAAAAACCCCTAGCCATCTTCACGCTGCAAAATAAAATCCCAAATCGATTCGCTTACTGGCTAGGGGATTAGCACACCCAGATAAACACGCGCGCACGGACTCCGTCAAGGGGCCGATTCGCATCAGGAAACACTCTAACCCCCAAAACCGCACCGCAAGGACACACAAACGGTGCGGCGGCGGCGGCGGCTAGGGTCTCCCATCTGGTGTGCGATGGGGAGGGAGGGAGAGAGTTAGGGTTTGGCGGCTGCTGACCTGGAGGTGGAGGGGAGGAAGCGGGAGAGGCGGAGCATTGTTGCCGGTGGTCCGTCGTTGGTCGCGCCGGAGTCGCCGGTGGAATGGAGTGTGGGGGACAGGCAAAGCAGGCGCCGTTCGTCTCGGGAGGAGCCGACGGCGTTTATAGGGACCAGAAATGGGCTGTGGCCCAGCCCAATACCTAGAACCCACGACATTTTTTCTTGAACGCAGATTTTATTTTTGGACCACTTTTTATTTTAGCAGTGATTAAGGTGTCGTCCTGATAATGTTAGTACATTATTTTTTTGCGGGAAAAATTAGACCATATTAGGAAGTAGGGATTACACGCAGTTCTAATTCGAGGCAGTGACTTACCCTAATTGACCCCCGATTCACTTTTACAAACTTGCATATTCTATCAAAACTAGCTAAGCTTTTGAACTCTAAAATTAAATGTGTGAGGCAATCTATCTTGCGAGGACTGCAGGACTGCTGCTACAAGTTGCGAATAATAATCGGAAGTGGGCTTTGTTGGATAGCTAGTTCAAGGGCTTCACGATAAGATCATCCGCCTCCAATGCTTCCTCACATGACTCCAGAAACCGGCATGCTGAGAAGATAACCACGCCAGCTTCGTCTCAGAGTATCATACCAGCACCTGCAGTGCCATCTTCCTTCTTCAAGGAACCATCGACCGTAAGTTTTACCCAACCAGGAGGTTTTACCCGCAAGGTTTATCAGGAAGTTTCTTCTTCTCCTTCTTCTTTACCATACTAGTTGAAGTTCTAGCCCGGACAATCGGTTGCTTGCCATTTAGAATCCATTCCATGGCATGTTTTGGATATCACACAACATCCTTGAGTAGCTGATGAGGAAAGTTTAGACCCTTCCACCAAAAGAAAATGTTTATCATGAGTAATTTTGTTCCTCGCATACCGTGCTCTCCATGCCACAAGTAACATATTGTTCCTTTCCTGATCAAGGATAATGCTACAGTATTGATCGTGCCGCACATTTCTGTTCCTTGCATATATACCATGCTTTCCATGCCACAAATAACATATTGTCCCTCACCTTATCCAGGTTTGACACATCACAATGACTTCTGTCTCTAAATATATCTTATTTCTCACTCCTCGTCATTTTGTGTGAAAAATACTCAAAAACGACATTTATGTGAAATGTTGCACTCGAAATTATGTCATGAAAAGTACACTTTGTCTTTCCCTAAGAAAATAAGCATTGTTTAAATCAATGTCGAAACAAATTGAAAAGACAGACTGCTTGCTGGGTAAGTCGGGTGAGCACTTTAGCTATGGCTCCGTCACTGAGCCAGCCCGAGGTGATAGAAGCTATGAATCACTTGTTCCACAAATTGCCTTTTGTTTGCACTTCCCGATCGAGATCACATCACAAATTTACAAATTGCGTGGAAATGAACACGATAAGAGCATGTCTAACAGGCCCCGTATAACCCGCCCACCCCGTAAAATTCCGGCGACATACGGGGCAGGCGCGGTTCGGGCCGTCTAGCAGGCCCCGTATTCGGGCCGCCCCGTTTCGGCGGAATACGGGGCCCAGGAAATCGGCCCCTTCGCCCCGTACATATAGTGGGCGCAGGTGCGAGTGAGGGGTTAACCCTCACTCGCAACCCTAGCTCCGCCGCGCGCCGCCGCCTCCTCCTCCTCGCTCCGGCGAGCAATTAGCCGCTCCCCGCGCCGCATTCCACCCCCAAGCTAGGATGGACTCCCGCCGCCGCAGAGAGGCATCGCCGGCGAGCGGATCGAAGCGATCCCGCTCGCCGGACACCGTAGAGGAAGCGTGGCGGCGGCAATGCAAGAGATCCGCCGCCGGCAGCCGTGGCGCGGCCCGCAAGTACAACGGCGCCCGCGTCCGGTCCCGGAAAAGCTAATCGACTTCGCGCGGGGCGGCGCCGGTTCATCGAGGATCCGCCGATGAAGCCGATGAGCGGGCTCAAGTTCGACGAGTGGCGCGCCGACCGGGAGCGCCGCCGCCGGGCGAAAGAGGCTTGGAGCAGGCGGGAGCACCGGCGCTAGAAGAGCTCCGCTCGCCGGCGATGACGAGGAGGCCCCGGACTTGTTGAAGGAGCTACGGCAGTTCCCGAAGGACGACGCCAAGAGGAAGAGGGCAATCGAGGAAGAGGTGGCGGCGGCCATCGCCGCCGCGAAGGAGGCGGAGTTGCGGGAGGCGGAGGCGGAGGCGGACTCGTACCTAGTCGACCTCCCCGAGTAGGATCGCGCATTCTGGATGTAGAATCAATGAAATCCGTAGTATGATCAATGAAATCCGTAGTATGATTCATTGAAATCGAACTTCCCGGGGTTTTTATTTTTGAAAATACGGGGCGAAATACGGATTCTGCTAGACGGAATGCCTCTTTCGTTGCCAACTTTTGGATACGGGGCGAAAAAGCAGCCAGATACGGGGCAGAAATATAAGGGGCGACATGCTCTAAGCTGGCCCGTCCGAGTATCTGATCGAAGAACGACGTTAACCGGTTTCCCGACTAGTTCGTCTTCTTGGAGGCAGGCGCCGAGCAGAAGTCCTCCCGGCTGGCGGCGCCGCCGCCGCGCACGACGTAGTGACCGAGCGACGGCGTGCTAGTCCCCTCCACCCGATTCTCCTCGCACAGGAACTCCTTGGCGCACACGCTCTCCACCTCCCTCTGGAAGTCGTGCACCAGCACGTCCGTCTCCGTCCCCCTCGTTCTCGCCATCACCGCCGCCGAGTAGATCGCCGCCATCCTCCCCGGCGACCCCTCGGCGTACCCGTGGGGCCCGTCGACGAGGACGACGTCCCACGCCACGTCGTAGAGCGCGTTGGGCAGATCGGTGATGGCGAGGCGGCACTCGGAGTAGAGCAGGTTCTGCACGGGCCGGCACTCGGCGCGCCTGGACGCGCGCGCGGCGTGCAGGAGGTCCGGGAGCTCGCGCACGGCGGTGGCGTAGGCGACGTCGTAGGCCTCCAGCCCGGGCCCGTGCGCGCCCTCCATGTGCGCCACGTAGAACGGGTTCTCGTCCAGGAACACGGTGCGCCCGCCGTGGTTCAGCGCGCGCCACAGCGGCGTCTCCGCGCCCAGGCCGAACACCAGGAGGTTGCACGGCGCGCGGCGCCGCAGCACCGCCGCGATCGCGCGCACGTCCTCCTCCGGCATGCTCGCCGTCGAGTTCGCCCCCGCCGCCGCCGCGTACCGCACCAGCGCGTCGAACACGTGCGCCGGCAGCGCTCCGCCGCTCGCCCCCGCCGAGGCGGCGTCAGCGCCGACCGCGAACGTGACCCGCGGTGGCGCCGCCCCGGACGCGGCGCGCGCCGTGGAGAAGACGGTGAGCAGGGACACGCTGCCGAACACCGCGAGAAGCACGACGAGCCAGAAGGAGCGGCCGGACATGGACGCCGCCCCTTTCCCGAACTTGTTCGACGACGGGTGGACGATCAGTATCTTCGGCCCGGACATTGCCTTCATCATCTCCTCCTTTCCTGGCGTAACCAATCAATCAACGGAGGCAAGAAACTGGAGTGGCTGCTGCTTGAGTTCTTGCTTTTCTCAGTTTCTTGCTATTTATGTTTGCGTTCTTGTGCTCCGAGGGAATGGCAGCAATGGGGTGGTGTGGATGGAGAGAATGGCTCACCGGACCAGAATGACATCTCAGCCTTGAGATGTGATGGCAGCTGGGGCAGGCAAACGGGTCAAGCTAAACTTATTAAGCAGTTTTCTATATCTTTTTTGTGTGAATAAAAGGCAAATGTTGGATTAGTAGGTGGCATGTTTGGCAAGAAAGCAACTTAGGTGAAAATTCGCCTCTCCCAGATTTTGCTTCAGAGTGGCTCAAATTCTGGTAGGTTTGGATGGCACTCCTTTGATTTGGACACTGGAACTCTCCCATCAGAAGATGAACATTTTATATGGACACACAACACAAAATTCTTGATCTTAACTTTCCCAATTTACAGTGTGGTGCAGAGATTCAGCTGGAATGAACTATGTTCTGACAAAGATACACGACTCCATTACCTAATAGGTATATGAATAGCTACAGAAGCGATAGAACATGGCTCCAGATTTCAGAAGACGGGCAGGCAATCACCACTCAGACATCAAACAAAAGAGTTGCAGATATATCCAACATTTGTTTTTGAATAACAGCAGAAGATCTGCTATTTTCATTGCAATAGTGGATATCACCATCATATATGGTGAGAAAATTGTTGAATTCAAGAAGACTGAACCTGCTTTGACAGGGGCAACAGAAAAGATGAGTGGCCATCGGCTAACACTTGGTATTCAAGTGACTGGCAGATGTGGCAAGCTGGAGCTTAAGTTTGCAGATGGGAGGTGGCTTGTCGTTCTATTCCTCCATTGCCTTCAAGTGAAGCCTCGGCAACAACAGTGGCATGAAACATACACTGACATGTAGAACTCCTATACGGCTAGACTATTTCATGCTCACCTGAGCTTAGAGATCCTTCATCAAAGATACACCGACATGTAAAAGTCCTAGACTATTTCATGCTCACCTGAGCTGCAAGATCCTTTTAACAAAGAACTAGCAGATTTTTACTGTTAGCAACAATCTCACAGAAGCATTGATTGATCAAACGCCAACCAATTTTTTTGCAGAAAGAAATTGAAACATAAAGTGAAACCATACATAGAAGTACGGTAGCAGGTAGTGACAACAGAGTTCTACCTTCTTATAAATCTGCTCTGAATACCACCTCCTTGTGTTTGAATCAGCAAATTCATAACTAAAACGGACATACCATCAGTTAGCTATCTTCCAATAGAGTTTGCTGCCTTTTAATGACAAGCAGAAATTTTCATTACAAGGAAACCAACTATAAGGACTTGACGACCTCGAGACATTAACAAAGGACAATGCCCATCATATCAGGATTTACCACCAGCAAAATGGCGTCATAAGAACACAGTACGACAGAAGGAAGCTTCAAGCTTAGTTCATAATGCTCTACGCAGGCTATGTATTTTGTTCGGTGAACAGAAGATGTATCTCTTGCATCCCTGTAGCAAAGAGGTGGTAACCGAAAAAGAGAGCAGGTTTTACAAAATATCCCGCGCATCATGATCAATGTCTGGGGCGACCACTGATATACAGTAGTAGAGGAATTATCACCAGGATCATGCAGCCCCACACCAGTAGGCCAGATGTTCATCTTTGCGTGAAGTGCTGAAGAGCCCACCACATTTCAAGCAAATGAAGCTGCTCCCATCGCTGAAGGCGTCCAAGATAATCTGCTTCCTGCCGCACTCAGCAAGTATGCAAGCCTCGTCAGAGTCCAACATCACGACAGGGTCAGAACCAGGTGCTTGCGGCTGCGGGTTAGTGTTTGGTGACTGAGCCTCTGCTATTGCGCATCTTGCGAGGAAAGAAGCGAGCTCGTCAATGTTGGGACTGGGTTGAGACCTTTGCCTGTAGAGTTCACGTGCACGGTTCAGGGTTTGCATAAGAACCTGATCACCACCTTTAGATCTTATGGCCATGAGTATCTGCATAACATTTTGCATCAATAATGCATGAGTTTAGTTCCTTAGAAGAACTAGGAAAAGTGAAACTTTCTGTGCCGTAATCAGCAAAAGACATCTGAATAATCCCAACTAAGCAACAGTACCAATTCGGAATTTTTTCTCTATTATTTATCTCACTCAGAACCTTAATTTCATCAAAGTATAGAAGGTAAAAGACCCAATCGCAAGCCTCATCAATATTCACTTACTGGTGCTGCACCTTAGTTTAAGGGAAAATTGATGACATATAAGTGAATCACCCTTCCCCAATAACACTCACTTGTTTGCCCTTGCCGATTTTGGGCACCTGCCCCTGCCAAAGCCTTCTTCCGCATCTGCGTATTGCTCAGTTCTTAACCCCCCCCCCCCGCTCATCCCTATTTTTTTATCCCTTCCAATGTTTGCTACTCCTACCTTGCTTCATGGTTAGTCCAGCCAGAAGAATGAAACAAATACTCCCTCCGGTTCAAAATAATTCTCCGAAAATGGATGTATCTAGACATGTTTTAGTGTGTAGATACATCCATTTTTTGGGCAGTTATTTTGAACCGGAGGGAGTAACAGTGTAACACAAAAGGAAAGCAACCACTAGCACAATTCATGTTGGGTTGTGCCCTCAGGATTGATCATATATGAAGATCACGAACACACGCACATGAAAAACTTGATAGCTTGTAGACAAGGGCATGTGTCGCACACCTCTTTTTTCTTTATTTGTTCCAAGTCTCACAGTTATAAATGTGCATTCATGTGTGTGTTTATATACACATCAAGGCCTACTGGTACTAAATAGACCGATTAAAACTATAACTCAACTAAACATATCAAATAACTAGGTAGATAGTACTACTCTACACTGACATGGAATCACATGAAGTCCAGACCATACATGGCAACTAAACATAGCTAGGTATACAGTTCCAATAGACGCTAAAACGAAACTGACTCAAACTAACACATTCAAGATTATTCCAACAATTTGCACACATTGATTGGTGAGTATCAATAGGCAATTCCACCCATGTACAAGGAAATGCTAATGATGTTTGAATTTCTGTTGTCCACAAACAAATAAAGAGTCCGAATATGCATATGCGAAGGTCTTTGTGTAGAATTCCCAGTACTATAGTCCTGATGAAGACTACACATTGCTCATTCTATTCATCTTATAAAAATCCATCCCACGCATCAGGTGGGTAATCATATATGTATGGGCCAAAGCATGCCATAAATATCCATATTCTATGCTGCATATTAATCCATATATTTAGTAAGGTTTGGTTCGTACTATCCTGTCCTATATTAGCACCACTGAATCAACACTCGGGTGGTTTTAATCACCAATGTAGCAAATCGTAAACTGATTAGTTTTTTTCTCATGTGTGTCTCTTGTACCCGTATCTTTTAGCTTCACTGCAAATGGTTTAAATGGTATTTCATGTCACCAGATGCAAAATGAATATATACGCCATGACAACCCAAAGACATACTGCGTATGGCTAAGATGAAGCTATTACATGTTAAGGCATTTCATTCTACCTTATTCAGTGTGGCTTCAAGAAAACACAATAGTTTGAACACCGCAGATGCACAATTCACAAACTAACAAAGGCATGGCATGGGAGAAACAATTCCTGTTATGCCCAGTTGAAGTTGGTTGGCGCGCTGGTGTTCATTCTAAGAAAATATGAATTTCTAGAGCCCCCCTTAAGAAACAATTGATTTATAAATACTAATCCCTCCGTCCCATAATATAAGATATTATTCCAAGGTTGTAATAAGATCTTATATTATGGGACGGAGGGAATAGATGCTAGGCTCTACAGAAATCCCCATTACCCAACTCAACTGAAGATGGAAAGCCTTTGAAGTTCCACATTAATACAAAATGAAATGAACGAAAAAGGTAAGAAACTCCCACACTGATTAAGGAGGGGACAAGGATAGCAAACTGCGCAGGCACAAAATGTAATAATTGGAAAGAAATCATCAGAAGATACACTGCGTAAAAATGAAACTAACTCCAGCAATTACTTACTAAGCAAACTTCGTAATCACAGCCGAACGGGAAACTCAAACTCTTACCATTTATCAAAAAACTAGAGTAACTACATGGGTAACTCAAACAAGTTATCAAAACTAGAGTAACTGCAGGGGCAAAAATCATGAGGACAGATAACATGCAAATCTACATTACAGCATGGCAATTACAACCGGATATGTGATCTTGACAAGGATTAACAAAACAGATTTGTAAGGCTACAAAACAGATTCGCTCTACTTCCAAACTTCGTGTGGTCAGTCCTCATGAGTTTGTCCACACCATCCGTAAAGCTTACTCAGTATGCCAACCAAAATGTGTTAGTGAATAACAAGTCGAAATACTGTTAGGTGCAAGGTAGTATAAGCCTACAAGCACTGGACATAGTTGAAGCATTTCCC
The DNA here is from genome assembly GCF_022539505.1 of Lolium rigidum. Taxonomy (NCBI): domain Eukaryota; kingdom Viridiplantae; phylum Streptophyta; class Magnoliopsida; order Poales; family Poaceae; genus Lolium; species Lolium rigidum. The sequence continues at coordinate 7,417,893 of NC_061509.1, read as the reverse complement.
AGTGTGTGCATGACTTCATAATCTTCCTCCCTTTAACTCTAACTAAAGGAGGGGAAACATGAGAACAATCAATCCTAGCCTAAGAAGAGGGGAATATAGCCGAGAAGGACAGGTGCAAAGGTTGGGAGGCACCGCCCAAGCGCCTAACATCCTTCTAGAACGAATCAAGCCTGACAACCCTAAGCCCTAGAACGAATCGCCCCATCTGAACCCGATTTCCTCTCCGAGCGAAAGGTGGATTACGCCATGAGAAGATGATCCAACGCGAAATTGAATCCGCGAAAGCCCACCGCGTTCGTCCTAATCGAGTGATCGACCTCGGACGGGTAAGATACGTGTGGATGATTTCCCGGTCCGGCACGCACGGCGAGGGGCGAGACGCGACGAAGCGCACGAAACGGAGGCGGAGCGCGAGAGGGGATGCGAGGGTAGGGAGAGTGGGGTAAGGGTTCTCACCGCCTGCAGCGCCTGGGATGGCTGGCCCTCCTCCAGCAGCCCGCGGGCGCGGGACAGCATGCTCCACCCGTCTCCGGCCGCCGCGGGCTGCGGCGGCGGAGGCTCCTGGGGCGGGTGCTCCGCGGGCTCCATCTCGACGTCGGACGGGTCCATCGGCGGCGCCCTCTCTCGTCTGTGGTCCGCCGCCGCGAGGTGCACGGCGGCGCGGGGTGGTGGCTGGAAACTGCGGGGCGACGGCTGCGGTGCCACGCCTCCAGAATCTAGATGCTTCCAGGTGTGTGTGCGTGACTCCTCGGGCAGTCGGGGGCTGCTCCGTACAAAAATAGGCGCACGCAATGGAAAACCTTTGAAATTTTACGACTTCGTCCATATTTCCCCTTCTATTTTTGCGGAACAAACTTTTTTTCTCTCTTTTTCTTCGGGAGGGACGTTGTGTTTTCTTATTTATGCAGATACATAAATTATACGGAGTAATAAGTCTTATTATTGGATTCTTTTTGACATGTTAGTTCATGTCTATTCTCTTTTACATGTTAGTTTATGACCCTTGAATTGTGTGTGGCACGGTTGATTCCGACCAAGCAATATTATTTCTTCTTTCAAACGAGGCCTATCATGTGAGAAGTCATCCATTTTTGCTTCTCTCTCTACTTGTGTCATTCTTCGATAAATTCCTCACTTCTTATTGTGAGAAGTCTTATTATTGGATTCTTTTTTATATGTTAGTTATGTCTATTCCCTTTTAGTCTTCCACATCGTTGCAACTTATCGGTTCCCAAACCATATTTGGGGCATCGAGAGCCGATTCCCTACTGAAAGAACATTTCCCGCCCTTTTGGGTTTTGTGTGTTTGATGTCAACACTAGGTATATATTTATGTGTGTTGATGTAGACAGGTACAAGTGTTCGGAATATATTTTTGTTCAGCGAGATGGTCTGCCTGTTCTGATGTTCTGAAAGGTTTTTGCTTCTGGCGGAAGTTCCGGCCCCAGCAGGCGGAACTTCCGCCCTGATATGTTCCGCGAGGCCCCGTCGCCGCAGGTGTTGATGGCTGTTTTTGTTCCTCGGCCGGAAGTTCCAACGAGAGTGGGCGGAAGTTCCGGTCGGCGTAACTTCCGCCCAACTTCCGGGCTAGTTCCGAAATCTGGAATTGTGGCTCGAGTATAGTCCAAGAAGGTTTTCGCGCAATTCCGGAACTTGGCCGGAACTTGGCCGGAACTTCCGGTCACCGGAAGTTCCGCCCTAGTTCCGCCCAATCTTTTGTTGACCAGGTCATCTGACGAAGAATCTTCCTGGCGGAAGTTCCGGCTCTCCTGGCCGGAACTTCCGGCCATCCTGGCCGGAACTTCCGGTGTTAGTGGATTTCGCCACAACGGTCAGATCTGAGAGCTCCAATCATATAAATAGCTCTCTTCTCCAAAGGGACAAGTTGCTCAATCATTGCAAGAAAAATCTGCCAAGCTTCACCACCATTAGAGCCACCTCAAGAACACAAGATTTGCAAGATCTCCTTCCTCCCCCAACCAAAGCTCTTGATCTTTGGAGATTCGAAGGAGAAGACACCGATCTACATCCTCACCGAAGCGTTCTTCATTTCCCCCTCATTTGTTTGAGGGATCTCATGCTAGTGTTCCTATTTGGTTCCCTAGTTGATTTGTGTTGATGTGTTGTTGTTGATTGTTGTATTGTTACAGATTTGGGAGCCTCCAATTCAGTTGTGGATGTGTGCCCCAAGAACCTTGTAAAGGCCCGGTTTCCGCCTCGAGGAAATCCCTTAGTGGAAGTGGGCTAGGCCTTTGTGGCGTTGCTCACGGGAGATCCGAGTGAAGCCTTCGTGGCCGTTGGTTTGGCTTTCGTAGCAACCACACTCCTCCAAACGTAGACGTACCTTCTTGCAAAGGAAGGGAACTACGGGAATCATCTCTGTGTCATCGCGTGCTCCACTCTCGGTTACCTCTATCCTATTCTATCTCTTATATTGTGTTGCTATATCTTGCTTAGTTGCTTATCTTGTCATATAGGTAAATTCACTTAGTTGCATATCTAGAGAATTTACCTTTGTGTCAAGCCTAAATTGAAAAAGAACTAAAAATTGGTTAAAACCCATTCACCCCCCCTCTAGGTGCGGCATACGATCCTTTCAATTGGTATCAGAGCCTCGGCTCTTATTTCGGGCTTAACCGCCTAAGAGTATGCCGAACGAGGAGTCCTCGGAAGAGGCCACCAAGACGGTCTCCATGGAAGACTTCAATTCGTTGAAGTCCTCCATGGAAGCCCAAATGGAAAGCATGAAAAAGATGATTGCCGAGTTATTGACTCCGGCCCTTCCCAAGGCTCCTAGTGTAGAGGTAAAGGACACGGGTGCGTTAGAAAAGGGTGATTCTTCGGAATTACCCTCCTCTACCAAACCCGTGGAAGGTGATAACTTAAACACTATCATATCTCCCATTGCATCTCCTAAGGGAACTAGTGGAGGTGAGAGCTACAATCGAGTAGCTCCACCTTTTCTATCTCCCGATATACCGGTTCCCCATCCCCATATGAACATTCGGGGCGACCCACCTAAGTTTTTCATTGAGAATTTCGATACTTGGCAATTTGAGTTTCGCTCTCATGTTTGCAGTGCCTCCAATGAACTTTGGAGAATCATCTTGGAAGGCTTCAAGCCATACAACCCCGACAAGTTGACTAGAAGAGAAGCGGTTGATAGTCAACTCAACAACACCGCCTTGCACATGATTCAAACTAGTGTGGGGACAAAGGAATTGCATCGTGTTCGGAACTACACCACCGCCAAGGAAGCTTGGGACGGTTTGTTCGCTAGTTGCATTGGAAGTGAGAGCACGAGGAGGAACAAGTATAATGCTCTTAAGAATAAAGCCGAAGGTTTCATGAGGCTACCGGATGAAGATCATGAACTCATGTATGGAAGACTTCTCACCGTTGCCGATGCCTTCCGGCTTATTGGTGCCACCCACATCAATGACTCTTGGATCAAGGAGAAGTACATTGAATGCATGATGCCGTTTGTACCCATTGATGTCAAGACTCTTGTAGGGAGGGAATGCTATTCCTCTCTCACCTCTCAACAAGTCGTGCACGAGATGCAAGCTCTCAAGGTGCTTGAGGAAAATTCTCATGATTCTAGCAATAGAGCTCTTGGGATGACAAAAGGGTCCAACCTTGCCTTGGCGGTCAACTCCGTTGAAGAAGTGTTCCCTCAAGAATCATATAGGGCATCTTGGAGTATGTCCTATCCGGAAGACTTGGAACACCACTACCATGACCACATGGAATTCCATGCTAACTCTTTTTGGGTTGACCCATCCAAGGCCAAGGAAGACAACATCAAGAGAAACAACTCAAGGGGGTTCACAAGTTCGGGCCCAAGAACAAGATCTTGCTACAATTGTGATGACAAGCGCCACTTCATTTCCGAGTGCCCCTATGAGAATAGGGAGACTCATGGTGGAAGGCTCATTCCCAAGGACAAAAGCAAAGACTCAAAGGGCAAATATTCAAAAGCCCCCAAGAAGAAATTATACAACAACAAGACCAAGAAGGGCAAGAGGCCCTCAAAGATTGTGCTAGTGACTAGGGAAGAATATTCTTCCGATGAGGTTGAAAGCTCTAGTGATGATGAAGATGAAGAAAGCTCAAAGGAGGTGGCCGCCATTGTCAACACCAACATTCCCTCTTCATCCCTCTTTGATTCCCCCAATGAAAGTCCTCATATCAAGAATGCACATTGCTTCATGGCAAGGTCCTCCTTGGACACATCTATTGTGCTATCCACTCAAGAAGAGTATACCTCCAGAGATGATGATATTGATGATGAAGAAGATGCCACCTCTAATGGATTGGTCGCTCTTGCCTCCCTCTCCACTAACTCTTCATCACCAAGTGAATCCCCCAATGAGGTCATTCATGTGGAGGAAGAAAGTTGCCTCATGGCTAAATCCTCCGAGGTATCATCCCCTAACCCCTCTATGCCTATCATGTCAAGTGATCTAGGGGTTGATCTTGCTAGTATAAAAGTGAAACAAGAAATGCTAGAGTTTGATGATTTCATTCTTAACCTACAAGGTAATACTAAAAAGCATGTTTCAAACCTCATGGTTCGTATGGCTCAACTAAATGGTACTCTTGAGAAAAAATGCCAAATAGAGAGAGAAGATGCTCTTGAACTACATGCTCTTAGAAATGCCCTTGAGGAAAGCCAAGAAACTATAGCCTCTCTTGAAGAGAGGTTAGAAAATCTTGGAGATCCTCAAGATAAAATTAACAAGCTCACTAAAGCTAGAGATCTTACTAGAGCTAAGACTAAAGTGCTTACAAAGGAAAAGGCCAAATTTGGTGTTGATCATGAGAAACTTGTGAGAGATCTAGATGATCTAGACAAGGCACACAAAGCCTTGAAGAGTGAATACTCTCTCCTCTCCAAGTCTTATGAGGAACTTCAAATTAGGCTCGCTTCATATGACATCACTAGCACCTCTACTCCTCTATGTGATCATGCAAATATTGTTGAGGAAAATGCTAGGTTGAAGGATGAACTTGCTAAGACCTCCTCTCCCCAAAGTAAATTTTCTTTGGATGATCTTTTGAGTAAGCAAAGATCAAACAATGGGAAGGAGGGCCTTGGTTTTAAGGCCAAGGCAAAGAAGGCAAACAAGCAAAAGGCCAAGCCCGCACAAGAGAAGAAGAAAGCCATCACTAATGGTGAAGCCCCCAAGGGCAAAACCATTAATGATGATGATGCGGGAATTGCTAACCCTCACTATGTTTTATTTAAAGATTATTATGGTGATGTTTATGCTAAATATGTTGGCCCGTATGATGGTTATGTTGCTTGGTCTATTTGGGTCCCAAAGACCCTTGTTGCTAACAAAAGAGGACCCATTGAGAAATGGGTACCTAAATCCAAGAATTGATCTCATGTAGGACTATGCCGTCGGAGGTTCAAAATGGGTACTTGATAGTGGATGTACAAGTCATATGACCGGCGGCAAGAACCTCGTCAAGGAGTTTAGGCCTAACATAAATGATATCATCGTCTCCTTTGGCGATAATTCTACATCCGAGGTATTGGGTTTTGGCAAGGTTGTGGTTGCACACAACATTACTCTTGTGGATGTCATGCTTGTCCCTTGGTTACAACTTGCTTTCCGTTTCCGCCCTTGGCAAGATGGGTTTCGCCGTCTTTATTGATAATGATATTGTGGTCCTCTTGTGGAGCAAGACTCTAAAAGTCGCTTTCGTTGGGTACCGCGAACACAACTTGTATGTGGTGGACTTTTCGGGGACCACCACGACAAGCGCGATGTGCCTATTCGGAAAGGCGGACGTGGGTTGGTTGTGGCACCGCCGCCTAGCCCATGCCAACATGAGAACTTTGCAAAGTCTTCACAAGGGGAACCATATTGTGGGACTAATGGAAAATGTGTCTTTTGCCAAAGATCGTGTTTGTAGGGCTTGTGTTGAAGGCAAAATGCATGACTCTCCGCATCCAAGCAAGACTATCATCTCTTCCAAGAGGATCTTGGAGCTCCTTCATGTGGATCTCTTTGGTCCCGTCACTCATGCAAGTCTTGGTGCGAAGAAACATTGCTTGGTGATTGTTGATGACTACTCAAGATACACTTGGGTCTACTTTCTCAAGACGAAGGATGAGACTCAACAAATATTCATTGACTTTGCTACCAAGGTGCAACGCCAACACAACCTCCTCATTATGGCAATAAGAAGTGACAACGGCTCCGAGTTCAAGAACTATACACTCAATGATTTTCTTAGTGATGAGGGGATTCGACATCAATATTCCGCTGCTTACACCCCTCAACAAAATGGTGTTGCGGAGAGGAAGAACCGGACTCTTATGGATATGGCAAGATCTATGATGGCGGAGTATAAATCCCGCTATAACTTTTGGGCGGAAGCCATCTCCACCGCTTGCCACTCCTCTAACCGGCTCTATCTCCGCAAGGGCTTGAACAAGACTCCATATGAAATACTCACCGGGAACAAGCCTAATATCTCATACTTCAAGGTGTTCGGGTGTAAGTGTTTCTACAAAATCAAAGGAGTTCGTCTGTCAAAATTTGCTCCTAAATCTTTGGAGGGTATATTTGTTGGTTACGGTGCCGAATCTCACACTTATAGAATCTTTGATGTATCCTCCGGGATTATCATTGAATCTTGTAGTGTGAAGTTCGAAGAAAATGATGGCTCCCAAGTGGGGCAAGTTGATGTTTGTGCAGGTGATGAAATACCTCAAGATGCCATAGTAAGAATGGGTGTGGGATTTTTCCACCCCATTGAGGGACACGGTGTGGCGTCTCGGGAAGAACTATGCTCTACCACGGTGGAGCCCTCATCCTCTCAACATCAACAAACTCCATCTCTTGAAGCTAATGATGCACCAACCCAAGAACAAGAAGAAAACCCTCCCTCTCATGAACAAGATCAAGGACAAGATCAACCAAGAATTCATGATGGCTCCGATGAGTATCCATTTGATATTTGCGCTTCACCAAATATTGTCCAAGATCAAGCACATGAGAATGAGCAACCCCAAGCAATTGAGGAAGCTCAAGTTATTGGTCAAGACGGGGACCCAAATGATCAAGTTGATCAAGTGACACCTCCAAGGCCAAGAAAGACCAAGGAGGAGATCGAGGCCCGTCGTCTAGCTAGAAGAGATAGGAACCTTGAACTTCGTGGACACACTCATGACAAGGTTCTTGGTGATGTAAGGGCAAAGGTTTCCACAAGAAGGCAATTGGCTAACTTTAGTCATCATCATGCTTATATCTCCTTAGTGGAACCCAAGAAAGTATTTGAAGCCCTTGAAGATTCGGATTGGTTGGAAGCTATGCATGAAGAACTCAACAACTTCAAGCGCAACAAAGTGTGGACCTTAGTAAAGAAGCCAAAGGAGTGCCGCAATGTTATAGGCACTAAATGGATTTTCAAGAACAAGCAAGATGAGTTTGGAAATGTTGTGAGGAACAAGGCAAGATTGGTGGCTCAAGGGTTCTCGCAAGTTGAGGGAATTGACTTTGGAGAAACCTATGCTCCCGTGGCTCGCCTTGAGTCCATCCGTATCCTTCTTGCTTATGCTTCGCATCATAACTTTAAGTTACAACAAATGGATGTGAAAAGTGCTTTTCTTAATGGTCCTTTGCATGAAGAGGTTTATGTTAAGTGATACGTCTCCAACGTATCTATAATTTCTGATGTTCCATGCTTGTTTTATGACAATACCAACATGTTTTGTTCACACTTTATATCATTTTTATGCGTTTTTCGGAACTAACCTATTGACGAGATGCCGAAAGGCGGTTGCCGTTTTCTGCTGTTTTTGGTTTCGAAATCCTAGTAAGGAAATATTTTCGGAATCGGACGAAATCAACTCCGGAGATCTTATAATTTCAGGAAGCTTCCAGAGCACCGGAGAAAAGTCAGAGGGGTGCCAGGGGGGCCCCACCCCACGGGGCGGCGCGGCCCAAGGGGGGGCGCGCCCCCCTATGGTGGCGTCACCCCGTGGCCCCTCCGACTCCGACTCTGGGCCTATATAATCATCCCTGACCTAAAAACATCGACCAACAAGACGGAAACAGAGAAAACCATCCAGAGCCGCCGCCATCGCGAAAGTCCAATTCGGGGACGGAACTCTGCGTCCGGCACCTCGCCGGGCGGGAATTGCCCCGGAGCCATCTCCACCGCCGTCTCCACCGCCATCTTCACCGCCATCGCTGCCTCCATGATGAGGAGGGAGTAATTCACCCCTGGGGCTGAGGGCTCTGATACGTCTCCAACGTATCGATAATTTCTTATGATCCATGCCATATTATTGATGATACCTACATGTTTTATGCACACTTTATGTCATATTCGTGAATTTTCTGGAACTAACCTATTAACAAGATGCCGAAGAGCCACTTGCTGTTTTCTGCTGTTTTTGGTTTCAGAAATCCTAGTAACGAAATATTCTCGAATTGGACGAAATCAAAACCCGGGGTCCTATTTTGCCACGAAGCTTCCAGAAGACCGAAGAGGAGTCGAAGTGGGGCCACGAGGGGCCGCCACCATAGGGCGGCGCGGCCCAGGCCTTGGCCGCGCCGACCTGTGGTGTGGGGCCCTCGTGTGGCCCCCCACGTTGCCCTTCCGCCTACTTAAAGCCTTCGTCGCGAAACCCCTGATGCGAAGAACCACGATAGGAAAACCTTCCAAAGCCGCCGCCATCGCGAAGCCAAGATCTGGGGGACAGGAGTCTCCGTTCCGGCACCCTGCCGGAGCGGGGAAGTGCCCACGGAAGGCTCCTCCATCGACACCACCGCCATCTCCATCAACGCTGCTGTCTCCCATGAGGAGGGAGTAGTTCTCCATCGAGGCTCGGGGCTGTACCGGTAGCTATGTGGTTCATCTCTCTCCTATGTACTTCAATACAATAATCTCATGAGCTGCCTTACATGATTGAGATTCATATGATGATGCTTGTAATCTAGATGTCATTATGCTAGTCAAGTGGGTTTTACTTATGTGATCTCCGGAGACTCCTTGTCCCACGTGTGTAAAGGTGACAGTGTGTGCACCGTGTGGGTCTCTTAGGCTATATTTCACAGAATACTTATTCACTGTTATGAATGGCATAGTGAAGTGCTTATTTATATCTCTTTATGATTGCAATGTGTTTTGTATCACAATTTATCTATGTGCTACTCTAGTAATGTTATTAAAGTAGTTTATTCCTCCTGCACGGTGTAATGGTGACAGTGTGTGCATCCGTGTTAGTACTTGGCGTATGCTATGATCATGATCTCTTGTAGATCATGAAGTTAACTATTGCTATGATGGTATTGATATGATCTATTCCTCCTACATAGTGTGAAGGTGACAGTGTGCATGCTGTGTTAGTACTTGGTTTAGTCGTGTTGATCTTTCATGCACTCTAAGGTTATTTAAATATGAACATTGAATTGTGGAGCTTGTTAACTCCGGCATTGAGGGTTCGTGTAATCCTACGCAATGTGTTCATCATCCAACAAGAGTGTAGAGTATGCATTTATCTATTCTGTTATGTGATCAAAGTTGAGAGTGTCCACTAGTGAAAGTCTAATTCCTAGGCCTCGTTCCTAAATACTGCTATCGCTGCTTGTTTACTGTTTTACTGCGTTACTACTGCTGCCATATTACCACCATCAACTACACGCCAGCAAGCTATTTTCTGGCGCCGTTACTACTGCTCATATTCATTCATACCACCTGTATTTCACTATCTCTTCGCCGAACTAGTGCACCTATTAGGTGTGTTGAGGACACAAGAGACTTCTTGCTTTGTGGTTGCAGGGTTGCATGAGAGGGATATCTTTGACCTCTTCCTCCCTGAGTTCGATAAACCTTAGGTGATCCACTTAAGGGAAACTTGCTGCTGTTCTACAAACCTCTTCTCTTGGAGGTCCAACACTGTCTACAAGAATAGAAGACCCGTAGACATCAAGCTATTTTCTGGCGCCGTTGCCGGGGAGGAAAGGTAAAAGGTACTCACACTCCGGATCTCGGCTACTAAGCTATTTTCGCCGTTGTAAGTACTCGAAGCTATTTCCTTTAGATCCTGCAATTGCATCTTTTTGTTTCTTGTTTACACTAGTTTGGCATAATGGACAACAATGAGCTTCTTATTCTATTTCCTTATTTAAGACATGGATGGTTTGATCCGAAAATTAAAAAACCCATGGAACATATTACCATGAACACTTTGAATACCATTGTTGCTAATGATGTAGAAAATTCTAAGCTTGGGGAAGCTGGTTTTGATGAGCATGATCTTTTTAGTCCCCCAAGCATTGAGGAGAAAATTTACTTTGATGATACTTTACCTCCTATTTATGATGATTATAATGATAGTGGTCTTTTGGTGCCACCTACTATGGAGAGTAAATTTTGTTGTGATAATACTATGCCTCCTACACTTGATGAGAATAATAATGATAGCTACTTTGTTGAATTTGCTCCCACTATTACCAATAAAATTGACTATGCTTATGTGGAGAGTAATAATTTTATGCATGAGACTCATGATAAGAATGCTTTATGTGATAGTTATATTTTTGAGTTTGCTCATGATGCTACTGAAAGTTATTATGAGAGAGGAAAATATGGTTGTAGAAATTTTCATGTTACTAAAATGCCTCTCTATATGCTGAAATTTTTGAAGCTACACTTGTTTTATCTTCCCATGCTTGTTACTTTGCTCTTCATGAACTTGTTTATTTACAAGATTCCTATGCATAGGAAGCATGTTAGACTTAAATTTGTTTTGAATTTGCCTCTTGATGCTCTCTTTTCCTTCAAATACTATTTCTTGCGAGTGCATCATTAAAACTGCTGAGCCCATCTTAACGGCTATAAAGAAAGAACTTTTTGGGAGATAACCCATGTGTTATTTTGCTACAGTACTTTGTTTTATATTTGTGTCTTGGAAGTTGTTTACTACTGTAGCAACCTCTCCTTATCTTAGTTTTGTGTTTTGTTGTGCCAAGTAAAGTCGTTGATAGAAAGGTTGATACTAGATTTGGATTACTGCGCAGAAACAGATTTCTTTGCTGTCACGAATCTGGGTCTAATTCTCTGTAGGTAACTCAGAAAATTAAGCCAATTTACGTGAGTGATCCTCAGATATGTACGCAACTTTCATTCAATTTGGGCATTTTCATTTGAGCAAGTCTGGTGCCCTAATAAAATCCATCTTTACGGACTGATCTGTTTTGACAGATTCTGCCTTTTATTTCGCATTGCCTCTTTTGCTATGTTGGATGAATTTCTTTGATCCATTAATGTCCAGTAGCTTTATGCAATGTCCAGAAGTGTTAAGAATGATTGTGTCACCTCTGAACATGTTAATTTTTATTGTGCACTAACCCTCTAATGAGTTGTTTCGAGTTTGGTGTGGAGGAAGTTTTCAAGGGTCAAGAGAGGAGGATGATATACTATGATCAAGGAGAGTGAAAGCTCTAAGCTTGGGGATGCCCCGGTGGTTCACCCCTGCATATTCTAAGAAGACTCAAGCGTCTAAGCTTGGGGATGCCCAAGGCATCCCCTTCTTCATCGACGACATTATCAGGTTCCTCCCCTGAAACTATATTTTTATTCCGTCACATCTTATGTACTTTACTTGGAGCGTCTGTGTGCTTTTGTTTTTGTTTTTGTTTGAATAAATGCTTGTTTGGGAGAGAGACACGCTCCGCTGTAGCATATGGACAAGTATGTCCTTAGGCTCTACTCATAGTATTCATGGCGAAGTTTCTTCTTCGTTAAATTGTTATATGGTTGGAATTGGAAAATGCTACATGTAGTAATTCTAAAATGTCTTGGATAATTTGATACTTGGCAATTGTTGTGCTCATGTTTAAGCTCTTGCATCATATACTTTGCACCCATTAATGAAGAAACACTTAGAGCTTGCTAATTTGGTTTGCATATTTGGTTTCTCTAGAGTCTAGATAATATCTAGTATTGAGTTTTGAACAACAAGGAAGACGGTGTGGAGTCTTATAATATTTACAATATGTCTTTTATGTGAGTTTTGCTGCACCGTTCATCCTTGTGTTTGTTTCAAAATAACCTTTCTAGCCTAAACCTTGTATCGAGAGGGAATACTTCTCATGCCTCCCAAATCCTTGAGCCAACCACTATGCCATTTGTGTCCACCATACCTACCTACTACATGGTATTTATCCGCCATTCCAAAGTAAATTGCTTGAGTGCTACCTTTAAAATTCCATCATTCACCTTTGCAATATATAGCTCATGGGACAAATAGCTTAAAAACTATTGTGGTATTGAATATGTACTTATGCACTTTATCTCTTATTAAGTTGCTTGTTGTGCGATAACCATGCTTCGGGGACGCCATCAACTATTCTTTGTTGAATATCATGTGAGTTGCTATGCATGTCCGTCTTGTCTGAAGTAAGAGAGATCTACCACCTTTATGGTTGGAGCATGCATATTGTTAGAGAAGAACATTGGGCCGCTAACTAAAGCCATGAATCATGGTGGAAGTTTCAGTTTTGGACATATATCCTCAATCTCATATGAGAATAATAATTGTTGCCACATGCTTATGCATTAAAGAGGAGTCCATTATCCGTTGTCCATGTTGTCCCGGTATGGATGTCTAAGTTGAGAATAATCAAAAGCGAGAAATCCAAAATGCGAGCTTTCTCCTTAGACCTTTGTACGGAGCGGCATGGAGGTACCCCATTGTGACACTTGGTTAAAACATGTGTATTGCGATGATCCGGTAGTCCAAGCTAATTAGGACAAGGTGCGGGCACTATTAGTATACTATGCATGAGGCTTGCAACTTGTAAGATATAATTTACATAACTCATATGCTTTATTACTACCGTTGACAAAATTGTTTCATGTTTTCAAAATAAAAGCTCTAGCACAAATATAGCAATCGATGCTTTCCTCTTTGAAGGACCATTCTTTTTACTTTTATGTTGAGTCAGTTCACCTATCTCTCTCCATCTCAAGAAGCAAACACTTGTGTGAACTGTGCATTGATTCCTACATACTTGCATATTGTACTTGTTATATTACTCTATGTTGACAATTATCCATGAGATATACATGTTACAAGTTGAAAGCAACCGCTGAAACTTAATCTTCCTTTGTGTTGCTTCAATACCTTTACTTTGATTTATTGCTTTATGAGTTAACTCTTATGCAAGACTTATTGATGCTTGTCTTGAAGTACTATTCATGAAAAGTCTTTGCTTTACGATTCACTTGTTTACTCATGTCATTACCATTGTTTTGATCGCTGCATTCATTACATATGTTTACAAATAGTATGATCAAGGTTATGATGGCATGTCACTTCGGAAATTATCTTTGTTATCGTTTTACCTGCTCGGGACGAGCAGAACTAAGCTTGGGGATGCTGATACGTCTCCAACGTATCGATAATTTCTTATGATCCATGCCATATTATTGATGATACCTACATGTTTTATGCACACTTTATGTCATATTCGTGTATTTTCTGGAACTAACCTATTAACAAGATGCCGAAGAGCCGATTCGTTGTTTTCTGCTGTTTTTGGTTTCAGAAATCCTAGTAACGAAATATTCTCGGAATTGGACGAAATCAAAACCCGGGGTCCTATTTTGCCACGAAGCTTCCGGAAGACCGAAGAGGAGTCGAAGTGGGGCCACGAGGGGCCGCCACCATAGGGCGGCGCGGCCCGAGGCCTTGGCCGCGCCGACCTCGTGGTGTGGGGCCCTCGTGTGGCCCCCACGTTGCCCTTCCGCCTACTTAAAGCCTCCGTCGCGAAACCCCCGATGCGAAGAACCACGATACGGAAAACCTTCCGGAGCCGCCGCCATCGCGAAGCCAAGATCCGGGGGACAGGAGTCTCCGTTCCGGCACCCCGCCGGAGCGGGGAAGTGCCCCGGAAGGCTCCTCCATCGACACCACCGCCATCTCCATCAACGCTGCTCGTCTCCCATGAGGAGGGAGTAGTTCTCCATCGAGGCTCGGGGCTGTACCGGTAGCTATGTGGTTCATCTCTCTCCTATGTACTTCAATACAATAATCTCATGAGCTGCCTTACATGATTGAGATTCATATGATGATGCTTGTAATCTAGATGTCATTATGCTAGTCAAGTGGGTTTTACTTATGTGATCTCCGGAGACTCCTTGTCCCACGTGTGTAAAGGTGACAGTGTGTGCACCGTGTGGGTCTCTTAGGCTATATTTCACAGAATACTTATTCACTGTTATATCTCTTTATGATTGCAATGTGTTTTGTATCACAATTTATCTATGTGCTACTCTAGTAATGTTATTAAAGTAGTTTATTCCTCCTGCACGGTGTAATGGTGACAGTGTGTGCATCCGTGTTAGTACTTGGCGTATGCTATGATCATGATCTCTTGTAGATCATGAAGTTAACTATTGCTATGATGGTATTGATATGATATATTCCTCCTACATAGTGCGAAGGTGACAGTGTGCATGCTGTGTTAGTACTTGGTTTAGTCGTGTTGATCTTTCATGCACTCTAAGGTTATTTAAATATGAACATTGAATTGTGGAGCTTGTTAACTCCGGCATTGAGGGTTCGTGTAATCCTACGCAATGTGTTCATCATCCAACAAGAGTGTAGAGTATGCATTTATCTATTCTGTTATGTGATCAAAGTTGAGAGTGTCCACTAGTGAAAGTCTAATCCCTAGGCCTCGTTCCTAAATACTGCTATCGCTGCTTGTTTACTATTTTACTGCGTTACTACTGCTGCCATATTACCACCATCAACTACATGCCAGCAAGCTATTTTCTGGCGCCGTTACTACTGCTCATATTCATTCATACCACCTGTATTTCACTATCTCTTCGCCGAACTAGTGCACCTATTAGGTGTGTTGGGGACACAAGAGACTTCTTGCTTTGTGGTTGCGGGGTTGCATGAGAGGGATATCTTTGACCTCTTCCTCCCTGAGTTCGATAAACCTTGGGTGATCCACTTAAGGGAAACTTGCTGCTGTTCTACAAACCTCTGCTCTTGGAGGCCCAACACTGTCTACAAGAATAGAAGACCCGTAGACATCAGGCTCTACCGTAGCTATGTGGTTAATCTCTCTCTCTGTACTCCAATACAATGATCTCGTGAATTGCTTTGCATGATTGAGATCCATATGATGAGCTTTGTATCGCTACTAGTTTATGTGCTACTCATGTGATGTTATTAAAGTAGTCTATTCCTCCTGCGTGGTGTAAAGGTGACTAGTGTGTGCACCGTGTGGTTCTTGTCGTAGGCTATGATCATGATATCTTGTAGATTGTGGAGTTAATTATCATTATGATAGTATTGATGTGATCTATTCCTCCTTCATAGTGTAATGTGGACAGTGTGTGCACTATGTTAGTTCTTGGTTTATTTTGCAATGATCTATTATACTCTAAGGTTATTTAAATATGAACATTGAATTGTGGAGCTTGTTAACTCCGGCACTGAGGGTTCGTGTAATCCTACGTAATGTGTTCATCATCCAACAAAAGAGTGTATGTAGCACATAAGAGAAAGATTTATTTATTATGCGATCAATGTTGAGAGTGTCCACTAGTGAAAGTATGATCCCTAGGCCTTGTTTCCAAACATCGAATCTCCGTTTATTTACTTGTTCCGTTGCATGTTTACTCGCTGCCATATTTTATTCAGATTGCTATTACCACTCATATACATCCATACTACTTGTATTTCACTATCTCTTCGCCGAACTAGTGCACCTATACATCCGACAAGTGTATTAGGTGTGTTGGGGACACAAGAGACTCCTTGTATCGTGATTGCGGGGTTGCTTGAGAGGGATATCTTTGACCTCTTCCTCCCCGAGTTCGATAAACCTTGGGTGATCCACTTAAGGGAAACTTGCTGCTCGTTCTACAAACCTCTCGCTCTTGGAGGCCCAACACTCGTCTACAAGAATAGAAGCACCCGTAGACATCAAGCTATTTTCACGGCGCCGTTGTCGGGGAGGTAAGGTAAAAGGTATTCACATCCTCCGACTACTAAGCTATTTCCTAGCACTGTTGCCGGTGTGTGAGTGCTCGAAGCTATTTCCTTTAGATCCTGCAATTGCATCTTTTTGTTTCTTGTTTTTATTTTCACTAGTTAGGCATAATGGAAAACAACAAAAAAATTAGTGAGCTTTTTAATCTTTTTCCTAATTTAGAATTGTTTGATGCGAAAATTAAAAAACCTATGGAACCTTATCTGCATGATAGTAGCAATGTTATTAGTATGAATGCAATTACTGCTAATGCTATGGAGAAGTCTAAGCTTGGGGAAGCTAGTTTTTGTGATATTTTTAGCTTCCCATCTTTAGGGGAGAAAATTTGCTACGATAATACTTTATCTCCCATATGCGATAACTCTAATGATGCTTGTGATATTTTAAATGCACCTACTGAAAGTATTCCATATAAAATACCAATGAAAATTATTGAACGTGTTATGGATAACCGCTATGAAGGGGATGGAACTGTCCATCCTGGAGATCATTTACTGTTTTTGCATGAATTATGCGGGTTATTCAAGTGTGCAGGTATCTCTATGGATGAAGTGAAGAAGAAATTATTCTCTATGTCGTTGTCTGGTAAAGCGGCGCATTGGCATAAACTGCTGAAGGATGAGCATTCTCTTGATTGGAAGGATATTGTGCCTCTATTTTATTCTAAATTCTATCCTCCAAGTGAAATTCACAAAGACCGAAACCGAATATATAATTTCTGGCCTCATGATGGAGAGAGTATTGCCCAAGCATGGGAGAGATTGAAGTCTTTAATGCTCAAATGCCCCAATCATGAGCTTCCGGGTAATATCATCATTGATAATTTCTATGCAAGACTTTCTTTTCAAGATAAGACCTTGCTGGATACTACTTGTTACGGATCATTCACGCGCAACAAAGAAGAGTTTAAAAGGGACCTTCTTGATCGGATTAAGGAGAACGCTGAAGATTGGGAGAACGACAAAGGTAAAGAGTCAGGTATAAATTATGATTATGAATGCATTGAAACTTTTATGGATACCGATAAATTTTGAAATATGAGTGCTACTTATGGTCTTGACTCTCAAGTTGCTGCAAATCTTTATAAAGCCTTTGCTTCTCATTTTGAATTGCCTAAAAAGAATTTTGATAAGTATCATGAACCTTTTAAAGAGGCTTGCATGAAGAATGAAATTGTTGTTAATTATTGCAATAAGCATGCTCAAACTCCTAAGAATGCTATTTCCTATAAGCATGTTAATTTTTGTGGAATACATAGACCTTGTGGAATTAATCAAATCAAAGATGAATATTGTATCCATCATGCTAATGAAAAAACTAGAAAGTGGTTTAGGGCTCTAGATGATCTTGGTAAAAAAGTTTGTGCCCTCTATCCTTTTATTTGTGAAGTTTGCCACGAAGTGGGTCATTTTAATTTTCAATGCTCCTCCAATGATAATTTGAACCCAATGAGTGCTGCAAATTTGTATTGTGATGATGAAACTACTCCTAATCGGCATGATGAACTTACTTTATTTTTGGGGTGTGAAGAACTGTCGAGAAAAATCTCTTTGTTACATATGAGTGATCTTGATATTGATGATGTCCTGCATGGGTGTTTTTCTTATTGCATTGATAATAGCCATACAAATACTTACATACAAAATATTTTAGAAGATGACACCTTGCCAAAATATGATAGGACCGCTGTGTGTTTTCAACTAATTAATGAAAAGGAGGGATCCTCCCAAGTTTCTTCTATTGTTTCTGAAAGTAAATCAGGTTATGCGGACAAGCCACCCTTCGAGCCTCTTCCTCCTAAAGAAGGGAACGAGGAGAAGGAAGAGAAGAAGAAGAAGAAGAAGAAGAAGAAGGGAACGAAGAAGAAAAAGAAGAAGAAGAAGGAGAATAAAAAGAAAGAGGTAACGACGTATCCCCGCGTGAATGAGATAACGCTAGGTAACCGTAAGTATGTTGCTCCTAATGATTATTATGATAATGAATCTGAATACGATGATCTTCCTATGCCCTTTATATACATTAGCGATCATGATTTGAATGAGCACACTACTTTTGATATTACAAATCTCTGGGAAACTAATTCTGAAAATGATGATAATAATTGCCATAGTGTCAGTGTTATCCATGCTTTCTCCCATAATGATATAGAAAGCTCTAAGCTTGGGGAAGAGGTGTTTGAAAATCCTTTTGCTACTGATCATTATGTGTTTGATACATCTCCTTCTAATAACAATGATGGTATGGACACAGATAAACCAAGCTGTGAAAGATAACTATTCTATTTCTTATGATGACACTCGTGCCTCCGATCTTTGATGATTATTATAAAGAATGCTATGATATAGGTTATAACTATCCTTATGAAACTTGTCATAGTCATGATTGGATTACCAAAAACAATTCCCTTAATATGCAACTTGTTTACCATGTTCAAATTCTTGATAATAATCTTGCTCCAATTACTATTAATGAGAACAACTTTTCTTATGCCAAATTTAATGATACTTCTATGCATATGAACCATGATAAGAATGTTTTAAGTGATGGGTATATTGTGGATTTCATCAATGATGCTACTGAAAGTTATTATGAGAGAGGGAAATATGGTTATATGCATCTTAATAATATTAAGTTTCCCCTCTTTATGTTGAGAATCTTGAAGTCACTCGTATTTTATCCTCTTATGCTTGTCACTTTGTTCTTCATGAATTCATTTGTGTACAAGATTACTCTTCATAGGAAGCATGTTAGACTTAAATTTGTTTTGGATTTGCTTCTTGATGCTCTCTTTTTGCTCCAAATACTATTTCCTGCGAGCGCAACATTAAAACTGCTGAGCCCATCTTAATGGCTGTAAAGAAAGAACTTCTTGGGAGATAACCCATGTGTTATTTTGCTACAGTACTTTGTTTTATATTTGTGTCTTGGAAGTTGTTTACTACTGTAGCAACCTCTCCTTATCTTAGTTTTGTGTTTTGTTGTGCCAAGTAAAGTCGTTGATAGAAAGGTTGATACTAGATTTGGATTACTGCGCAGAAACAGATTTCTTTGCTGTCACGAATCTGGGCAAAATTCTCTGTAGGTAACTCAGAAAATTATGCAAATTTACGTGAGTGATCCTCATATATGTACGCAACTTTCATTCAATTTGAGAATTTTCATTTGAGAAAGTCTGGTGCCTCAATAAAATTCGTCTTTACGGACTGTTCTGTTTTGACAGATTCTGTCTTTTATTTCGCATTGCTTCTTTTGCTATGTGGGATGGATTTCTTTGTTCCATTGACTTCCAGTAGCTTTGGGCAATGTCCAGAAGTGTTAAGAATGATTGTGTCACCTCTGAACATGTAAGTTTTTGATTATGCACTAACCCTCTAATGAGTTTGTTTCGAGTTTGGTGTGAAGGAAGTTTTCAAGGGTCAAGAGAGGAGGATGATATACTATGATCAAGAAGAGTGAAAGCTCTAAGCTTGGGGATGCCCCGGTGGTTCACCCCTGCATATTTCAAGAAGACTCAAGCGTCTAAGCTTGGGGATGCCCAAGGCATCCCCTTCTTCATCGACAAATTATCGGGTTTCTTCTCTTGAAACTATATTTTTATTCGGTCACATCTTATGTACTTTACTTGGAGCGTCTGTATGTTTCTTGTTTTTGTTTTTGTTTGAATAAATGCTTGTGTGGGAGAGAGACACGCTCCGCTGGTTCGTATGAACACATGTGTTCTTAGCTTTTAATTTTCATGACGAAGGGTGAAACTGCTTCGTTAAGTGTTATATGGTTGGAAACGAAAAATGCTACATGTAGTAACTGGTATGATGTCTTGAATAACTTGATACTTGGAAACTGTTGTGCTCATGTTTAAGCTCTTGCATCATATACTTTGCACCTATTAGTGAAGAAATACATAGAGCTTGTTAAAATTTGGTTTGCATGAGTGGTTTCTCTAGAGTCTAGATATTTTCTAGTGAGGTGTTTGAACAACGGGGAAGACAATGTATAGTCTTATAATGCTTGTAATATGTCTTTTATGTAAGTTTTGATGTACTAGTTTATGCTTGTGTTTGCTTCAAACAACCTTGCTAGCCTAAGCCTTGTATCGAGAGGGAGTACTTCTCATGCATCCAAAATCTTTGAGCCAACCACTATGCCATTTGTGTCCACCATACCTACCTACTACATGGTATTTATCCGTCATTCCAAAGTAAATTGCTTGAGTGCTACCTTTAAAATTCCATCATTTACCTTTGCAATATATAGCTCATGGGACAAATAGCTTAAAAACTATTGTGGTATTGAATATGTACTTATGCACTTTATCTCTTATTAAGTTGCTTGTTGTGCGATAACCATGTTTATGGGGACGCCATCAACTATTCTTTGTTGAATATCATGTGAGTTGCTATGCATGTCCGTCTTGTCTGAAGTAAGAGAGATCTACCACCTTAATGGTTGGAGCATGCATATTGTTAGAGAAGAACATTGGGCCGCTAACTAAAGCCATGAATCATGGTGGAAGTTTCAGTTTTGGACATATATCCTCAATCTCATATGAGAACACTAATTGTTGCCACATGCTTATGCATTAAAGAGGAGTCCATTATCTGTTGTCCATGTTGTCCCGGTATGGATGTCTAAGTTGAGAATAATCAAAAGCGAGAAATCCAAAATGCGAGCTTTCTCCTTAGACCTTTGTACAGGCGGCATGGAGGTACCCCTTTGTGACACTTGGTTAAAACATGTGTATTGCGATGATTGATGGCGTGTATTTCACACGTTCGTTGGGGAACCCCAAGAGGAAGGTATGATGCGCACAGCAGCAAGTTTTCCCTCAGAAAGAAACCAAGGTTTATCGAACCAGGAGGAGCCAAGAAGCACGTTGAAGGTTGATGGCGGCGGGATGTAGTGTGGCGCAACACCGAGGGATTCCGGCGCCAACGTGGAACCTCGCACAACACAACCAAAGTACTTTGCCCCAACGAAACGAGTGAGGTTGTCAATCTCACCGGCTTGCTGTAACAAAGGATTAACCGTATTGTGTGGAAGATGATTGTTTGCGAGAGAAAACGAGTAAAACAAGTATTGCAGCAGATTTGTATTTCAGTATTAAAGAATGGACCGGGGTCCACGAGTTCACTAGAGGTGTCTCTCCCATAAGATAAAAGCATGTTGGGTGAACAAATTACGGTCGGGCAATTGACAAATAGAGAGGGCATAACAATGCACATATATGTCATGATAAGTATAGTGAGATTTAATTGGGCATTACGACAAAGTACATAGACCGCCATCCAACCGCATCTATGCCTAAAAAGTCCACCTTCGGGTTATCGTCCGAACCCCCTCCGGTATTAAGTTGCAAAGCAACAAACAATTGCATTAAGTAT
The DNA here is from genome assembly GCF_022539505.1 of Lolium rigidum. Classification (NCBI taxonomy): domain Eukaryota; kingdom Viridiplantae; phylum Streptophyta; class Magnoliopsida; order Poales; family Poaceae; genus Lolium; species Lolium rigidum. The sequence continues at coordinate 7,396,466 of NC_061509.1, read as the reverse complement.
GGTGCGTAATGTAATCAACAACTACATCATCGGACATAGCGCCAATGTTTTATCCCTAGTGGCAACAAGCACAGCACAACCTTAGAACTTTCGTCACTCGTCCCGGTGTCAATGCGGGCATGAACCCACTATCGAGCATAAATACTCCCTCTTGGAGTTAAGAGCAAAAACTTGGCCGAGCCTCTACTAATAACGGAGAGCATGCAAGATCATAAACAACACATATGTAATAACTTGATAATTAACATAACATGGTATTCTCTATCCATCGGATCCCGACAAACACAATAGAGTATTACAGATAGATGATCTTGATCATGTTAGGCAGCTCACAAGATCCAACAATGAAGCACAATGAGGAGAAGACAACCATCTAGCTACTGCTATGGACCCATAGTCCGGGGGTGAACTACTCACTCATCACTCCGGAGGCGACCATGGCGGTGTAGAGTCCTCCGGGAGATGAATCCCCTCTCCGGCAGGGTGCCGGAGGAGATCTCCAGAATCCCCCGAGATGGGATTGGCGGCGGCGTCTTTGGAAGGTTTTCCGTATCGTGGTTTTTTCGCATCAGGGGTTTCGCGACGAAGGCTTTAAGTAGGCGGAAGGGCGGAGTCGGAGGGCTGACGAGGGGCCCACACCATAGGGCGGCGCGGGCCCCTCCTTGGCCGCGCCGCCTTGTGGTTTGGCCACCTCGTGGCCCCACTTCATATGCTCTTCGGTCTTCTGGAAGGTTCGTGGCAAAATAGGACCCTGGGTCTTTGTTTCGTCCAATTCCGAGAATATTTCGTTACTAGGATTTCTGAAACCAAAAACAGCGAGAAAACAGAATCGGCACTTCGGCATCTTGTTAATAGGTTAGTTCCGGAAAATGCACGAATATGACATAAAGTGTGCATAAAACATGTAGGTATCATCAATAATATGGCATAGAACATAAGAAATTATCGATACGTCGGAGACGTATCAAGCATCCCCAAGCTTAGTTACTGCTCGTCCCGAGCAGGTAAAACGATAACAAAGATAATTTCTGAAGTGACATGCCATCATAACCTTGATCATACTATTTGTAAACATATGTAGTGAATGCAGCGATCAAAACAATGGTAATGACATGAGTAAACAAGTGAATCATAAAGCAAAGACTTTTCATGAAAAGTACTTCAAGACAAGCATCAATAAGTCTTGCATAAGAGTTAACTCATAAAACATAAATCAAAGTAAAGGTATTGAAGCAACACAAAGGAAGATTAAGTTTCAACGGTTGCTTTCAACTTGTAACATGTATATCTCATGGATAATTGTCAACATAGAGTAATATAACAAGTGCAATATGCAAGTATGTAGGAATCAATGCACAGTTCACACAAGTGTTTGCTTCTTGAGGTGGAGAGAGATAGGTGAACTGACTCAACATAAAGGTAAAAAGAATGGTCCTTCAAAGAGGAAAGCATCGATTGCTATATTTGTGCTAGAGCTTTTATTTTGAAAACATGAAACAATTTTGTCAACGGTAGTAATAAAGCATATGAGTTATGAAAATTATATCTTACAAGTTGCAAGTCTCATGCATAGTATACTAATAGTGCCCGCACCTTGTCCTAATTAGCTTGGACTACCGGATCTTTGCAATGCACATGTTTTAACCAAGTGTCACAATGGGGTACCTCCATGCCGCCTGTACAAAGGTCTAAGGAGAAAGCTCGCATTTTGGATTTCTCGCTTTTGATTATTCTCAACTTAGACATCCATACCGGGACAACATGGACAACAGATAATGGACTCCTCTTTAATGCATAAGCATGTGGCAACGATTATTATTCTCATATGAGATTGAGGATATATGTCCAAAACTGAAACTTCCACCATGAATCATGGCTTTAGTTAGCGGCCCAATGTTCTTCTCTAACAATATGCATGCTCCAACCATTAAGGTGGTAGATCTCTCTTACTTCGGACAAGACGGACATGCATAGCAACTCACATGATATTCAACAAAGAATAGTTGATGGCGTCCCCGAAGCATGGTTATCGCACAACAAGCAACTTAATAAGAGATAAAGTGCATAAGTACATATTCAATACCACAATAGTTTTTAAGCTATTTGTCCCATGAGCTATATATTGCAAAGGTGAATGATGGAATTTTAAAGGTAGCACTCAAGCAATTTACTTTGGAATGGCGGATAAATACCATGTAGTAGGTAGGTATGGTGGACACAAATGGCATAATGGTTGGCTCAAGGATTTGGATGCATGAGAAGTATTCCCTCTCGATACAAGGTTTAGGCTAGCAAGGTTATTTGAAACAAACACAAGTATGAACGGTGCAGCAAAACTCACATAAAAGACATATTGTAAACATTATAAGACTCTACACCGTCTTCCTTGTTGTTCAAAACTCAATACTAGATGTTATCTAGACTCTAGAGAAACCAAATATGCAAACCAAATTAGCAAGCTCTAAGTGTTTCTTCATTAATGGGTGCAAAGTATATGATGCAAGAGCTTAAACATGAGCACAAAAATTGCCAAGTATCAAATTATCCAAGACATTTTAGAATTACTACATGTAGCATTTTCCAATTCCAACCATATAACAATTTAACGAAGAAGAAACTTCGCCATGAATACTATGAGTAGAGCCTAAGGACATATTTGTCCATATGCTACAGAGGAGCGTGTCTCTCTCCCATAAAGTGAATGCTAGGATCCATTTTATTCAAACAAAATAAAAAACAAAAACAAACCGACGCTCCAAGCAAAGTGCATAAGATGTGACGGAATAAAAATATAGTTTCAGTGGAGGAACCTGATAATGTTGTCGATGAAGAAGGGGATGCCTTGGGCATCCCCAAGCTTAGACGCCTGAGTCTTCTTAAAATATGCAGGGGTGAACCACCGGGGCATCCCCAAGCTTAGAGCTTTCACTCTCCTTGATCATATTGCATCATACTCCTCTCTTGATCCTTGAAAACTTCCTCCACACCAAACTCGAAACAACTCATTAGAGGGTTAGTGCACAATAAAAATTCACATGTTCAGAGGTGACACAATCATTCTTAACACTTCTGGACATTGCATAAAGCTACTGGACATTAATGGATCAAAGAAATTCATCCAACATAGCAAAAGAGGCAATGCAAAATAAAAGGCAGAATCTGTCAAAACAGAACAGTCCGTAAAGATGGATTTTATTAGGGAACCAGACTTGCTCAAATGAAAATGCCCAAATTGAATGAAAGTTGCGTACATATCTGTGGATCATGCACGTAAATTGGATTAATTTTCTGAGCTACCTACAGGGAGGTAGACCCAGATTCGTGACAGCAAAGAAATGCTGGAACTGCGCAGTAATCCAAATCTAGTACTTACTTTACTATCAAAGACTTTACTTGGCACAACAAAACTCAAAACTAAGATAAGGAGAGGTTGCTACAGTAGTAAAAAACTTCCAAGACACAAATATAAAACAAAAATACTGTAGTAAAAACATGGGTTGTCTCCCATAAGCGCTTTTCTTTAACGCCTTTCGGCTAGGCGCGAAAGTGTAAATCAAGTAACATCGAGAGATGAAGCATCAACATCATAATTTGTTCTAATAATAGAATCATAAGGTAACTTCATTCTCTTTCTAGGGAAGTGTTCCATACCTTTGTTGAGAGGAAATTGATATTTAATATTACCTTCCTTCATATCAATAGTAGCACCAACGGTTCGAAGAAAAGGTCTTCCCAATATAATGGGGCAAGATGCATTGCATTCAATATCCAAGACAACAAAATCAACGGGGACAAGGTTATTGTTAACCATAATATGAACATTATTAACTCTCCCCAAAGGTTTCTTTTTAGCATTATCAGCGAGATTAACATCCAGATAACAATTTTTCAATGGTGGCAAGTCAAGCATATCATAGACTTTCTTAGGCATAACGTAAATACTTGCACCAAGATCACATAAAGCATTACAATCAAAATCTTTGACTCTCATTTTAATGATGGGCTCCCAACCATCCTCTAGCTTTCTAGGAATAGAAGTTTCAAGTTTTAGTTTCTCTTCTCTAGCTTTTATGAGAGCATTTGTAATATGTTTTGTGAAAGCCAAGTTTACATCGCTAGCATTGGGGCTCTTAGCAAGTTTTTGCAAGAACTTTATAACTTCAGAGATGTGGCAATCATCAAAATCTAAATCATTACAATCTAAAGCAATGGGATTATCATCCCCGAGGTTGGAAAAAATTTCAGCAGTTTTATCACAAGCAGTTTCAGCAGTTTTAGCAGTTTCAGGTAATTTTGCGCGCTTTGCACTAGGAGTAGAAGCATTGCCAACTCCAATTATTTTACCATTGATAGTAGGAGGTGCAGCAACATATGAATCATTAGCATTGCTAGTGGTGGTAATAGTCCAAACTTTAGCTACATTTTTCTCTTTAGCTAGTTTTTCATTTTCTTCTCTATCCCACCTAGCACGCAGTTCAGCCATTAATCTTATATTCTCATTAATTCTAACTTGGATGGCATTTGCTGTAGTAACAATTTTATTTTCAATATCCCTATTAGGCATAACTTTCGATTTCAAAAGATCAACATCAGAGGCAAGACTATCAACTCTAGAAGCAAGAATATCAATTTTTATTGAGCTTTTCCTCAACAGATTTGTTAAAGGCAGTTTGTGTACTAATAAATTCTTTAAGCATAGCTTCAAGTCCAGGGGTGTATTCCTATTATTGTTGTAAGAATTCCCATAAGAATTAGCATAACCGTTACCATTATTATAAGGATATGGCCTATAGTTATTACTAGAATTGTTCTGATAAGCATTGTTGTTGAAATTATTATTTTTAATGAAGTTTACATCAACATGTTCTTATTGAGCAACCAATGAAGCTAACGGAACATTATTAGGATCAACATTAGTCCTATCATTCGCAAGCATAGACATAATAGCATCAACCTTATCATTCAAGGAAGAGGATTCTTCAACAGAATTTACCTTCTTACCTTGTGGAGCTCTTTCCGTGTGCCATTCGGAGTAATTAACCATCATATTATCAAGAAGCTTTGTTGCTTCACCAAGAGTGATGGACATAAAGGTACCTCCAGCAGATGAATCCAATAAATTCCGCGAAGAAAAATTTAGTCCTGCATAGAAGGTTTGGATGATCATCCAAGTAGTCAGTCCGTGGGGTGGGCAATTTTTAACCATAGATTTCATTCTTTCCCAAGCTTGAGCAACATGTTCATTATCCAATTGTTTAAAATTCATTATGCTACTCCTCAAAGATATAATTTTAGCAGGGGGATAATATCTACCAATAAAAGCATCCTTGCATTTAGTCCAGGAATCAATACTATTCTTAGGCGAGAGATAGCAACCAATCTTTAGCTCTTCCTCTTAATGAGAAAGGAAACAATTTTAATTTTATAATGTCACCATCTACATCTTTATATTTTTGCATTTCACATAGTTCAACAAAATTATTGAGATGGGCAGCAGCATCATCGAACTAACACTGCAGAAAATTGCTCTCGCATAACAAGATTCAAGTAAAGCGAGGTTTAATTTCAAAGAATTCTGCTGTAGTAGCGAGTGGAGCAATAGGTGTGCATAGGAAATCATTATTATTTGTGCTAGTGAAGTCACACAACTTAGTATTTTCAGGGGTAGCCATTTTAGCAGTAGTAAATAAAGCAAACTAGATAAAGTAAATGCAAGTAAACTAAATTTTTTTGTGTTTTTGATATAGAGTGCAAGACAGTAAATAAAGTAAAGCTAGCAACTAATTTTTTTGTGTTTTGATATAATGCAGCAAACAAAGTAGTAAATAAAATAAAGCAAGACAAAAACAAAGTAAAGAGGTTGGGAAGTGGAGACTCCCTTGCAGCGTGTCTTGATCTCCCCGGCAACGGCGCCGGAAAAAGAGCTTGATGGCGTGTATTGCACACGTTCGTTGGGGAACCCCAAGAGGAAGGTATGATGCGCACGGCAGGCAAGTTTTCCCTCGGAAAGAAACCAAGGTTTATCGAACCAGGAGGAGCCAAGAAGCACGTTGAAGGTTGATGGCGGCGGGATGTAGTGCGGCGCAACACCGAGGATTCCGGCGCCAATGTGGAACCTGCACAACACAACCAAAGTACTTTGCCCGAACGAAACAGTGAGGTTGTCAATCTCACCGGCTTGCTGTAACAAAGGATTAATCGTATTGTGTGGAAGATGATTGTTTGCAGAGAAAACAGTAAAACAAGTATTGCAGCAGATTTGTATTTCAGTATTAAAGAATGGACCGGGGTCCACAGTTCACTAGAGGTGTCTCTCCCATAAGATAAAAGCATGTTGGGTGAACAAATTACAGTCGGGCAATTGACAAATAGAGAGGGCATAACAATGCACATATATGTCATGATAAGTATAGTGAGATTTAATTGGGCATTACGACAAAGTACATAGACCGCCATCCAACTGCATCTATGCCTAAAAAGTCCACCTTCAGGTTATCGTCCGAACCCCTTCCGGTATTAAGTTGCAAAGCAACAGACAATTGCATTAAGTATGGTGCGTAATGTAATCAACAACTACATCCTCGGACATAGCGCCAATGTTTTATCCCTAGTGGCGACAGCACAACACAACCTTAGAACTTTCTGTCACTGTCCCAGGTGTCAATGCAGGCATGAACCCACTATCGAGCATAAATACTCCCTCTTGGAGTTAAGAGCAAAAACTTGGCCAGAGCCTCTACTAATAACGGAGAGCATGCAAGATCATAAACAACACATATGTAATAACTTGATAATTAACATAACATGGTATTCTCTATCCATCGGATCCCGACAAACACAACATAGAGTATTACGGATAGATGATCTTGATCATGTTAGGCAGCTCACAAGATCCAACAATGAAGCACAATGAGGAGAAGACAACCATCTAGCTACTGCTATGGACCCATAGTCCAGGGGTGAACTACTCACTCATCACTCCGGAGGCGACCATGGCGGTGTAGAGTCCTCCGGGAGATGAATCCCCTCTCCGGCAGGGTGCCGGAGGAGATCTCCAGAATCCCCCGAGATGGGATTGGCGGCGGCGTCTTTGGAAGGTTTTCCGTATCGTGGTTTTTTCGCATCAGGGGTTTCGCGACGAAGGCTTTAAGTAGGCGGAAGGGCGGAGTCGGAGGGCTGACGAGGGGCCCACACCATAGGGCGGCGCGGGCCCCTCCTTGGCCGCGCCGCCTGTGGTTTGGCCACCTCGTGGCCCCACTTTGTATGCTCTTCGGTCTTCCGGAAGGTTCGTGGCAAAATAGGACCCCGGGTCTTTGTTTCGTCCAATTCCGAGAATATTTCGTTACTAGGATTTCTGAAACCAAAAACAGCAGAAAACAACGAATCGGCACTTCGGCATCTTGTTAATAGGTTAGTTCCAGAAAATGCACGAATATGACATAAAGTGTGCATAAAACATGTAGGTATCATCAATAATATGGCATAGAAGATAAGAAATTATCGATACGTCGGAGACGTATCAATGATCCGGTAGTCCAAGCTAATTAGGACAAGGTGCGGGCACTATTAGTATACTATGTATGAGGCTTGCAACTTGTAAGATATAATTTACATGATACATGTGCTTTATTACTACCGTTGACAAAATTGTTTCATGTTTCCAAAATAAAAGCTCTAGCACAAATATAGCAATCGATGCTTTCCTCTTTGAAGGATCATTTTTTTACCTTTTATGTTGAGTCAGTTCACCTATCTCTCTCCACCTCAAGAAGCAAACACTTGTGTTAAATGTGCATTGATTCTTACATACTTGCTTATTGCACTTGTTATATTGCTTTGCATTGACAACTATCCATGAGATATACATGTTACAAGTTGAAAGCAACTGCTGAAACTTTATCTTCCATTGTGTTGCTTCAATGTCTTTACTTTGAATTTATTGCTTTATGAGTAACTCTTATGCAAGACTTATTGATGCTTGTCTTGAAAGTACTATTCATGAAAAGTCTTTGCTATATGATTCAATTGTTTACTCATTGCATTAACATTGTTTTGAATCGCTGCATTCATCTCATATGCTTTACAATAGTATGATTAAGATTATGTTGGTAGCATGTCACCTCGTAAATTATCTTTTATCGTTTACCTACTCGAGGACGAGTAGGAACTAAGCTTAGGGATGCCGATACGTCTCCAACGTATCTATACTTTCCGATGTTCCATGCTTGTTTTATGACAATACCAACATGTTTTGTTCACACTTTATATCATTTTTATGCGTTTTTCGGAACTAACCTATTGACGAGATGCCGAAAGGCCGCTTCTGTTTTCCGCTGTTTTTGGTTTCAGAAATCCTAGTAAGGAAATATTTTCGGAATCGGACGAAATCAACTCCGGAGATCTTATAATTTCAGGAAGCTTCCAGAGCACCGGAGAAAAGTCAGAGGGGTGCCAGGGGGGCCCCACCCCACAGGGCGGCGCGGCCCAAGGGGGGCGCGCCCCCTATGGTGGCGTCACCCCGTGGCCCCTCCGACTCCGACTCGGGCCTATATAATCGTCCCCGACCTAAAAACATCGACCAACAAGACGGAAACGAGAGAAAACCATCCGGAGCCGCCGCCATCGCGAAAGTCCAATTCGGGGGACAGAACTCTCGTTCCGGCACCCGCCGGGGCGGGGAATTGCCCCGGAGCCATCTCCACCGCCGTCTCCACCGCCATCTTCACCGCCATCGCTGCCTCCATGATGAGGAGGGAGTAATTCACCCCGGGGCTGAGGGCTCTACCGTAGCTATGTGGTTAATCTCTCTCGTACTCCAATACAATGATCTCGTGAATTGCTTTGCATGATTGAGATCCATATGATGAGCTTTGTATCGCTACTAGTTTATGTGCTACTCATGTGATGTTATTAAAGTAGTCTATTCCTCCTGCGTGGTGTAAAGGTGACTAGTGTGTGCACCGTGTGGTTCTTGTCGTAGGCTATGATCATGATCTCTTGTAGATTGTGGAGTTAATTATCATTATGATAGTATTGATGTGATCTATTCCTCCTTCATAGTGTAATGTGGACGGTGTGTGCACTATGTTAGTTCTTGGTTTATTTTGCAATGATCTATTATGCTCTAAGGTTATTTAAATATGAACATTGAATTGTGGAGCTTGTTAACTCCGGCATTGAGGGTTCGTGTAATCCTACGCAATGTGTTCATCATCCAACAAAAGAGTGTATGTAGCACATAAGAGAAAGATTTATTTATTATGCGATCAATGTTGAGAGTGTCCACTAGTGAAAGTATGATCCCTAGGCCTTGTTTCCAAACATCGAATCTCCGTTTATTTACTCGTTATGTTGCATGTTTACTCGCTGCCATATTTTATTCAGATTGCTATTACCACTCATATACATCCATACTACTTGTATTTCACTATCTCTTCGCCGAACTAGTGCACCTATACATCCGACAAGTGTATTAGGTGTGTTGGGGACACAAGAGACTCCTTGTATCGTGATTGCGGGGTTGCTTGAGAGGGATATCTTTGACCTCTTCCTCCCTGAGTTCGATAAACCTTGGGTGATCCACTTAAGGGAAACTTGCTGCTGTTCTACAAACCTCTGCTCTTGGAGGCCCAACACTGTCTACAAGAATAGAAGCACCCGTAGACATCATTAAGCAACCCCTGGGGTTCGAGGATCTCAACTTTCCTAACCATGTCTACAAGCTTGATAAAGCACTTTATGGTCTCAAACAAGCTCCTAGAGCTTGGTACGAGCACCTTAAGGAATTGTTGGTAGACCGTGGGTTTGATGTTGGGCTAATCGACCCCACTCTTTTTACTAAGAGGGTCAATGGGGAGCTTTTCGTTTGCCAATTATATGTTGATGATATTATATTTGGCTCGACTAACAAAGCTTTCAATGATGAATTCTCAAAGCTTATGACCGATAGGTTTGAGATGTCTATGATGGGAGAGATGAAGTTCTTCCTTGGTTTTGAGATCAAGCAATTGAGGGAAGAAACCTTCATCAATCAAGCAAAATATCTCCAAGACATGCTCAAGAGGTTCAAGATGACCGAGATGAAGGGTGTGGCCACTCCTATGGTCACCAAATGTCATCTTGCACTAGATCCCAATGGTAAAGAGGTGGATCAAAAGGTATATCGCTCCATGATTGGATCCTTACTTTACCTTTGTGCATCTAGACCGGACATAGTGTTGAGTGTTGGTGTGTGTGCAAGTTATCAAGCTTCTCCTAAGGAGAGCCACATGATGGCTCTCAAAAGAATCTTTCGATATTTGGTTGATACCCCAAGATATGGTATTTGGTACCCCAAAGGCTCAAGCTTTATTCTCAATGGTTATACCGATGCGGATTGGGCGGGTGACAAGGATGATAGGAAATCAACTTCCGGGGCTTGCCAATTCCTTGGTAGGTCCTTGGTGTGTTGGTCTTCTAAGAAGCAAAATTGTATATCTCTCTCCACCGCCGAAGTCGAATATGTTGCCGCCGCAAGTGGATGCACTCAATTGTTATGGATGAGGCAAACTTTAAAGGAATACGGTGTCATTTGTGACAAAGTGCCTCTATTATGTGACAATGAAAGTGCCATCAAGATTGCCTATAATCCGGTGCAACATTCAAGAACGAAGCATATTGAGATCCGGAACCATTTCATTAGGGATCATGTTGCCCGTGGTGATATTGAGCTTATCTATGTTCCTACCAAAGATCAACTTGCCGATATATTCACGAAGCCTCTTGATGAAGCAAGGTTCTCTTATTTGAGGAATGAGCTAAATATCATCGATTCAAGGAGTATAGCTTGACCATCTTGGAAACACACCTTTGTCTCAAAACTTTATTTGGTTTAGATGTGGGCATGGAAATAGGGGGAGTGCGGTTTAAATTATTGAGCTATCCCTCCCCCAATAATGCCAACATTAAGAAACCATTCTCTTTATATCATATGTTGGTATGTGAGCTTCAATGATGAGTAGTAGCTTGGACCCAAGATATATCTTCGCGGTGCCATGCCACAACACTCATATATGGTGGCCTAGGCCACCACACTCTTCTTTGTGAAGAGTTGGAGTTATTTGGATCTTCATTGAGTTTTATTGACATCTCCTTGTTTATGGGAAATCACTCACTTTTGGCCTTCATTTGCATTATTTGCAAAAATGAGTGATCATGTACCATCTCACAGTTTGGCACATCTGTCCTAAGCCTATCTCATCTAAGCCATATCCTCTTCCTTCTCTGAGTGCACCAACTTCCTGTCAAAACTTGCTCCTGGCACAGTTTTTTTCGTTTCACCGGAAGTTCCGGTCGTTCTGATCGGTACTTCCGGCTGGAATTTTTTGCCAGCCTCCGCCGCCGTTGTCGATCGGCTGGATTGGTTTCTGGGGGACCGGAAGTTCCGGCTCCAACGAGCGGAACTTCCGCCCTTACGAAACCACTACATACCTGGTCGGGAACGGGGATGCAGTTCCTGCCTCCTCACTTTCCCCCACCCAAGATCTATTCTAGTTCTCTCTCTCCCTGTGGTGGCTGCTCCTCTCTCCGGCCGGATCTCCCTCCTCCGGCGACCTCCGCCGGATCGGCTCCGTGGATTGGCATCCACTCCCTCTCCTCCTCCATGGCTCCCCCCGGTTTGTGCCCTCTCCCTCTCTATGTGTGGGTAGACCTCACTAGATGAACTATAGGGCATACTCTAGGAAAAGCTATGGTAGAACATCTCTAGATGCCTTTCCTTTACTAGAACTTGCTTAGGATGTTGTTGTGATGCGTATCATCGAGCCATTGCCTCAGATCTGGTGAGAAACTGCCGCTGTATTCGAACAGCCGGAAGTTCCGGCTCCACACGCCGGAACTTCCGCCCCGGGGCGGAACTTCCGCCGGTTCTCACCGGAACTTCCGGCCTAGCGAATTTTTCTGCTGTTACTCAATATCCTGTGCAGGCTCTGGTTTTGGCCTCCTTGCTTGTGTGCACTCATTTATCATTCCTATCTTGTTGATTCCATCCCAGGTTCATCCAAGAAGAGAGGCAAAGGTCATGTGGATGAGATTGAGGAAGAATTTGAGCAAACTAGACCATCCAAGCTCACCGCTCGTCAGCAATCTGGCCAAAGGCAAAAGACACCCGCAGTGAGAGGCAAGAACATCCATGTATCCGTGAAGAACATGCAATATCCTGAGTACAAGGAGCTCCGCGACGTGAACCCTTACCTTACCCCTCGGAACAATAGGGTTACGGATAAGAGGTTCCACAACAAGACTCAAGAGGAGATTTTATATGAAGTGTATGTGCCATTCAAGAAGGGGGTAGCCCCTCAACATGCCATTGACACCGGGAAGATGGCCGCTTCTACATACTTTCAAGAAGCCTATGCTATGTGTGGTGAGTTTGGGCTCTATCCCATTATGGAGCTCAACAAGGATTATGATGTCGGATTGATCCAACAATTCTATGCCACCGTACACTTTGAATCGGATGAAGCTAGAACATTCCGGTGGATGTCTCATGAAAGGCTCCTTGAGTCTAACTTGGCTAAGTTTGGAAGTGCCCTTGGATATCCTCGCTACCCGGGCATAGATACAAATGGTTGGAGGTGCCATGATAGCTCCTTTGCTCAAACAAGGGAAGTCTTGGAGCCCCTCTACATCAAAGGTTGGGGTATTCGGTGGCAAGAGTGTGGATCTTCTCCCTACTTGGGACATTATGCTTAGAGTCTACCGGGAAACCATTGGACCAAAGGGTGGCAACCTTGATGAGCTACATCTTTATGAAGTGGATCTAATGGCAAACTCTTATGCTAAGAAGGGCACCGGTGAGAGGCTTGATGTTATGGACTACATCTATCATGAGATGTGGTCATGTGTGATGGAGAAGAAGCTTCCCGCGTTTGCTCCTTACATTATGAAGCTCATTGAGGACACTTGGGTTGATACTTATGAGAGCACCCTCATTCACTCCATTCCCCTCAGTATCACATCCCATGAAGTGAAGGTTTTGAGGACCAAGCGCCACAACTCTCCGATAGAAGATGTTACACCCATGGATGAGAAGCCACCTAGCTGGGCTTCTAAGCTTGCTCGCCGCATGAGACAGATCTTTTGCCTCACCTCTGCAGTCAACCACCGTCAGTATCAGCAGCATGCAGAAGCCAAGAAGTCTCGGGTTCGTCAGAAGAGCATCATGAGGGCTCTTGAGGTGGAAGTGTCTCCTCCCGGATCCGAGGAGAACATCACTCCGGAGGCGGAGTGGGTCTCTCAGCATGGCATGCCTCTCCCTCCAGATGGTCTTGAGATCGAGTCTCCTCCGCACACTCCTCCCTACCCCGGCGCTACATCGAACCTCCCTCCCGGCTGGGCTAACGCCGACCCTTGGGACGTGTAGTTTCTCCTTTCCGTTTTTGGTGCCTTGGTGCCAAAGGGGGAGAGCGAGAACCTTATTAGGTTGCTCTCCGTTGGGTATTTGCATGGGGGAGTCACAAGCTCGTGTTGCCTTTGTTTTTTATCGCTTGTGATTCTATTTATCTTGTGGTGTCGAACTATGTCCTAGTTTATTTGGCTTGTAAACCTTATCTATGTGTATGGTAAACTCCGTATGTGAGTCTTCCATGGTTATCTTTGTGTGCATGATCTTATTATCCATATGCCTATCACTATATTGAGATTGTGCATGATCTCTTATATTGCGTAGCTATATCTTGCTTAGTTGCTTATCTTGTCATATAGGTAAATTCACTTAGTTGCATATCTAGAGAATTTACCTTTGTGTCAAGCCTAAATTGAAAAAGAACTAAAAATTGGTTAGCACCTATTCACCCCCCCTCTAGGTGCGGCATACGATCCTTTCACCTACACTGCTCAGGCGTGCCTCAAATTGTTGTCCTTGATATCCATGTACGGTCCTGAGTACGGTTATCCACTGTATTACGCTGATGTGGCAACGAGATGGGCTTAGGATGGCATGGCGGGTGCCCCACCACTACAGCTCGTCGGTGATTGCAGTCCTCGAAGTTGTCTCACATGTTTACCCATGATCTTGAGTACAGTTGGCCACTATATCGCGTTGATAGGGCGACGATACGGGTCAAGATAATAAATTAATGATACGTAATTAGTGAACACAATCTGCATATAAATCTGTACATATCTTGTTAAACAAATAACAGTGTAAACCTAACGTTTTATCCAGAGAATCTTGGCAACACTAAAATTCAACAACATGAGATTACTTTGTAATCTTGTTTACTAAGCTTGCTTCACGGTGGCATTTGACATGAGGTCTTTCTTCCTTTCTCTATCTTTAACTTTAATTCAATGTCAAGAATATCACTCTTCCCAGCCTCCTCAATAATCACCTACATTAAATAGATTGTTTGAAGACTGGATGTCCAAACAAGTTACAATAAAATATGAATTATCATTCTATTATGAAAGTGCTAGTGACTTGCAATCAGTGGTCTCACACGGTAGCAAGTTAGCTAGCAAACATTTAAATTGAGCTCTAAGATCTTTAAAATAGTTAATTCAGTGTTGTTAGTACCTCAACTACTAATAAATTGTAGCACCTGTATTGTTTACATGAAAATACTGGGCAGTAGCCGTTTACATTTTACACATACCAACTTACAGGCTACCAATGAATTTATTCAAGCAGATGAAGATAATGCTCAAAGGACCTCACTTCTTCCATGAACATATATCCTTAGTTTACAGTGTCTTTGACTAGTTGAGCATGGCAAGAAACAGAAGCAAGTATAGAACAAATAACATAAATTCAGGCATCGGAGTTGAGTTCTTACCTTTTGATTTAAAATGCTTCTCTCTGATTCCCTATCAACTTGAATACAATCAGGCTAACGAGATGGATAAGCTTCTATGCTAGTAATTCCCGTTTGTTCATTAACATGTCATAAGCAAAAATTACATCAGCTTTTCGAAAAGTGCTATCAATGGATTGACTAGTCATACCTAACATAAAGATGGGAAACATCATTTGTAGGGGTTCGTAGCATAGAAAATAAAAAAAATTCATACCGCAAGAATGAACAACAAGCTAAGATCCAATCTATTAGATGGTAGCAACGAGATGGGATCAATATACCCTCGAAGATCGCTAAGCGTTTAACGAGATGGATCTCGTGGATGATGCAGTCGATCACTTGCCGCTCTCAGGAGCGAGTAGAAGATCCCGACGGTGCCGCAATCGGGCATCACCTCCGCACTCGTTCACACGTACGGTGTTGATGAAGACGTCCTTCTCCCGTTCCAGCGGGCAGCGGAAGTAGTAGATCCTCCTCGGAATCTCGGCAGCACGATGGTAGTAGAGGGGTTGGGCGTCGGCCTTGGTGCCCTTGGATGGTGCAGCCAATGATGTGGCCGGCCCCTCCCCTCCTCTCCCTTTATATAGGTGGAAGACCCTAGGTTCCAATCATACTCCCTCTAGGAGTCCTAGTGAAAACTTACCATAATACAAAGAAGTCAAACCTACTCAAGGTGGGACTTCCCCCCCTTTCCTTTTGGTGTGGTCGGCCAAGAAGGTGGATCCAACCATGGACTCCACCTTCCCTCCTTGTGGGTCGGCTAGGCTGGTGAAGTCTCTCAGGGACTCCACCTGCCATAGTGAAATATTTCGGGCAATTCTAGAACCTTCCAGAAATTCACCGGATGATGGTGCTTATCGTTACGCCGACTTCACACTGTTGAGGAACCCCAAGATGAAGGTGTGATAAGCACGGAAGCAAGTTTTCCCTCAGTACGAAACCAAGGTTTAATCGACCAGTAGGAGAAAGGCGTGACTTCTGAAATGTAAGCAAAACATATATGAATTGGTGTAAAACAAGCATGGAGCATAAAAAATTATAGATACGTTTGAGACGTATCAATCATCCCCAAGCTTAACTCCTGCTCTTCCTCGAGTAGAAAAGTGATAACAAAATAATTTTTAAGGTGACACTTCTTTTCTTATAAGAGCATCTTCAACAGACGCGCTATAATGCGCGCGCACTAAAAAACTACCAATATATAACGTGTGGAGATGAAATGGGCCCTCCAGCAGGCGCGCTATTGATACGTCTCAAATGTATCTATAATTTTTTATGCTTCATGCTTGTTTTACACCAATTACAGTATGTTTTGTCTACACTTCGTGGCACTTTTATGCATTTTCCGGCACTAACCTATTAACAAGATGCCACAGTACCAGTTCCCTGTTTCCTGTTGTTTTGTATTTCAGAAAAGTTGTACAGGAAATATTCTCCAAATTGGACGAAACAAAAGCAAAAGATCTTATTTTTCCATAACGAAGAAGAAGTCTAGAGGAGAGACAGAGGGGGTCCAGGAGCCGGCCAGACCATGCCTAGGCGCGGGCTGGCCCTGGCCCGTGCCTAGGGCTGGTCTGGGGCCACCTGACGCCCACCAACCTTGCCCTTCCGCCTATAAATTTCCTTCGACGAGAAAACCCTGAAAAATCCAGCCTCCGTCCACGAAAAGTTCTATCGCCGCCGCCATCATCCAGACAAGTTTCGGGGGTCAGAAGTTCCTGTTCCGGCACCCTGCCGGGACGGGGGTTGACCCCCGGAGCCATCTCCATCGACTCCACCGCCTCCACTTCGACACCATGATGGTTCGTGAGTAGTTCCCCCTGGACTACGGGTTCTCGGCTGTAGTTAGTTGGTACTCTCTCCCCCATGTACTTCAATACAATGATCTCATGAGCTGCCTTACATGATTAAGATCCATATGATGTAATCGATGTTGTGTTTGTTGGGATCCGATAAATTATAGAATTGTAATCCGATTGTTCATCGTATTATCATACTACTGTTATTTAAGATCTTGCATGCTCTCCGGTACTTGTAGTTACCTTGATCAAGTAGTTGTCTGTATCTCCAAGAGGAAGTATTTATGCTCCATAGTGGGTTCATGCCTCTAGTTTTCTGGAAGAGTGACAATAACTTCTAAGATTGTAGATGTGCTGTTGCTACTAGGGAGAAAACAACAATATTTTGTCTAATAATAATTCTATTGTTTACTTTACACACGTTGCTTAATGCGATAATCTGTTGGTTGCAACTTAATACTGGAAGGGGTTCAGATGCTAACCTGAAGGTGAATTATTAATCACATATGCAGTTGGATTACGGTCTATGTATTATGTTGTAATGCCTAATTAAATACTACAGTAACCTTTAACTTTTAATAGCATGCATTGTCATGCCCTCACAATTATCAGTTGTCTAACTGTAATTTGTTCACCCAACACATGTTATTTGTTTGTGTAGATAGCTGGGAACTCCGGTCCTTATGTCATCATCATTGCTCTATAGTCAACTACGCACTGGAATATTTTCCGGTGCCATCTCCTTTGTGTTACTGCTACTGCTGCTATGTTATTATTGCCATTGCTCTGATATTACTGTTGCTTTCACATCACCCCTGTTACTAGTGCTTTTCCAGGTGTAGCTGAATTGACAACTCCGTTGTTAAGGCTTATAAATATTCTTTACCTCCCCTTGTGTCGAATAAATAAATTTAGGTTTTACTTCCATCGAAGACTGTTGCGATCCCCTATACTTGTGGGTCATCAGCTATCCGCGGTGGTGCTGCAATTTTTTTGGGGCGTGCGGCTTTTTGCACTATCTGGGGCGCCAAATGTGACGCGTCAGCTGCAGCGCGCGACATCTCTACAGACGCGCGTGAATACACAACGACTCAAAATTCCCCCGCGCGGCCGCGCCCTCCATTTTCCCACCGCGCCGCCGCCGCACGATTCCGCCGCCAGCCCCGCTGTAGCTCGCCGCCGCACCATAGATCCACCTCGCCGTAGATCCGCCTCGCCCGCGCGTCCTGCCGGCAATTTCGGCCGCTCCTCCGCGCTGTACCGACCGGCCGTCGTCGCCACCGGCGGGCACAAGAAGGATGCCACTATAGTCCTTGAAGCATTCGCCGATCATGAGACTTGGATATGACATGCATTTTTTGAAATACCCGAGTCTTGCAATGATATCAATGTTCTTCAACGGTCACCACTAATTACAGGACTTGCAATGCGGGAAGGTCCATCGGTGGAGTTTGAAGCAAATGGCCACAAGTACAACTATGACTACTTTCTCGCCGACGACATATATCTAAGGTGGCAAACATTTGTGAAGCCGGTTATTCAACCACGCGGTAAGAAACAAACCCAATTTCACAATGCACAAGCGACGGTTAGGAAAGATGTAGAGAGAGCATTTGGGATTCTGCAAGCTCAATTTGCCATTGTGAGGGAGCCGACCATATTTTGGGACCAAGAGTGCCTTTGGTATATCATGACCGCTTGTGTCATCATGCATAACATGATTATAGAGGATGCTCGTGGGAAAATTTGGATCATACCCACTACGAATTGATGGGGGTTCCGTGCAAGTGAGGAGGTCCGCACATAGGATTGCTCGGTTCATTGATGAAGCTTGTTTGATCTTGTTTGATGCATAGTTGTGTGCGATTGTTGTTTCCGCCGCGCTGCGCGCTGTATAATGGAGTGTTCGGTGGAGGAACATTTTTAGCGCTCGCAAACGCGCTCTAGTTTAGCGTCTCCGGTGGGGAAAATTCAGGGCAGCGCATGGTAAACGTTTACAACGTGATCGCAGCGACATATAGCACGCCGAAATATATCGCGCGTGTTAGAGATGCTCTAACAAGGAAATACTCAAACCCTTGTGTCAATATGCTGAAAAAAATAGCGAGCTAATGATATTTAGCACGATATAACATATCAAACAGCGTCATAGCGAGCAAAATTACTAAAAATTAAGTGTGGACTATCAAAATATATTACTATAGTGCACTATTAACGAAAAAATAATCGTGCTATTTTAAACCTTGCTCTTATTTCAGATATCAAGAAAACACAGCTAAGTAGTACTCTCATAGTTTGAGCTAATAAACACTCATAATAGTAAAGAAAATAGACTTTAAAAACAAAACAAAAAACGTGATCGTGATGGAGGGCGGAGGCCAACGGATGCGCGAGCCCATCTTGCCGCGAGAATTGACGATGGAGGCCCAGCTCTGGGTTTCTCTTCTCCACAGGACTCGATTCCCCACCGGCGCCGTCGCCTGCCGCCATGCTCCTCCTGCGAAGCTGCGTCCTCACCCATCTCCTCTCTTCTCACCCCGCCGCCTCTCCTCTCCACCGACTGCTCTCAGCGGCTGCCTCCCCAAGCTCTGCGTTCGCCGTCGAGCAGTACCTCGTCGACACCTGCGGCCTTACCCGAGCGCAAGCCCTCAAGGCCTCCACAAAGCTCTCCCACCTCAAGTCCCCCACTAATCCCGACGCTGTCCGTGCGTGCCTCGCCGGCCTCGGCCTCTCCAGCGCTGACATCGCCGCCCTCGTCGACAAGGATCCCGAGTTCCTCTGCGCCGGCGTGGAAAGAAACCTGGCACCCACCGTTGTCGACCTCACCGGCCTCGGTCTGTCCCATTCCCAGATTGCCCGCCTCGTCTCGCTCGCCCCCGCCAAAATCCGCCGCAGATCCGTCGTTTCCAGGACGCACTACTACCTGTCCTTGTTCGGCTCCTCCCAGAGCTTCCTCCACGCGATCAAGCGCTGCCCTCCACTCCTCTCGGCTGACCTCGAGAATGCAGTGAAGCCCAATGTCGCGTTCCTGCAGGGGTGCGGGCTAGGAGCTTGCGATATTTCCAACACGTGTCTCGCTAGGCCGAGCATGCTCCTCACCAACCCGGAGCGTCTCAAGGCGATGGTGGCCAATGCGGAAAGTCTAGGTGTGCCACGTGGCTCTGGAATGTTCAGGCTCCTGCTGCGTGGTGGCGGGCTTCTGAGCGAGGAGAATTTTGCAGGCAGAATGGAGAATTTGAAGAACACCTTCAGGTGGTCCGATGCTGAGCTCATCACCGCCGTGTCCAAGAATCCGATGGTGCTCAAGAGGTCTAAGGAGACGCTGGAGAGCAGCTCAAAGTTGCTCATCGATGAGATCGGGTTGGAACCGGCATACGTTGCTCGTCGGCCGTCAATGCTCAATTACAGCCTGGAGGGCCGGATCAGACCCCGGTACCACGTTTTGAAGTTTCTTAAGGGAACCGGATTGCTAGATCGTGACCGGGACTACTATTCTGCATTCAAGGTGACCGAGAAGGTATTCGTGGACAAGTACATATGCCCTCACAGTGAAGTTGCGCCGCACCTTGTTGAAGACTATGCCGCCGCTTGCAGAGGGGAAGTGCCAACTAATTTTAGATTTGCTTGAACCAAAGACAGGCTATGAGAATTGGTAACTGTGTGTTGGTTGTCTGCTGTTACATGCCTGTTTGATGCTGGTTTGGTCATTGCTAGCGTGGGATGAAACTGATAATTTTATTCCTAAATACTGACATGTTAACGGCATTATTCAGTAGAGAATAAACCATGGCTTGGGTGTGAACTTGTTTGTCCTACTGCAGGTTTTAAGCACACACATTGGATCTAAGAAATTGTGAGACCAGACCATTCTCCAACACATTAAATTTTCTACCTTCAGTTTAGTGCATTCAGACAATAAGCCAAGGTAAGGATGATGTCTTCTTCGTTGTGGTAACGAACTCCTGATTGTTCTATTATTTTGTCGCACTTCATAGTTGATAATTGGAGGATCTTTCCAATGCATGCCCAAATTTAGATAAGAAGTCTTTTGGGGAGCAACTCGAGGGGATGTTGCCTCCTGCTGTTAGCAATTCCTTTTTAGGACCCTAGTATCAATTCACCTGGCTTTGGATTAATCTATTCTTCAACTGTGATCTCACAAAAAATAACGTTTTCATTTGCTAATATGCAGATTCACAATGATCTGTTTTTGCTTAAACTAACTAAATCTAGACGTATTCGTTCAGCTATTAAAAGTTTCTGGAAGTGAGTTCTCTAGTTTACGCTAGAACAAGATGCCTTTAGTTCGATCACAGATAACATTTTGGAGCTATTGGTCATATTGGAAACACCTACTGGGCTGCACGATGAGATGTGCATGGCTCATATCTGAACATGTATCTGCTAAAGAGAGATGCTCACTTAACTAAACTTTAAACTATCGCATGGAGGAGCATCTTAAGCATTGGCATCATTTATGTAAGTAAACATTCAGACGCATGCCCCCATGGTCTGTGGTACAGGTTCCAATAACTCCTCTAATATATCTGTGCAATAGTTGATCTGAAGATTACATCAACGATTGCTTGCTCATCTTTGTGAAAAAAATCATCTCCTAATATCTAATTTCTTTATGAAGTGTATGTGTTAGCATTTTACACTATTTAGTGAGCATATATATAGATCCAGGTCAAATGCAATTTTTACAATATTTACGGAGACATTGATCCAAGCCAGGTTCAAGAATAGAAATGTATACATTGTTTGTTTGTTTGTTTGTTTGTGTAGTTCATTAAAATACCTGTTTACCTATGGTTTGGTTCATGCTGCCTCCTGTAGCCATCATCTCCTCCGCTTGGCATCAAGGGAGATTTGCATCCATGTATGATTTCCTGGGAGTAGCGCTGTTGGCCTAGTGACATGGTGCGGAGAGACAACGATGGAACGGTGATTCCATTTGCTTGGGACACAATCGACTGGTGTGTATCGGTAGGAGTTATTGCCTGCTTGGAAGGCGCACGTAAAACTGTAGTCAATGATGAGCCGCTGATAGTGATTCCCTATATTACAACATAACCAAGAACATAGTGGCACAAACAAGTGGTACTAGGTACAAAGTACAAACAAGGACCCAAAACTGTTATTCCAGTATCAGGCCCCATATGCTCAACATACTGCTTTCACATCTATGTAAAATTTACTCACATGATCTTCCATTCAAATGCCTTCATTATTTGCAGTTTCTGAACGCACTATTGGTGCTTTTCTGATTTTTTTTTCAGCTGACAAACGTGTCCTAACTTGCTGCACATTTCTTGTTCAGTGTCTATGGCAAGAATAAGCGTTGGCGTACAGACAAATCTTTCAGTTTCTGGTCGAGTACTTGAAGGACTCAGATGGATCAGTTGTTGGTGATCGGCAAGCTGATTGGTCCGTACCTCTGCCACCACTTCTAGTTCCCATTTCCACCAGTCAGTTTCTCCCTTTCTTTGACCATATTTGGTAGTACTATTATGATATATCTTTTTCTACACCATGGCGAAGAATTAGGAAATAAGTGTTGTATGGCTGTAGCTACTGATTACCTTTTAGTCTGATTATAGTTTTCTATAATTTAGGCAATGTTCATCAGTGCTTGAGATGCTATAATTGAAGGCATGCCAGTTGGTTTGACAAGAGTTTTAGAAAACTTTGTATACAATTACATAAAACAGAAGTAGGAAATAATACACCCATATCCAAATGAATCTATCTTCTACCGTAAAGAGTAAATGAATATATATTCTACTATAAACAGTATGCAAACTTGCGTACATGTCTGATATGCAAAGTTTCTTGATACAATCGTTAGAATCACTCAGAATATGGTGAAAATGGTGAGCATGGCATTGGGGTTATAAAAGAAACTCTTGCGGAGGTCTGGTGGTATCTTTCTGTCATTTCCCATCTGAAACATTTATCTGCTAAACCAAAAGAGTCAAAACTGATGTGTTGCTAATCGGAAGAGCGAAGAAAATGTAGAAAGCTAAGAGACCATGCTAATTCTATCTAATGGACAAACATCAAATGAATCATCTGTGATAGTGGAACATCAGTCACATACATCAAATGGCAATTGATTGTAGTTAACCGCTCGATTAGATGTTATCATAGCTGGTTCAGAAACCTTATGTGATTCTTGTTGATCCTCTTTCTCAAAGCTGTTTACTCCTGCTCATGGTGACATCTTCTTCTCCGGTGATGCGTCTCTCGTTGCCTCCTCCAGTCATGCTCTAATACAAAATCTTTGGCCAGGCTCGATTACACAACACAATCTCATGGGCATTTTTGGCACTCACACAAACATGGAAGAACACACCAATACACAAAGGGCGATGTTTTGGGACGCATTAACCATGCGTATTTTCTGTTTTTTTTGTTATTTTATTCAACCTCAAAATATTTGCGGACTACAAGGCGATGACCCGCTTCATCAAAAGAAAGGTAAGCATAACTCGTCATCAACGTGAACAAGCACGCTTCTGGCCACATACAGACGCGTGCACATGCACGTTCCTTATTTGCAATTTGAAAATAAACAGTAGAGAAACACATACGACAGAAATTTTACCATAAACATTGATCAGATGGAGATGCTGTTGGGGATGCCCTTGGCCGTGATCCCGGTGGCGCTCTCGCCATCAATGTCAGAGGTGTTGGGATAGAGCAGCATGTAGGGGAACTGTGCTGGCCCATTCCTGTTCTTGAGATTCTCATCCTTGTTCCTACTTATGATACTCTTTTCAATGTCGATCAGGCTTTTGCTGAACTTGTCGAACACCTTCTTTGCCCTGTCATCTGATGTCCACTGTGGTTCATCGCGCTGCCCAAGGTACACCTCGTCGGAGGAGTGGTTGGACAGAACCTCAATCACAGACACTCCAATGATGCTCTGAAGCTGGCTCGTGATGGTGTGGATGAAGGCCATGTCCGGATTAGTCTCCACCTCCTGGTACTCCTTGGTTCCCGGCTCCGGCATTGGCCGCCGGCTCACTGTTGGGCGGTTAGGGAGGTAGCCAGCGTAGGAGTACTGGCCAAAGTTGACGGCCGCGTGCAGCGCGGAGGCGATCCAGATGATGGTGGCACAGGACCTGACAAGCTCCTGCACTGTTGTCATTTTGGGCCACCAGGGCTGGTCCTTGATGTCGCCATGGCCGACCTCACGCACCTCCTTCCACCAGGCCTGCAGCTCGGCATCGTCTTGAACCACGTTATCCCTGGGGTAGTAGATCTTGACGTACTCGTCGGCCCAGTTCTCGATGGCCGACCAGACAGCAAGCCCGTCCACCGCGTACGGGTAGTCCTTGATGAGCAGCGACACTCCACAGGGGCTGGTGGAGTCATGCTTCGCCACACCCCTCTTGATGAGGTCTACGGGCAGTGCCTGCTCGGTGAAGTTCCAGTTCTTGTAGACGTCAGAGGAGATTCTGAGTGCGTACTCACCGGGGCAGACAGTCATCTCAAAGAAGCCGCCGGCGCTGATGAGGACTTGGCGTGCGAGGGCGTTGATCATCATGGTGTCACGGTAGTGCGGCTGCAGGAGCTTGTAGATGGGGTGGGTGACGCTGAGCTGCCGGTTGGTGGCGATGATGAACGGCTCGATCACCGCATGGGTGTGGAGCCAGTGGCTGATGAGCCCATGCCAGGCGGAGTCGTTCACAGCGGCGTAGGCCTTGGCCAGTTGCCAGATGGTGTCCTGGACCTTGTTGTCCGACTCGGAGCCTGCAGAGGAGGGGGGCGTGTAGACCTTGCTGTCGGCGCCGACCACTTTGGTACCGATTTCGTCAAGGCGTGGCCTGCTGAGCTCGATGGCGATTGGCTTGAGGGTGTCGTCATCCTGCAGGATGAGCAACGTCCTGGTGGCGTAGACGAAGGTGTTCTCGAGGCTGTTGATCTTGAGCAGCTGAGGTATGAAGTTGTCGTGGTGGTCCAGGATGAAGAGCCTGCCGTCGGTGATCGCCTTGTCGACGGTGAGCTTGCCGAGGTAGGGCTGGATGTGCTCCACCTTGATGGTGCTGGTCTGGTCGCCGTACCCGTCAAGCTTGCTCCTGGGAGGAAACTCCTGCAGGCGCGTGATGATGTGCGGGTTGAGGCCGGCGAGCATCTCGCGGGCAAACTCCTCGTCCGTGCGCCACGCGAGCTTGTCGTTCTTGATGACCTCCGGCATGGGCATCTTCAAGAGGTAGGAGCTGCCGGATGGGCAGATGCTCTTGAGCGGCGGGAAGACTTTGAACATTAGGTCCATGACGGGGACGTCGGGGATCTTGATCCCGCCCTCGTAGAGCTTGTACATGTCCTCGAAGTCGTCGAACTCGCGTGGCACTGCGGTGTCGAAGAGCTCCCTGGCGAGGGGAGGATGCCGGCGCTGATTGCCTTGAGGAGGTAGGAGGTGAAGTCGGCCTTCTTAACGTGGTTGAAGCACTCGTCGCGGGGCACGTAGAACTGCTGAAGCACGGGCACGACGTTGCGGCTCTCGCACGTGGGATCACTCTTCATGGGCTTCCTGCCGGTGCGGCCGCGGCGCGGGTGAGGGTAGGGGCTGTCGGGGCCGCCGAGGGTGGGGCGAGGGCTCTTGTTGTCGGGATCGCCGAGGTCGTTGTAGAGGTCGTAGCGGTAGACGCGGTCGTGGTCCTGGTAGGCGCGGTCGTGCTTCTGCTTGGGGTGGTCGCCTCGCAGGATCTGGAGCTCCTCCTCCCGGTACGGCTGGAGCAGCACCGGCATGTTGCTCGGCAGGCAAGTCTGCATCGAATTGCATATGCTTATTAATTTTTTTGTTCATTATTCTTGTTGTTGGTGTGGAAGTGAATTCAGGAATGAAGCTAGACTCGTACATCGTTGGTGAAGAAGACTCGGTCGTAGTGGTACTTGTCGGTGTTGTAGACCCATGAGTTTGCAATGAAGACGATGGGGCCATGGTGGCCGGGGACGTCGTCGATGGTGATGGTCTTGAGAAGGAACTGGGTGGCGTGGTAGTTGCGGACGATGACGGCGCCGGGGAGGCCCTGCTTCTTCACGTCCCAGTCGAAGGTGACATCGTAGGTGGTGTCGCTGTGGGTCATTGGGGGCAAGTGCATCACCCAGTGTTCCACGCGCTCCTCCTCACCCACCAGACCCCGGCTGGCGTCGTCTGTACATCGATGATGGCCCATTCTTGTTAGCTGCTTAGCTAATTAGCTATATTTCACTTTATTTTTAAAAAACTGTAGAAAGAAACCTATATGAGTATTTTTTGCACTGATACTTTGATCGGCGAATAATAGATGGCCGGAGACTATTACCATGATCATTTTCTAAACATTATTAGTACAAAACGCTTGTTGAACATGTTCTAGATCTTCATGAAAGACATAGATAGATATAGTATTTGTGACTCTGGATATCTATTTTGAAAGGAGGGAAAGGAGATCATGCTAAGTAATACTACTAATGCAGTAGATAGGCTAATAGATGGATGTATATATGCATGTATTCAGATGTTAATTACTTTGATCGGCGACGGTGGAGCTGATGAGCTGACAGGTGACGCCTTTGGTGGTGAACTCATCCCAGGTGTCGTGGCTGAGGGGGGCGCCGCTGGAGTGGTTCAAGTCGAGGACGTTCCTGCGCTGGAGCAACACCTTGCCCTTGAGCTGCGCCCGAGTAAACAATCCGAACATCTTGGCTAACTCGATCACTCTCACTCTCACTCCCAAGCTAACTAAGCTCAGTGATTACTTGGCAACCTGGTTGTGCTTGGGATGGAAAGCTCACGATCTGCTGCTGCCTATTTATAGGAACTGAAGAACAGTGCTGTGCTGGAGCTATAGCTTGCTGCAGTACCGTACGTGCGTGCGTGTTACACGGGCTCGCGCGCCTACCCTTGTTCTGTACCTCGATCCACGTCCTCCTCCTGGCTTCCAATTCGCAGGGCACGACGTGTGGACGGCAGGCCGGCGTCGATCGCTCACATTATCGCCTCTCATCGATACAGCCGATTCAGTCGCTGCCATGCATGGAAACCTCGTGAATTACGCATGTGTGTACATCGTAGACGGCCCATATATCACCCGGAGACGGAATTGAAGAAAATGCATGAATTAATTTGCCACCGATCCTCACTTGCTAGTAAACAAATTCAACCCAGTAATAACTAATAAGTAATTAATTTCTTACCTTAAAAAAGTACTAATTAATTTATGTTACGGGAATCTGAAAACGCAAGACCTGAAATCTGACGCACATACTGTTGGGATAAGGGTTAGGAAGACAGGAACGATAGGAGGAGAACCATATACGAACAATACCCAATCCTACTCGTCCTGGCTGTCCATGCATTCGTCCTAGGCGTATGTCGTCGTGATACACGCTCCGGTTACTTTTTTCTTCTTTAGACAGAAGATTATTCTTTTTTCCTTATTTTAAGGATTACGAAATGTTTGAAGCGTTACAACAACACATCACTCGCAAGCGCCTAAACTGAAACAACATATCCATTCTAGCGGCATAATGGAACTCAAACGATTTGGCCCAGCGATGCTTCACACGACGTCTTGTTTGTTAACACGAGAGTATCAACATTGGTCGGCGACAGCATGTCAGCTTGACTCTCGGGAGAGAAATCCACACCATAGGCAAGATCTAATAATTACGCAAATCGCAAAAATTGAAAGGAAATCGAACAACAAATACATTTTTGCGATCAATTTCGGAATATACCTTCGTGATCCGGTGTCGGGCGCCTGCTCGATGCAGGCTTGACGAAGGGTCGGTGAAGCGAAGGTGCTGATAACGCGTTGTGCAACCTCTGCGGCTGGCCGGTCCCAAGGTGCACATCGTAGATGAAGTAGACGAATAGCAAAGGCACACCGAATGCGTAAAGTAAACTGATACAGGGGAGAATATGGGGAGAGCTCTTTTATTGATTTTTTTGTCAACTGGTACGTATAATGATTGAGCTCCTTCTATATATATAGGCCTAGAGAGATAAAAGGATAAGACCCATTTAACGTTAAACGTGAGGAAAGACTTAGTCAGACGTGCCCACCGAAGTGGGCCACGTCAGGAGGCCCAAGTTTCCCAACAGTCAGGACTTCGTGAAACCAACCCAATCCAAGATCTCCTCACCGGTTCGTTCGCTAGAGAGATCTCTTGCCGCTTTGACTACCGTTTTGACTGAAAGAAAAACAACGTGAACCGGTAACCGGTAATCTTTTTTAGTAAGAAAAAAAGTTAGAAACTGGAAATAAACGGAGTGAATCAATCTACCAACAGCAAAGAAAACCACGCCTCACATAATTAGTGGACGAATCAATCTACCAACAGCAAAGGAAACCACCCGTCGCATAATTAGTGGATGAACGAAAGGATAAATAGCCGATCAAAGTACTATACTTATCAATCCTGCATTAAAAAGCAAAATATTATTTTACAATTATGAATATGACTATGTGGTGGGCAATGGAACCATGGTATGTGTTGATTGGTGGAGGTTCCATTGCAAGGATACTACTCATCTAAGACTAAGTACCAACGCCGTCCAGTGATTCTAGCGCCGTACATATCGCGTTAACCATAAGATCTATAATGGCTCTGGGGAAGTCAGCTGTATCTTTTCCCTCCCGCACGCCAACGGACTTGATAGAGCCTGGCTGGGTGTTGGGATAATACTGCAGTAGGTTGGGAAATCCTTTAAAATCCCCATCCGTGTGGATGAGAGGCTCTATCATCTATGAGGGGTTGTCCGACGTACATCGGGGGGTAAAGTCTTATGATCGGGAGATGTCTACCGGGGATGTACGGGTGGACAAAAGGGTGGGTTTGCAGGGTCGCGGAAAAGACAGTGATTGGCTTGGACCTTACACCTAGCCCCACACCAAGGAAGTGTGGACGGGAAAGCGCACCCGGTTGGTATCAAAGATAAGTTCTCTTATGGGAAAAGTAACGCACCTCTGCAGAGGGTATCGAATTGTGGCTGTCACTCCCTGTTCCGGGAAGGGAACTGCGAACGCAGCAGGAAAGGAGCTCCATGAAGTTCTATTCAATCTGTGAAGACTGACAGGCATAGTGTTCAGAATAAAATAAACCTTTTGAAGAAATGTTTATGAAAACTTGCATTGGCCTATGACTTTCTGGTCTATGGCTGTAGCTAGTGCATGATACACCTATTTCCTAATATGAACTTGCTGAGTATGCTCGTACTCATTCCCTCCCCATTTGAACCCCCTTCTTAGATCAAGGCACCAAAGGAGAAACTACCGTGGAACTTGAAGACAAAGGAGTCAACTGCAACAAGATGAACAATCCAATCAAAGAAGTCAATGGAATCAACTCCTGCATCAGCTAGAGTGGAAACTTAGACTAGTAATAGAAGGGAACCTTTTCCTAATCCTAGCACCTAAGTAGCTAGATTTCTATAGCAAGCCAAGTAGCTCTTAAACTTGGGTTAGCAATAAGTTAGACTATGAGTCGTTCTTCTGGAGCTTTATTTGAAGTTTTACCTCACTGTAAAGTAGGAGGCTGTGTTGATCTTATGTAAACAGTTCGTGTGTACTTGTATAGACATACATTGGACTCACATATGTTTCTGTTGTACCACTCTGAGGGATGTAATATGAGTGGAACGGTGTTTCACTTGTGTTATATCAACGACTTGTGTACTACACCATGCAGTGGTACGCTGGGTCACCACACTAAGGGCCCATGCACCCCCTCTAGCCCTAATCCTAGCTGCCCCCTTCCATAAGCCCATGTGTGTGTGTGGGGTGTGTGTGTGTGGGGGGGGGGGGGGTGGCCGGCCCCTTAATGGGATACCCTCCGAGAGGGGCCCATTAAGGTGGGTTGCACCTTTATTAAATAAATAAATGTATAATTAAATATTAATTCACTGAATTAATATATAATACATATTATTTAATTCCCGATGATCCGAGACACCTCTCGCACCACTCCAAACAACCTTCGGATTCTCGTAGAACCCTTTCCGGTTCTCTCTTCTCTATTCTTCGATGTTTCCGATGAATCCAAGACAATCTTAAATTTTGTTGAACCCTTAAGTGTGTTCCCTACGGTTCGAGAATAACAAGACATGATCGAGACATCTCTCTCCGATCAATGATTGCCAGGTGATGCATGTAAAATGCATACATGAACTTTGTCCTTTATCATACTGAATTCTCACATATTTGCAACATATATGATGATAATACCATGTTTTACATTGATTTATGGGGATTTACCAATGATCCCCTTTATTTGGTTTATGACTCTGCAAAATAGGAAAACCATGTTTTGTGTATTTTTTCACTTTCAGAGACCTATACGAAGTGAAATGACCTAGGATTTTTTGAGCGTAACTTATTCATCGGGAGAAGCACCATGGGCCCTAGAACCACACCTGCAGAGGCCCGAGGACCGAAAGAGCATAGGTGGCGCGCCCAGCAAGGTAGGACGCACCACCGTGCCTCTTTCGGTCGTCGATCGTCCAATCTCCCTGATTCTTTCGCCTACTGACGTATTTTGACCTAAAAATCACTATATATATGGCCCCAAAGAGTTCTCGGGAGGAGAGCGCCTCACAAACATAGAAACACGAAAACAAAGGCTGCAGCAGAGAAGATTGGAGGGGGAAACTCCGTCGGGATCACCGCCAGAGGGATCTCCACCTTCTCCAATGTCTTCACCATCATCACCATGATCAAGGGAGAGTAGTCCACCTCTAGACTACGGGTTTGTGGCAGTATCTTGATCTATTTATCTCATGTTCTTCATAGTTCTTAGTGCCGTATGAGCCGCCTCACATGATTATGGCCATATTTGTAATACCTATGTGGTGGATCCTTATTCTATGATATTGTGCTATGAGATATGATCATATTATGTATAAGATGTATTGATAGATGCATATTATGTGCCCTGTTCTTAAGTACTTGTTCTGATCAAACATCTATGAAAGAGCGTGTGTGGGGTGATGTGTGTATTAGATGAAGTAGCATGGTTTTAGCGATTGGATAGTGACAATATTTTTAAGATCTATTATGGCCTTGCCATTTTCCTTTGCTACCTCACTAGGGATAAAGTGAATGCATGTGCTATGTTCGTCAGGTGACAGTAGTGATGATCTTGTTTGTTCAAGGTAGGATATTTTATATTCAAACTTCATGTCAAAGTACTTATGGCTATGCTTTGTTAATTCTTAATACAAGATTGCACGGAATTTTCCCTTTCTTGTGGATTATAAGAGAGATGTGTTGCATCATCTATATGTTAGGACGTGATGCCCATATTAATTCTGATCTTACACATACTATTATTTGCACCCTCATATCTCATTGATGATGTTTTATTTGTCCACCACAACTTAAGAGAATAGTCAAGTGAACCCATGAGCCCCGGTCCACTTTTTATCATAAGAAACACCTTTATATTGCTTTTATCTTGTTTTCTATTTGTTGCACTATTTTAATCCGAAAAATACTTTTATTATTTGCATCCAAAACACTAAAAACAATCAACCCTTTACAGTTTTTTACTTAGTTAGTTTTATCTAGTCTTGTTTTACTTGTGTTTTATTTACTTACACGAAATCTTGTGCTTGACAACCACATGATGGAGTTGGGAACACAAGGGTTTTACTTTACTTGCATGATTGTTAGAAGAAGGGAGAAGAGAATACTCTTTGTCCAGTTCCCCAAGAGTTCGATATAAATCCTCGAGTCACCCTTGTGGGGAAAATACTATGCTGACACAATGATGGGCGTAGAGTGTATACGCTTAGGTTGAGCTCCAAGTGCGGAGTTTGTAGACGTGGAAGACGTGTTTTCCCCACGAGTGTGACTCGAGGGTAATATCAAACTCTCAGGGAACTGTGTGTTAAGGGTTTATCTCCTTATCCTTCTCTTATGAGACTTCAAAACAAAGCAAAATGTTTTGTCCCTCAACCTCACCAAGTGTGTTGTGGGTATACTTTATGGGTATATCAACGATGTGGTCTAGATCCGGCAAGCCAGGGTGGCCCACAGATGGTGATGGTGGCATATGGTCCATCGGGCGGCCCAGTTGCTGTTGATAGAACATGGATGAAGTCCAGCCCAGGAACAGGAGCCGGATCTCAGCTGACCTATGCAAGTTAGTCGGATCCTTGGAGGCCCATGAAGTATCCGGATCTAGTACGGCGTTTAAGGAAAGGTGGATCCTTGAGGTGCACGAAAATATAATATTCCGTAGTTAGGCATCTTGTATTCCGGCTAGGACTCTCCGTGTAAACCCTAGATCTTGGCGCCTTTATAAGCCAGATCCCGGGTGACAAGGGTTTAACTTGTCAATGCCTACAGATTGTAGACTAGGGTTTCGCAGAAAGTAGAGGGCAAGTAGATCTCGAAGGTTCGGCCGAAAAGGTGTTTGACTATGAAAAACTAGGGTGTGTGTTGACAATGGATTCGATCCCTTCTTTCTCTCTCGTCTCCCCTTTATATAGGAGGTGGAGCCGAGGCTTTCGTGTCGCACAAGTTACAAACTCCGGGAGACTATTTGAGTCCTTCCCGTACAATTACATGACTCTTAATTCCTAATCTAACTCTATCTTCCATATCGATGTTTATTGGGCTTCCAGGCCTTAAAAGCTTCGAGTTGCGGGCCACCAGATATCATCGGGTACCTTATTCGGCAGGCCCATTCGGGATGCCTATGTCAGTAGCCCCCGATATTTTGCTTGAATCGTAGAGTCGAGTAAAATCTCCGTCGTAGAATCAATCCATAGATTCATAAATTATTCGGATTACCATAATATTTTGCTCAAGGTATTTATATTTTGTACATAGATAATGGTAGATGGGGCTGGTTCATCTGATGGATCAGGTACCATTTAACTGCTCTCATGGCAAACCCGCAAAAACCTACTTCAAAGTCAAGTCCCTGGACCTGACCTCGGGATACTGGCATAATTCGACATGCGCCGCTTGAGGACTTACCATGAACCGAATTCTAGTTATATTTTATCGAGTACCTAATGCGTCCGCTAGGATTTTTCTTCGTGTCTGCTGACACGGATAAAGTAGTAGAGCACATTCAGGTGCGATACCACGCCACACAGGATGGATCCTAGGGACTTACCTTCGTAAAATATTACGGCATCCATAGTTTTTACCGCGGCGAACGCGCTCTGAGAATATATTGTCGAGTGCCTTTGTCAATTGTTGGGATTAATAATTTCTTCGAGTTGTTTAATGATAATATCTTGATCTCCCGATGGGAGTACATGACGAGTTATGTGTAACTCGAAGATGTACGACGATAACTCCTCGTATACATTTCTATTTTTTGTCTTGTCATCCTCTTGTTTGTTCCATATCATATTTCATCGGGTGCACGACCATCGCTCCCGATGGGAGTAGCCCCCGAGGCTACAGTCGAGTGTTTGCACTCGGCTGTAGGCTCATCTTTTGCTATTTTGACCAACCCTATCTTTTTGTCTTTCAATTTGTCATCTTATCAGAAGTGTAAACAATACTTCTGATAAGAGTAGCCCCGAGCATATGAACAGATGCTTGCATTTGATCATAGGCTCCCGAAATTTCTCTGTTTTAGGAGTCGAAGTTTTGTTGTCACTATATTAGTTAAACCACTCAAAGCTTTCTTGAAATGACGTCGCTGCTGACGATAGCCACGATTCCTACCTTGGAAAGCCATGACTCCTGTCACCTCACTGGGCTGAGGGCCCAAAATTCTGCGCCGTCGACACGTCGCGCAAGTGGGGGACACACGTCCTCCATAATTTCCGGCACACGCGCAGTAACTTCCATCCAGTAACTTTAGAATGATAAGACCCTTTTACCATTTGGACACGCGTAAGGCTGGAAACACTCCCCCTCTTCATCCAACGGCTTGGCGAATCACCTTCTCTCTATAAATTCGCCGTGTCGTTCTCATTTGTCCCCTTCGCGGCGCCACACATATTCTCTTTTTCTCTCTCCGTCATTGCCATCCTTTGAGATCCTCACGCATCTGCCCTCTTTTCCTCCTGTTTTTTCCACCAATCTACTCCCAATGGCTCCGCGCATGAAGCTTTGCAGGAACGCGGCTCCGGGCACCGGCGAGCTTGCAGAGAAGGCCAGGATTTTGGGATGGGAGCGCTCAAAGATCTCCGCCCAAGACCAGAAGACGCTGAAGAAGCTAGGCCTGCTAAAGAAGAAGGAGGCCTTGCAGATGCCCGGAGATGAAAGCGTCCCTCATCCTCCTATCGAATTTCGGGTAACCTTTGTCGACTTTCTCATTCGCGGCCTTTCCGCTCCAATCCACGAGTTTCTTCGTGGTATTTTGTTCATCTACGGGATCCAGCTACACCAGCAGACCCCAAACTCCCTGCTCCACATTTCTATCTTTATCACCCTTTGCAAATGTTTCCTCGACATCCATCCTCATTGGGGCCTGTGGAAACGTATCTTCTATCTCCGGCGCAAAAATTCTCGGAACGTCATCTACAATGTAGGTGGCGTTTGTATCTGCGTCCGTCCCGATGTTGATTACTTTGACGTAAAATTCCCCGACTCTATCCAAGGCTGGCGCAAGAAATAGTTGTACATCCAAGACGAGTCCGCCCTCTCCCAGGAATATGGCATTGCGCCGTTCGAGCCTGCCGAAGAAATTCAAAGGCGCAGATCCTGGGACACAGAGGCCACTGCCGAACAAAAAGAGGCCACTGAAGCCCTGATGATCCGCATCCATCAACTCCAAAACACCGACGGAGAAGAACTCTCGGGTGTGTAGATAATCGCCTACTTCCTTAGAATTCGGGTGCAGCCACTGCAGGCTCGCAAAAACCCTCTTTGGATGTACTCTGGAGCGAAGGATGTAGACCGTTTGTCCAAGGATCTTCCCGTGAAGGACTTGGAAAAACTCGTCCGACGTTTTACCTCCTTGAGCAAAAAACATGAAGTCCCTTCTTCCTGTCGCATGGAGCCATACAGTGCTAGCCGCGGTCTTCCCCAAGTAAGTTTTTTCTTTCGGGTCGAGTTCGCTATTTTTTCGAGTTCCATTGGTTTCGCTTGTGTGCTCACTTTCTTGTATTCTCTTTGTTTTGCGCTATGTGGGATCACCAAATTATTTCTTCTCTTCCCCCTCCTACCTGAAGGTGGAGAGGTGGATGGTCGAGTCGTTGTTACCGACGATTCACAGAATCCTCTCTTCCTGAGAGTGAAGCCACGAAATCACAAAAATCCGCGGGTTCCTCCAAAAAAGAGACAGAGTCAGAGCAACACTCTGATTCTGCCCACTCCATCTCTCCTCCTCCTGCCACTTCTTCGGATGGGCGTAAGAGGAAAAGAGACACTGTCGAAGATTCCGGCGCATCCAAGCTTGCTGAAATAACTGCCGAAGAATCTTCCCCGGAGGAAGAAGGCGCCTTCGACCCCTTCATCGATACTGGCGCTGTTAGTTCGTAAGTTGCTCTTTTTTGTCTTTGTATGTTTTATGTTTCTCTCAGTACTCTCATATTTTGTTTTATTGCTATATTGACAGGTCTACTAAAGGGGCAGAGGAGGAAGAACCTGCAGCTCATGGAACAACTCCTACGAGCACTTCCAACACCCTAGTTATTTCTGAAGAAAATCGTACTACTGCGGAAGCTTCGATTCCTCCGGAACATAGCCCAAAAGCACCGACTCCCGTGCCCAGCCCCCGAGCGCCTCCAACTAAGAAAGCTAGAACCGGGGCTGGTAGCACTCAAGAAGTTGTTGCAGGGAGTTCGTCAACTCCCTTCCTGGAAGATGTAAGTTCCCCTTTTTCCTACGCACCTCCTCTGTTGCTTGTCGAGTTGTTTCCTTCTTACGGTATTTTTCTATCTTGTCGAATTTTTGCGCAGCCCTTAATGAAGGATCTGATCCACTTGGGCTCCCAATTTCTTGGGTTCCGTGATGAAGCTGCTAGTTTGAAAGGTAACAACTGAATTGTTTTTAGTATATTTCATATCTGCCAAGGATTCTTTTCCTTCTGACGATGAATCTTTTCCTTCTGATTTTTTCTTTTCAGAGGCACTCCACCGTGCCGAAGAACGTGCTGACGCGCTGGAGGCCAAACTTAAATACAGCGAAACTGCTCGCAAGAAAGCCGAGAAAGAAGTTGTTGCCGTCGAAAGTCTCCGCTAGAGACTCAAGACCGCTGAGGAAACCTTGAGCGACAGGGAGGCCCAGCAAATTGAGCGCGAAAACACCGTAGTAGCGTGTTTCGAGACGCAGAACCGCAGATTTACAAGTAATCCATTACTTCATTTGCCTTTTGCCTCTGCCTTTATTTGTTTGTCTCCGATGTTGAAGAATTCGTGGTTTTCTCCAGCAGGGCGGATGGGTGAGGATTATACCTTGCACGAAGAGTCTGACGATCGTCTTCTTGGCACTCTCGCGATTCTTGAACTGAACTGTGACTTGGCGCGCACCAACGTCTCTTCTGCAAGGGCTGCGTTGAAGCGATTCTTCCCCGACTTCTTTCCCAAGGACACGCAACCAGAGGTCTTCTCCGAGCTCACCCAACGTTTCCTGGTGAAGGAAGATCCTGTTCTGGCCTATCGTCAGGCTAGACTGAAGATCGGAGTCGAAGGGACCATCGCCTTGGTTGCTGCCAGCGGCCAGGAATTCGACTGGGTGAAAGCTGGCACTCCCAAGGGCATCAACAAAGAGAAATGGAGGGCTCTGGTGAAGGATTCTAAGCCTCAGTCGAAGAAGCTTATTGCTTTCCTTGACCCGACGTCCTCTGCTTCTACTAGCACTGCATGGACGGAGGTCAAGTAGACCAACCCGTGTTTCTTGTTTATTTTCTCTTTCATAGCTAATGGAACCCCCCTTTCTTTTTTATTCCGACGATTTGTATGGGCTCGCTAGGAGCCGTCTTTTGTAAGGCCTAGACTTATGTAAATGTACTTAATATGAATGGAAAATATCCCATGTCGAGTAATTGATGTCGACATTTCATTTCTTTCAGTTGATTTTTGACAACTATACCAAGGTTGCCGGACCGTCCAACACTTCACCTGCCACTTCTCATTCTGCGAGAGCTGCTGGCGACGTTTTCTTGGATGATTCCTCGTGTGTTAACTCAATGCACCAAGAACTAGCCGATCTTCGACAGCAACTACAAGCTATGAAGAAACAAGTTTTCACCGTTATGGATCAATCTCGCAAATCCTCGGATCGTGCACAAGCTGCTCTTCGGCAATCACAAGAGGCTCTTGAATTGAAAGAATCTGCCACTGCCGATGCCTCACATGATATTAAGCGCGAGAGTTATATGCTTGACCTAATGAGTGATGCAAGTCAAGATATGGCGGGTATGTTACGCTTTAACCTTCCTCTTCTTTTGATATTCTTCATATCCCTTCTCACGCTGTGTTGTTTCTCCTGTGTTGCGTATAGGTTCATTCCTGGATGCTGCCACCGAAGAACAATGGGTTAATTCGCGAGTCGAGATCCTTCTTCAACTTGCCAAACAAAATGGTATTTACTTCTGGGCGGATGAGGTTCGCACTCGCCGCATCGTTCAGTTCCAAGATCGAGCCGCTCGAGTCCGAGAGTTCCGTGATTTCTTCGGCAACACATTGGCCATGGTGTATAACGCTATGTTTCCTCGAAACCCTTAGCCTGAAAATATTACCGAGCTTATGAATAAATTCAGAGATGTGGAAAGTATTCACATCTTTGCGAAGGCTCAAATGGTGGCCGGTGCTAAGTTTGCTCTGACTTGGTTGAAGGTCTATCACTCGAAATTGGACTTCAGCAGTGTTATCGACACTTTTTACCGCAAGACGTCGAAGAGGAGGGTAAACGTTGATAAACATAGTGCGGTTGTATCGCCTGTAGCCGCGAAAATGATCGCCGAACTTCTTCGGGTTGATGCCGCTTTCTTCATAGAACTTAGGTATGATGACTCGACGCAGATTGTTCGTGCTGCAAGATAGAACGCGACCATAGATAGATTTGTGTAGAAACTATTTTTATTTTCTCATACGAGTTTGGTTTGACCTATACCGCAGAATTGCATATATTTGTAAGTCTTGTATATTGTAACTTATCATTGCGAGACTTGTGTAGAGCCACGACAAATTTTCATATTATATTTTTCCTTGAGCCCCCGAGTATCTCGGTTGGCATAGTTATTTTTATTGTTCCCGAGGTTTATGTACAACCAAGGCGTGTATATTGACAAGTGCGCTGGAGTCGAATATTTTTTAGTTTTGTCGGGTTCAAGCCCCCGAGCGTTACTCGAGAAATTTTTCATCACTATTTTTATTTCAACCACGCTATTTTGCAGCATCGCACGCCCGCCTCATTAAAAACCTTTCATCCCCACTCGGTGCCCTGAAAGGAAAAGAGTGTGTCTGAAAACTTGCGAGCTCTTCAGATACAATGTATGTTTACATGGACTTCCTTCTAAGCAAAGTGTGCCACGTTCCACGGGTTCGTCTCGTCTTTGCCTGCCTTCTTGTCCTTCAGCCTATAGGCTCCTCCTGGAATTACTTCAGTAACTATGTATGGCTCCACCCATGGAGACTCGAATTTTTCATGGCTATCTTCCTTGAGTCGAAGTACTAGATCGCCAACTTCAAACGACCTGGGCCGCAGACGTCGACTACGATAGTTTTTGAGATTTTGCTGATACGTGGTTACTCTCGAAAGTACCTTGTCTCTAGCTTCGTCGAGTGCGTCCACATCACCTTCTAGCACCTTTCTCGAGATCTCTTCATCGTATTCTGCGACTCTGGAAGAATAATGCTCTATTTCTATTGGGAGCACCGCCTCAGCTCCGTGAACCAGAAAAATCGGAGTTTCTTGGGTTGCTGTGTTGGGTGTTGTCCGTATGCTCCATAACACATTAGGTAACTCATCAACCCAAGTGTGTCGTGCTTTTTCTAGTGGCGTCAGCAATCGCTTCTTGATGTCGTTGCAAATAATACCATTTGCTTTTTCGACTTGGCCATTGGTTTGCGGGAGCGCCACCGGTGCGAAATGTAGTTTGATGCCCACGCCTTCACAGTACTCTTTGAACTCTCGGGAAGTAAAATTGCTACCATTGTCCATAACTATGCTGTTAGGGACACCAAACCGAAAAACTATTCCCTTGATGAAGTTCACCGCTGATGATGCGTCTTCCGACATTACTGGCATTGCTTCAATCCACTTTGTAAATTTGTCGACAACTACCAGCAAATAAAAGTGTCCTCCAGGCCAGGACTTGTGCAATTTCCCAACCATGTCTAAGCCCCATTGCGCGAAAGACCATGCCAATGGTATGGGCATTAATTATGCTGCTGGTGAGTGAGGCTTGGATGCGAACATCTGACAAGCTTCACATGTGCGCACGATTTCCTTCACGTCCTCTATGGCAGAGAGCCAATAAAATCCTGCCCGAAAAGCTTTGACTGCTATTGCTCGGCTGCTCGCATGGTGGCCGCATATTCGTTCGTGTATGTTTTTCAATATGGCTCGCCCTTCTTCGGTTGTGACTCACCTCTGCAACACTCTTGAGATGCTTCGTTTGTATAGTTCTCCCTTGACCACGGTGAAAGCTTTGGATCATCGAATAACTCGCCTTGCTTCCACCGGATCTTCGGGTATTTCTTTCTTTGTAATGTACGCCAGGTAAACCTGCATCCAAGGAATTTGTATCATCATGACTTCCTCTGGTTCCTCCTCATCTTCCGATATATGTGTCTCTGGGGCTGCTGGAGCCCCCGAGTCTTTCTTGGATTTCTCCTTTTTTGGCGGCTTCGGTGTTTTCTTCGCCTCGATTCCTCTAGCTGACACCAAGTATCCGAGGAGTTCTCCCGCAGGAACTCCAAAGGAACATTTCGTCGGGTTCAGCTTGAGGCGAAACTTGTCGAGGTTGTCGAAGGTTTCTCAAAGGTCATTGATGAGGGATGACCCTATCTTTGTTGTGATGACGACATCATCGATATATACTTGAACGTTTTTACTAATCTGCGTGGCGAGACTTCTGCATCATCCTCTGATAAGTGGCTCCCGTGTTTTTCAACCCGAAGGGCATTGTCATGTAGCAGAACACGCCATAAGGGGTTCTGAAAGCTGTTTTGACTTCATCTTCTTCTTTTAAGCGGATTTGATTGTAACTAGAATACACATCCAGGAAGGAAAGACATTCGCAACCCATTGTGGAGTCGATAGTCTGATCGATCCTCGGGAGGGGAAAGTGATCCTTTGGACAATGTTTACTGAGACACGTGAAGTCGACGCACATGCGAAGGACCTCAGTATTTTTCTTCGGGACCATTACTAGGTTGGCGACCCACGTGGCCTCGGTGTGTAGTTCCTTGATGAAGTTTGCTTCTTTGAGTCGACGAATCTCAGATAGCATAGCTTTGCGGTTTGGCTCAGAAAAATGCCTCAAAGGTTGTCGAATTGGTCTAGCTCTTGGATCTAGATTGAGAGGGTGCTCGGCAAGTTCCTTGGGTACTCCTGGCATGTCAGCTGGACGCCATGCGAAGATTTCCCAGCACTCACGGAGGAACTCGACGAGCGCGCTTTCCTATGTGCTATCCATGTTTATTGCGATTCCTGTCGTCTTCTTGGGATCTGTCGGGTGAATCTCCACTTCCTTGGAATTCTTGGAGGTGTCGAAAGTTTGCTTCTTGAGTGACCTTCCTCCGTCGGGTAGCATGTCATAGTTTGTTGTTAGCCTAGACGCTTCATACTCAGCTTGCATCCTGAAGGTTTCAGACAGCTTATGAAAATCCTTGTCGCATTTGTCCGCCATGGCGAAACTTCCTTTGACTGTTATTGGGCCGTTAGGTCTAGGGATTCTCCATGGCAGATATGTATAGTGCGGCACTGCCATGAATCTGGCATATGCGGGTCTTCCTAATATCGCATGGTATTGTGACGGAAAGTCGATAACTTCGAATTCCAACCTTTATTTCCCGAAGTTCTCTCTTGTCCCAAATTGTACGTCAAGCAAGATCTTTCCCAAAGGGTAACTTGGTTTCTCGGGTGTGATGCCATGGAAACGCGTGTCTGTTGGTGTACAATTTTCCAAAGAGATATTCATCTTCCGTAGCGTATCTGAATATATGAGGTTTAGACTGATATCTCCATCTATGAATATGCGGGAGACCCCAAACCCTGCAATCACTGCTGGCAAGATCATGGCTGACTGACCTGGTCGAGGAACTTGTGGTGGATGATCCTCCTGAGAGAACCCTATCGCTTGTCCCGACCAATTAAGGTACTCAATGGTTGGTGGTGGCGACTTTTATGCCATGTATACCTATCACGAGATTATCTTCTGAGCCATATTCGGGGGTCTGCCTTTCTGTATCATCGACACTGCTCCCGTTGTGTCAATGAACTCGCCATTGTTACCCTGAGGTGCCGCCAGCTGCAACTGATGTTGGTTTGCGCTGGTAATTGCGGGTGGTGGTGGCAGGTGGATTTCACTCCTTGGCCCCTGTACGTGCCCCCTGTTTACCGCTTGTGCGTTGGTGTGCTCCGCATACCTATGTAAAGCTTGGAAGGTTTGACAGTCCTTCTGAAGATGGCCTGACTGTCTTTTCCCTTCACTGTCGAGGTAAAAATACATCTGACACGGACCGTTCAGAAGATCCTCAGGTGATATGTTGTATGGCCTCTAAAATCTTGGTCGATTATTTTGTCTACTAGAGCTTGGTGCATCTCTGTGATCATTGCGCTGATCGTTGCTTCTCTGATAATCATCTCGATGTGATTTCCTCCACTATTTCCTCGGAAGCTAGCCACCACTTGGTCGGGACCGTCGTAGTATGAGAATTGGCGATATCGTCGTCTACTTTGATTGTTGTTTCTGTTGCGGTCCTCCTCGGGTGACCTCTGTCGTTTGTTTTGAACAACATCTTCGCCATCTCCCAACGATTCGCTATCTCCATGAGGTCCGCTATTGTTCTCGGGTTGGATCTGCCCAAATCCTCGATTAGGTCTCTTCTTTGGATCCCTGCAACGTCGATTGCTCTTTCGTCGGATACGTTTTCTGCCGAGTTTTTTATGATGCTCCACCGCTAGATATACATCCTCATCGACTCATCATACTTCGGCTTGCAAGCCCTTAGCTGCTCTATTGATGCAGACTTCTTGCACGTGGAACGGAAGTTTTTCACGAACAAATCCTCAAAAGTCTCCCAACTGTCGATGGATCCTCCTGGTAATTTCTTCATCCAAGATCTTGCGGCTCCACTGAGGTGAACTTGGATGCTTTGCATGGTTTTTGCTCTCGTTCCGCCCATCAACTTCACTGTTTCATGGTAGTCGACTAACCAGTCCTCAGGATCTTGCAATCCATCGAACTTTTTATAATTATCAGGTAACGTAAAACCAGAGGGAACCCGAGTTTTGCGAACCCGTCGGGTAAAGCAAGGGAGTCCACACATGTCTTCATCGCAAACTTCTGGTGAGTACCGGCGCTCTCTTCTAGTTTCACGGTCCCTCTCATGTCGTGCTCTATCGACTCGTGCTTGCGTCACTGTATTTCTCGTGTCACCTTCTCATGGAGGATCTCGCGCCGCCGTAGTGAGTCGAGGACTATTTTGTCTTGGAGCACTCTCGGGTTGCGGTGTACTTGATCCTTGTATTGCTGTTCCCATGATTCCAACTCCTGCCATAGCCATGTTATACAATGCTTCCCTTGGGTCTCCTGCAGGTGGTTTGGATGCTAACATGAAAGCATTTGTCGCCAGATATCCCGCTTCCGGTGTTTTGGGATGATGTGACCTCTCGTGTCTATCGACATAAAGGATATATCGAGGTTTTGGATCAAATTCTCTCGTTCATGCTTAGGCACGTTTGCCAGTCGAGATCTTCATCTTGCACGGGCGTCTCTGTGACTGTCTCCCGACGTTCCTGATTGTCGACTCAGGGCGGCCCTGCGCGCACTTGACGCAGAAGCTGCAGCTTTACTTGGTTCGACTGCTATTCCCTGTTTCTCTAACTCTCGTCCAGCACGAGCGAGTTTATATTGATATGCTTGCAGCGCTTCCGGTGTAGCCGTGGTAGTCATCGGCTCTGTGCCATCCATGGCTCTCTGAGCTCTGTCCCAAGCTGCTTGCGGCAGCTGTATCTTCTCTCGCGGCGTGGACCCGTTGTATTTGTTTCCTGTTCCCCGCGTGAGATCTGCAGGGTCGATGTATGCATTGCCCAAGTCATCGAAAGCCTCCGACGCTTCGTCCTCTTGTCGGCTTGATTCCCCGATTGCGCAGACTTGATGATATATTGCAGTTGTGTTTTCATCATCTTCAGGGTCGGTGACACCGTCGTATTGATACGTCCAAAACGTATCTACTTTCCCGAACACTTTTGCTATTGTTTTGCCTCTAATTTGTGTATTTTGGATGCAACTAACACGGACTAACGCTGTTTTCAGCAGAACTGCTCCGGTGTCTCGTTTTTGTGCAGAAATCCAACTTTCGGGAAAATCCTCGGAATTTATGCGGAAGGTCCTATTTTCCCGGAATATTGGCGGAGCCGAAGGGCGAGTCGAGTGGGGGCCCGAGGGCCCCACACGCTAGGCCGGCGCGGCCCGGGAGGGGGCGCGCGGCCCTAGTGTGTGGCGGCCTCGGCTGGCCCCCGACGCCCTCCTTCGGACTACTTATTGCCTTCGACGTAAAAACGCACGGGGAGAAGTCGAAATCGCCAGAAACCATCCAGTACGCCGCCACCGTCGCGAAACTCCGTCTCGGGACCAGAAACTCCGTTCTGGCACTCCGCCGGGACGGGGAATTGGAGGAGATCATCGCCATCATCATCACCGACACCTCTCCATCGACCAGCCATGTTTCCCCCATCCATGTGTGAGTAATTCCCCCGCTGTAGGTTGAAGGGGATGATAGGGATTGGATGAGATTGGTCATGTAATAGCATAAGATTGTTAGGGCATAGTGCCTAGTGTCCGTAATTGGTACTTTTATGATATTGTTGCAACTTGTTATGCTTAATGCTTGTCACTAGGACCCGAGTGCCATGATCTCAGATCTGAACATGTTATCAATTCATTATGATATTCATTGCTTTATGATCTTACCTGCAAGTTGTATACACGTATTGCTGTCCGGAACCGGAGGCCCCAAAGTGACAGAAATTGGGACAACCGAAGGGGATGGCGGTGATATGAGGACCACATGTGTTCACGGAGTGTTAATGCTTTGCTCCGGTGCTCTATTAAAAGGAGTGCCTTAATTTCCGATAGATTCCCTAGAGGCCCGGCTGCCACCGGCTGGTAGGACAAAAGATGTTGTGCAAGTTTCTCATTGCGAGCACGTACGACTATATATGGAACACATGCCTATTGATTGATTAGTACTTGGATACCGTTTTATTAT
The DNA here is from genome assembly GCF_022539505.1 of Lolium rigidum. Lineage (NCBI taxonomy): Eukaryota > Viridiplantae > Streptophyta > Magnoliopsida > Poales > Poaceae > Lolium > Lolium rigidum. Next base: position 7,352,475 of record NC_061509.1, on the reverse strand, counting down.
TATCCGCAAATGCCCTACTTTGATTGTTACATGAGTTTCTCTCATCCATGCAACGCCCGTTCATCCATCCCCTGTGCCTACGATATTTTAATCCTGCTGTTTACTATAATCACTACTGCTGTCTTTGTTACTCTGTCGTCATTATTTCACTATCGCTACTCGCTATAAAACTCGTTACTACCGATAAACTCTTGCGAGCAAGTCCGTTTCCAGTGCAGCTGAATTGACAACTCTGCTCGTTAAGGCTTTCAAGTATTCTTTGTCTCCCCTTGTGTCGAATCAATAAATTGGGTTTTACTTCCCTCGAAGACCATTGCGATCCCCTATACTTGTGGGTTATCAAGACTATTTTCTGGCGCGGTTGCCGGGGAGCATAGCTTTATTTGGAAGTTCACTTGGATTGATATTGTTCGCTGCAAATTCTCCATCATGGGTAAACCTCGCGATCCTAAAGTCGCCATATTACCATCCACTACAAGAAAAGGTACAACTCTGAGTACGTCTGCTGCTCTTGATTCACCATCTGTGATAGATAAACTTGTTTCACCACCACATGCTTCACATGCTGGTACTTCTGCTAGATCTGAGAATTCTTATAATATTGATGATGCTTCTGCTGTGCTTGATGATAGTGGTTCATTGGGATCTTTTCTAGATGCTACGATTGCTAGGTCTAGACAAATTGAAAATGCTGAAACTCCTAATGAAAACGCTGCTACACCTGTTAATTCACCTGAGTCTGTTGAATACTCTAGTGATAATCTTGATGAGGATTATGTAGAACTTGATGATGATTTTATTGATAAATGCAATGCTACTACTGATGCAAGAAAAATTAAAAAGTTGCTTGCACAACATACTGTTAGATATAAACTGTCTCCTGATCCTAAATTTGCCACATCTCCTATAAACATTAAGGATAAGGATTATGATTTTTCTCTTGATTTGTCTCATATATCTATTGTTGAGATTTTTGCGGTACTGAAAAAGAAAGTGCTGTAGAACACATGATTGAGCTATCTACTCTTAGTAGCTTGTTTTCTGATGATGTTAAGAAGCGTACTTATTTCGTTGCTAAAATTTTCCCTTTCTCATTAAAGGATGATGCTAAAACTTGGTATAATAGTTTGCCACCTGATTCTATTAATAGTCCAAAAGAATTGCTTGATGTTTTCTTCCGGAAATACTTTCCTGCTAGTGCTCAACATATTGCTTTGTAGAGAATTTATAATTTTGATCTGGAAGATGGAGAGAAATTGCCTCGAGGCTTGGGCTAGATTTTGCTCTCTCATTAGAGCTCGGCCCGACCATGATTTGGAAAAGCATGATTTACTTGATATATTTTATAGTGGACTAACCATTGAGTCTAGGGCATACCCGGATAGTTGTGCTGGTTGTGTTTTCGGAAAAGAACTCCAGGACGACGCTGAAGAATTACTGGCGAGAATAGGCCGGAATCATGATGATTGGTCTACACCTGAACCAACCCCGACACCAATATTGAAGAAGAGGGGTATGATTAAATTAAATGATGAAGATATGATGGAAGCCAAGAAATCTCTTAAAGAGAAGGGTATTAAGTCTGAAGATGTGAAGAATTTACCTCCCATAGAAGATTCATGTAAGATCACTCCCCCTTCATCCATGATTGAGGTACACTCTCTTGAACGCTTTACTAGAGAAGATATTCCATATTCAAAACCTCCTGCTCAATGCTTAGATGAGTTTGATAATTATATTGGTAAGCAAAGTAATTTCAATATGAGAGTAGAGAATCATTTAATGGAAAATTCTCGAGCTATTAGTGAATTGCATGGTATTGTGGAGAGAACCTCCAATGATGTTAAGATGCTTGTTAAACATTTTCAAATGGTTCAAACTCAAATTGATCAACTCACTAAAGTGCAAAATGATTTGTTAAAAGATAATTCTAAAGAAAAACATGCTTATGAAGTAACAACTAGAGGCGGTGTTTCTACCCAGGATCCTCTATATCCTGAAGGGCATCCCAAAAGAGTTGAACAAGATTCTCAACGAACTGAAACTAGTGCTCCATCTAAGAAAAAGAAAAAGAAACATAAAACTGTTGTAGAATCCTCTGAGCCTGTTAATGATCCTAATAGTATTTCTATTTCTGATGCTGAAACTGAAAGTGGTAATGAACATGATAAAGATAATAATAAGAATGATGCTTCTGATAAAGAAGAGGTTGAAGAAGAACCTGAAAAGCATGCTAAAAATAAAAAGTATACTAAAGAAGATTTTATTGCTAAGAAACATGGTAGTGAAAGGGAACCCTGGGTTCAAAAGCAAATGCCTTTTCCGGCTAAGAAACTAAAATCAAAGGAAGAAGAACACTATAATAAATTTTGTGATTGGATGAAACCTTTATTCTTGCAAATACCTTTGATCGATGCTATTAAATTGCCTCCTTATTCAAAGTATATGAAAGATATTGTGTCTAACAAAAGGAAAATTCCTAATGAGGAGATTTCCACTATGCTTGCTAATTACTCTTTTAATGGTAAGGTTCCAAAGAAGCTTGGCGACCAGGTATTCCGACTATTCCTTGTTCTATTAAGAATAATTATGTTAGAACTGCTCTATGTGATTTGGGAGCGGGTGTTAGTGTTATGCCTTTCTCTCTTTATAAGAGACTTTATTTAGATAAGTTGATACCGACTGACATATCTTTGCAAATGGCTGATAAATCTACTGCTATTCCTGTTGGTATATGTGAGGATGTTCCTGTTCAAGTTACTAATAACTGCTTGATATTAACTGATTTTGTTGTGTTGGAAATGCCTGAAGATGATAATATGTCTATTATTCTTGGGAGACCTTTTCTTAACACCGCAGGGGCTGTTATTGATTGCAATAAAGGAAAAGTTACTTTCAATGTCGATGACAAGGAGCATACCGTTTATTTTCCCAAGAGGATTGAGAAAGCATGTGGAGTTAACACAATTTCTATCAAAGTGGGAACTATTGATTGTCCAATATATGAGCCTAAAGAAGAATATCAAACTCTTGTGATTGGATCCATATCAATACAATACAAGGTAACATGATTGATTTGAGGTTTAATTCTTCTTATGTTATGTAAAATTTATTTGGTGGCAAGACTTGATCAACCTTGTTAACAAATTCATTTTATATGCATAGAAGAACTAAACAACATCTCTTTCTCCCTCCGCTTGTTCTACTTGCTGTAGCACTTTTGTTTTGCAAAGTTCTTTAGTTAATTAGAGATTTCAAAATTTTTCCTGCCCAGTAATAATAATTTTGACACCCAGAAATGTGCATTTTTCAAAGTTTTCAAAAATTCACAAAAATTATACCATTGGTCCTATTTTTCGACGAGGCACCGGGAACACCTGGGGATGACCGGTGGGGCACCCCAGGGTGGCACCCCACGGGCCGGCGCGGCCGGCAAGGGGGCGCGCCACCCGGTGTGTGGGCCCCTCCTTGCCCCACTTCATCATCTCTTCCTCCCACTCTCTTCTCTCTCCCGAAAAAACTCGCACCAAGTTCCTCTCACTCGCGTTTTTGCTCAAGAGCTCCAGATTTCTCGATCTCTTTGCTCAGCCCAGATTTCTGTCTGAAATTTGGCACATTTGCTCTTCGGTATGTGACTCCTTCGATTATCCAAGTAGAATTTTGTTTGGTGGAGTATATCTTGAATATTTTGCTGCTGTAGGTAACATGTTTAGTGAGCTTGCATGCTTGTTCTAAGTGGTAGAAACTAGTTTTGATGCATGATTAGTACTCTAGCAAGTTCCTATGGTAGTTTCCCTCAATTATATGTCACCAAATCAAATTTTATATTGTTTGTTGAAAAATTTCAGAAAAGGAAGATGGATAATTGTAACTTTGGAGAAGTGTTTGAAAGAGAGACAACAAGCACGGGGAGGCCCTCGAGGTCATCCACCCGATTCGAGCAATCCTATAATGAGGACCTCATCGCACCAAGCTTCGCACCCGAAGAGGACAATGGAGTCCCCAATGCTGCATCCTTCCCATGTTATGACTTTTTGAGTAATGCAGGGTTGTTGGATGATTTCTTGACCCTCGTCGGTAAGGCAGGCCTAACAACCTATGTGGGAGATGAGAGTGAGCAATACTACACGCTCACTAAAGTCTTTGTGGAGAGCTTCAAGTTCAACAATAAGCACTTTCGCCCGACAGTTGCATTCAAGATCTATGATAAATCTATTACTATGAAGTTGGAATTTTTTTGTGCTGCATTGGGTATTGCCCCTGTAGGTACAGCAAGGAAGATCGAGGACAACCCCAAGGAATTGCTGGAGCTCTATCGAGGGATCACCAATGATGATTGCCGCACCATTTAGCGTGGCAACATAAGAAACATTCAACTCCCCGCCATTAAGTATTTTGCTTATTACATCGGTACTAGCATTCTTGGTAGGGAGAACACTAGTAACATATCTAGCTATCACCTTGGTTTCTTAATTGCTGCACTCACTGGGGACACGCCTTATCATCTTGGTGCCCTTGTTGCTCGCCGCTTGTCTAACAAGGGGCCTATATTTGGAGGAATTATTGCTTCACGCGTTTTAGCATATTTAGAGCTTCCTCTTGACCCTACTGATGTAAAAATAACTCCTATGAGGCTCGATATTGCTGCTATGAAGAGTCATCAATTTGTTACAACCGACTCTAGATTAGATAATATTGTCTATAGAATATTGTTTGCTGACGGGGAAGAGAGGGAAATTCTTTTGTCGCAGCCAGATTTGTTCAGTATTGACAGGAAACCATGGTCGCGCACTAAGGAGGAGGTGGATGAGCAATTGAAGATACAAGGCTTCCACCAGCAGCATGACTCCGAGGACGCCGAGCCCTCCTACGACTACACCGTCACGTATCCGGGTGCTTCTTCCAGCACATACCCAGAATATGATCCATCTTCGTCGTACTACGGAGGTGCTACTTCATGGGCACCATGGGATTGATCTCCACTTAGGCCAAAAGCCTAAGCTTGGGGGGAGGTATACCGGCATCACTCATTCTCGCATATTATGGTTGCTGGATACTTGTATATACTTGTTTAGTTTCTTTGAGTGGTTTTCTAATGAGAGGAAGATGATATTTGGGGAAGTGCTGCCTGAAAACAGATTCTGGACTGTTACTAAAAAAATTCGTGCGCACAGCCAGAACGTTATTTTGAGCTGCCAATTTTTGTGCATGTTCCCCAGGTTGTTATCTAACTTTCATTAGTTGAACACTTTTCGAGCTGAGCAGCGTAAGAATTTCTTTAAAATCGATTACTGTACATTGCTTGTCAAGTTTTGGCAGATTTCTGCCATCTTGCTTTTCTGTGTTTCTTTTAGTTTTTATTTTCTTGTTCTTGCTTTGTTTCTTTCCTAAAACACAAAAAGACCAAAAATATTTCTGTTGTTTCTCTTCACCACTTGTTTATTTTAGTTTCTTGCTTTTATTTTGCTTTGTTTGCTATCGTTGGTTTGCTATAAGAAAATCCAAAAAGATTTTGCTTTGTTTGCTTGTTTCCTTTTGCTCTTGCTTTCAAATTTGAAAACACCAAAAATATTTGCTTTTCTTCTTTGGTTTTGTAAAGTTCTTTATGAGTTCAGTGGTCTTCGGTGGCTGGAGCGTGGTTTTCATTTCATATTATTCAAGCTACACAAGTGAAAATACAATAATGACGATATACGACAATCTGATTGTGGTGAGAGGCTGGTATGAACTCTATTTGTTTTCATTTTTGTACATATACTCATCCATGTGAGCATGCTTAGTTGGTTCATGTGAGGTATATGTCATTTAAGAAAGTCTAGTAGTTCATGATCTCTCATGATTAGTTCCAATTTATTAATATGAGTAGCATGTCATAAATATTTGCTTGCATTGCCTTATTCATAGATAGGTATGACATTGTGGTATCCTCCTCTGAATAATTCTCTTGAATCAACTTGGCACATGCTCACGCATGCATATGACTGAACAAAATGTCAATTAAGCCTCGATGATTTACTTTACCTCAGAGTTCTTGTATCACTTTTATGCCTCCGTTAATTTATTTTTGTCGCAATCATGATTATGACAGTTACTGCTCTCTTGATTGTCGCTTCCCAGTCTATTGCTAGCCTTCACTTGTACTGAGCGGGAACGTTGCTCGTGCTTCCAAACACATGAAAACCAAGTTATTCCAGAGTATCCACCATAAATACCTATGCATGGCATTTCAAACCATTCCAAGTAAATTCTCATGTGCTACCTTTAAACCTTCAAAATGCTTCTTAATTTGTGTTAATGTTTCATAGCTCATGAGGAAATATGTGGTGTTTATCTTTTAATCTTGTCATTTACTCCTGACAGTCTTTCATAATGGACTAGTGGCACATCCACTTATCCAATAATTTTGCAAAAAGAGCTGGCAACGGGGTTCCCAGCCCCAATTAATCAACTTTCATTAATAATTCTCTTCACATGTTTTGCCCTGATTCATCGAGTAAGCAACTTAAATTGCAAATAGACACTCCTCCATGGTATGTGATTGATGGAAGGCACCCGAGGATTCGGTTAGCCATGGCTTGTGTAAGCAAAGGTTGGGGGAGTGTCATCCATAATGAAACTAAAATACGTGTGTAAACAAAAGAGAAGAGGGATGATTTACCTTGCTTGGTAGAGATAACGTCCTTCATGGGAGCCGCTCTTGAAAGTCCGGTTGACGAGGTAGTTAGAGTACCCATTATCATTCGTTGACAACAACAAACACCTCTCAAAATAATTTTACTCCTGTTTTACAAATGAAAAGCTCTAGCACATGTTAATCCCTGCTTCCCTCTGCGAAGGGTCAATCTTTTACTTTTACATTGAGTCTCCATCCTTTCTTTGAGAACTTTCTTGAGAGCACAACTGTCATTCTTAGTATAATATGCTTGTCCCAAAATGTGATTAATTGTGGTATAACTTTGATGCTTTTATCTTTGATAATCTCTATTTCTAGTCTTCTCATGAACTTCAAAGGTGCCCAAGCATTTATGTTTTGCTGTACAATTACGGGCAAGCAAGATACCACTTTATCATATCATTCTATGAACATTGCAATCCTGCTGATAGACATGATTCATGATGCTCATTATTAATTTGTTGGTACCTTTTCCATGATTGGCATAGCTATTAGATGATTTTATTTGCATGTATCTTATTATGAACTGCTTAAGTACTTGCCATATCATGAGAATATTTACATCATATGAACAAATGTGTTCGTGAAAGTTCTTTTATCGCACTCAGTTGTCAACTGAATTGCTTGAGGACAAGCAATAAGCTAAGCTTGGGGGGAGTTGATACGCCCAAAACGTATCTACTTTCCCGAACACTTTTGCTATTGTTTTGCCTCTAATTTGTGTATTTTGGATGCAACTAACACGGACTAACGCTGTTTTCAGCAGAACTGCTCTGGTGTCTCGTTTTTGTGCGAAATCCAACTTTCGGGAAAATCCTCGAAATTTATGCGGAAGGTCCTATTTTCCCGGAATATTGGCGGAGCCGAAGGGCGAGCCGGTGGGGGCCCGAGGGCCCCACACGCTAGGCCGGCGCGGCCCGGGAGGGGGCGCGCGGCCCTAGTGTGTGGCGGCCTCGGCTGGCCCCCGACGCCCTCCTTCGGACTACTTATTGCCTTCGACCTAAAAACGCACGGGGAGAAGTCGAAATCGCCGAAACCATCCGAGTACGCCGCCACCGTCGCGAAACTCCGTCTCGGGACCGAAACTCCGTTCCGGCACTCCGCCGGGACGGGGAATTGGAGGAGATCATCGCCATCATCATCACCGACGCCTCTCCATCGACCAGCCATGTTTCCCCCATCCATGTGTGAGTAATTCCCCCGCTTGTAGGCTGAAGGGGATGGTAGGGATTGGATGAGATTGGTCATGTAATAGCATAAGATTGTTAGGGTATAGTGCCTAGTGTCCGTAATTGGTACTTTTATGATATTGTTGCAACTTGTTATGCTTAATGCTTGTCACTAGGGCCCGAGTGCCATGATCTCAGATCTGAACATGTTATCAATTCATTATGATATTCATTGCTTTATGATCTTACCTGCAAGTTGTATACACGTATTGTTGTCCGGAACCGGAGGTCCCAAAGTGACAGAAATTGGGACAACCGAAGGGGATGGCGGTGATATGAGGATCACATGTGTTCACGGAGTGTTAATGCTTTGCTCCGGTGCTCTATTAAAAGGAGTGCCTTAATTTCCAGTAAATTCCCTAGAGGCCCGGCTGCCACCGGCTGGTAGGACAAAAGGTGTTGTGCAAGTTTCTCATTGCGAGCACGTACGACTATATATGGAACACATGCCTATTGATTGATTAGTACTTGGATACCGTTTTATTATTATCTGCAAATGCTCTGCTTTGATTGTTACATGAGTTTCTCTCATACATGCAACGCCCGTTCATCCATCCCTGTGCCTACAGTATTTTAATCCTGCTGTTTACTATAATCACTATTGCTGTCTTTGTTACTATGCTGCTGTTATTTCACTACTGCTACTGCTATAAAACTGTTACTACTGATAAACTCTTACGAGCAAGTCTGTTTCCAGGTGCAGCTGAATTGACAACTCTGCTGTTAAGGCTTTCAAGTATTCTTTGTCTCCCCTTGTGTCGAATCAATAAATTGGGTTTTACTTCCCTCGAAGACTGTTGCGATCCCCTATACTTGTGGGTTATCACGTATCGATCGGTGAAGACCTCCCGAATAGAAGTAGATTTGTCGATGAAGTCGAAGTCGTCGATGCTTTCCGAGTCGCTGCTCAGATTGGAGCCTGTGAACGACCCGAAAGACATACCGCCGAGCATATCAGCGAGTTATCCACCGATGGCAGGCTTGATGAAGCTTGGTGGTGAGACCTCCTCGTCGCCTGACTCGATCGATTATGATGATGATCCCGAGAAATCAGAATCGACCACTAACGGTCCCGAAAAAATCGGTGCCGCGAGACAATACGATCCTTTTTTTCCCAACGCGGAAGTGGAAACTCCCGAACGTCATGTCCATCGACTCCTCCACATCGGCATATATGCATGCAAATGGCGGGAGGGTGAGGAACAAAATCAACGAGATCAGGTTGGGCCTGTTTACCTCCGTCCATCACGTTGCTTGCTGTCGACGATGTTGACGATGCCATCGACATCACCTCCTTGTCGCCTCTAATTCCCACAGACGGCGCCAATTGACAAGGGTTTAACTTGTCAATGCCTACAAATTGTAGACTAGGGTTTCGCAGAAAGTAGAGGGCAAGTAGATCTCGAAGGTTCAGCCGAAAAGGTGCTTGGCTATGAAAAACTAGGGTGTGTGTTAAAAATGGATTCGATCCCTTCTTTCTCCCTCGGCTCCCCTTTATATAGGAGGTGGAGCCGAGGCTTTCCTGTCGCACAAGTTACAAACTCCGGGAGACTATTTGAGTCCTTCCCGTACAATTACATGACTCTTAATTCCTAATCTAACTCTATCTTCCATATCCATGTTTATTAGGCTTCCGGGCCTTAAAAGCTTCGGGTTGCGGGCCTCCAGATATCCTCGGGTACCTTATTCGGCAGGCCCATTCGGGATGCCTATGTCACCGGTAGCCCTAGAGGCACAACCAAAACTCATTGTAACAACGCGAAAGCGCCCAGATAATTCTAGACAAGCAGCAGTAGGCCCTGTCATCATGCAGGTGTTCCGAAGATGGGTAAATCGTGTACCGCCGTCCCGAGGACTCTCCGCCCGATGGCCCCTCCTTCTTCTTCCCCTAGTGAGGATCCCTCCTCCGAGGTACCGTCGAATAGGAAACGATAGTTGGCGCCCACCGTGGGGCCAACGGTGTCTGGAGGCCGGAACCGGGAGGGTTCCACCATGGGAAGCTTCAATGACTCCATCGCTGTGGGGCGTGTCCTTTACACTGGGAACTTTTCGATCGTCCCTCGGGACGAGTGCTGGATTCCAGCTAAGACCGACCCCGTCAAGCTCTCCGTCGTCCCAATTGGCGGCATTCACATCTTCATTGGCGAGACCATAGATAATGACGGAAACGCCCTGGTAAGTAAAACTGACGCGATCGACGCTGAGCATGACACAGTTGCGAAGATCCAATCCGAGTCGCAGGAACTTCCTAAGGAAGATTCCGCCTTAGATCTGAAAATCTCAAATCCCACCCAATCCGCCCCTGAGCAGGAAAATACGGTGGAAGACCAATGCAGATCCGCCTGGATCTCCCAGGTGTTAGAGAAGCAGAGGTGTCACTTCGTGCACTTCCTCGCACATACCGCAGGAACCGCCCCTCTTCAGGATGGAGCTGGACCCATGCAGGTTGAGGCTGCCGGAGACAACAACGCTCCGAATCAGCAAGAGGCTGCCGGAAGCGACAATGTCCCGGATCAGCAAGAGGCTGCCATAAACGACAACGCTCCGGACCAACAAAATGCCGGAGGCGAAGAAGAATCAATCCTCAATAACCTAAGCCCGCTGTCTGGCGATTCATCCTCCTTGGATTCAGAAGAATACAACCGTATGATGAAGGAGTTGGGGGATGAGGAGAAAGCTGAGGCAGAGTCCGCTTCGCCAAAACAGGTCCTTACGACCGTAACTGGGTTGGATCAAGGCCCTGACCCGGAAGAAACTCCGCCCAACTCTGGAATTCTAGGACCGTCCAATCCGGATACTCCACCTCGGGTTCGCCCTCGCAATATGGTGGAGCCTGGACAAGGACATGGCTGACGAGGGATCACCTTGCTAATGCCTATGTATTGTAGACTTGGGTTTCGGGAGAGAGATTAGGCACAAGACGTACCCAGCTTCGGGTCCCCTCGGTGGAGGATCCCTACGTGCTGCTAGCAATCCAGTATATAATCATATGTATGTTTACAGGGTGCCGCCATAGGCGGAGCTATGTTGTCTATCTCATCTCTCTCTCTCTCGGGTGCCCTGGCTGGCTTTATATATGCAACCAGCCTAGGGTTTTACAAGAGTCCTAGTCGACTACTTCTTCGGGTTGCCTTGTTGGGCCTTCTCCATATTGGGCCTAGCCAAGCCAGGTATACTAATAATGGGTACCCGAAGGGTATACCCATGTCAGTAGCCCCCGAGTGTCTAGGGAAGTCGAAGACTTGCTTAGAGACTCCAAGCATAATCATCTCCGAAGTCGAAGAAATACAAGGCGAGGTCTACATCGTAGATCATGTGTAGCGTAGATGATGTCGACGATTCTCGAAATTATTTTTCTATCGGGTGCGCGGCAGTGCTCCCGATGGGAGTAGCCCCCGAGTCTATGTGTAAGTGCTTGCACTTGGGCATAGACTCAAGTTGTACTACTCGATGAAGAACTTGACTATATTTCTGGGCGCGGCCCCTCTTTTTATCGACTCCTATTAGAGGACTTAATAAAATCCAGCGCTCCCGATGGGAGTAGGCTCCACTCGAGTCGCAGAGTCGAGTTGAGTCTACAAACCTTTATATATTTACCTGCAAGACAAAACACGAAAACTTGGGTCGAGTAAACTATTTTGCTATCTTGTCTTATTTTGATTTACATTTTTCTTCATGAAGCCGAAGCTTTGGGTAAACAACTTTGCTATATTTATTTCAATCGCAGAATAGGATGAAATCTCCAGACTTCATTTCTTTCATATATTTTGAGTGCACGGAAACACTATATTTTTCTCGACTTCTATATTGCATAGGGATATTGGTAAATAGGGCTGGTTCATCTGAAAGCTCGGGTACCAGTTAATGCACTTGTGGCAATCCATATAAACCTACTTCAAACTCGCGTCCCCGGACACGAATTCGAGATATTGGCGTAATTCAGAACATGCCGCTTTAGGACTTACCGAAACTGAATTCCAGCAAAATTATCGGGTCCACAACGCGTCCGCTGGGTTTATTTCTTCACATCTGTTGATGTGGAAAAAAGTGGTAGAGCGCATTCTGTGTGCGATACCACGCCACGCAGGACGGATCCTGGGGTCTTACCTTCGTGACTCTTTTACAAGTCACGGCATTCAGAGTTTTTACCGCGGCGGACGCGCTCTGAGAATATATTGTCAAGTGCCATTTGTTCGGCTAATGGAATGCTCCATTTCTTCGGGTTGAACCGTTTTTCCGGGTTGCTATCTTTTGTCGAACAGGATCTTGATGCTCCTTCTGTATTGACTTGCTATATTGATTTTATTTCTTCGGGTGCGCGACCAGCGCTCCCGATGGGAGTAGCCCCCGAGGCTACAGCCGAGTGTTTGCACTTGGGTGCAGGCTCAACCTTCTTTATCGACTTCCTTGAAGTATGTTTTTTAGTTCCTCCTTGAAGAAAATTTCTTCGGGTCCTCCTTGAAGAAAATTTCGTCGGGTCCTCCCTGAAAAAGATTTCTTCGGGTTCTCTCTTGAAGACAATTTCGTCGGGTCCTCCCTGAAGAAGATTTCATCGGGTCCTCTCTGAAAAAGATTTCTTCGGGTTCTCTCATGAAGACAATTTCGTCAGGTCTGAAGAAGATTTTGTCGGGTTCTTGATACGTCTCAAACGTATCTATAATTTCTTATGTTCCATGCTACTTTTATGATGATACTCACATGTTTTATACACATTATATGTCATTATTATGCATTTTCCGGCACTAACCTATTGACGAGATGCCGAAGAGCCAGTTGTTGTTTTCTGCTGTTTTTGGTTTCAGAAATCCTAGTAAGGAAATATTCTCGGAATTGGACGAAATCAACGCCCAGGGTCCTATTTTTCCACGAAGCTTCCAGAAGACCGAAAGGATTACGAAGTGGGGCGAAGAGGCGACGCCACACTAGGGAGGCGCGGCCCAAGCCCTGGCCGCGCGGCCCTGTTGTGTGAGTCCCTCGTGTCGCCCCCGACTCTACCCTTCCACCTACTTAAAGCCTTCGTCGCGAATACCCCAGTACCGAGAGCCACGATACGGAAAACCTTCCAGAGACGCCGCCGCCGCCAATCCCATCTCGGGGGATTCGGGAGATCGCCTCCGGCACCCTGCCGGGAGAGGGGAATCATCTCCCGGAGGTCTCTTCATCACCATGATCGCCTCCGGATCGATGTGTGAGTAGTTCACCCCTGGACTATGGGTCCATAGCGGTAGCTAGATGGTTGTCTTCTCCTCATTGTGCTATCATGTTAGATCTTGTGAGCTGCCTATCATGATCAAGATCATCTATTTGCAATGCTACATGTTGTGTTTGTTGGGATCCGATGAATATTGAATACTATGTCAAGTTGATTATCAATCTATCATATATGTTGTTTATGTTCTTGCATGCTCTCCGTTGCTAGTAGAGGATCTGGCCAAGTTGATACTTGTGACTCCAAGAGGGAGTATTTATGCTCGATAGTGGGTTCATGCCTCCATTGAATGCGGGACGAGTGATGGAAAGTTCTAAGGTTGTGGATGTCTTGTTGCCACTAGGGATAAAACATCAATGCTTTGTCTAAAGATATTTGTGTTGATTACATTACGCACCATACTTAATGCAATTGTCCGTTGTTTGCAACTTAATATCTGGAAGGGGTTCGGATGATAACTCCGAAGGTGGACTTTTTAGGCATAGATGCATGCTGGATAGCGGTCTATGTACTTTGTCGTAATGCCCTGATTAAATCTCATAGTACTCATCATGATATATGTATGTGCATTGTTATGCCTTCTTTATTTGTCAATTGCCCAACTATAATTTGTTCACCCAACATCTGCTATCTTATGGGAGAGACACCACTAGTGAACTGTGGACCCCGGTCCTATTCTTTACATCTGAAATACAATCTACTGTAATTGTTCTTTACTGTTCTTCGCAAACAATCATCATCTTCCACACTATACATCTAATCCTTTGTTTACGAGCAAGCCGGTGAGATTGACAACCTCGCTCGTTACGTTGGGGCAAAGTTCCGTGATTGTGTTGTGCGGGTTCCACGTTGGCGCCGGAATCACCGGTGTTGCGCCGCACTACACTCCTCCACCATCAACCTTCAACGTGCTTCTTGGCTCCTCCTGGTTCGATAAACCTTGGTTTCTTTCTGAGGGAAAACTTGCTACTGTGCGCATCACACCTTCCTCTTGGGGTTCCCAACGGACGTGTCAACTACACGCATCAAGCATTTTTTCTGGCACCGTTGCCGGGGAGATCGAGACACGCTGCAAGGGGAGTCTCCACTTCCAATCTCTTTACTTTGTTTGTGTCTTGCTTTATTTTATTTACTGCTTTGTTTGCTGCATTATATCAAAACACAAAAAAATTAGTTGCTAGTTTTACTTTATTTACTGTCTTGTTCTCTATATCAAAAACACAAAAAAAAATTAGTTACTTGCATTTACTTTATTTACCTTTAGTTTATTTCATCATGTTTCCTCCTAAGTTCACTCTGAAAGACATACCGGTAGGACGAGGGTCTATAATTGGAAGAGATAATATAGAAGCATTTTTTACCAATGTTAGTATGGATGAAGATTTTGAAGATACACCCTTAGTAAAATTTGCTCCTACTTATGAGAGTGCTACTGCCTGTTTGATACACATGTTGGAAACTAGATTTGTTAATCTCAATCCTATAATTCAACATATGTTTCTTACACTCTCTGATATGGAAAGGGGAGAAAAGAAAAATTTTGTTCTAAAAATCCTTCGTAGAGAATTTGAAGATATAGCTAAAGAAGCTAGAAAAGTTTTTATTAAGCATAAGAGGCTTGGCTTTTTATACCGACTTTGCAAGAACACTTGAAAAGATGGACATGGATAGAATAAAGTACACTAATAATGTTAATGATGGAGGGGAGATTAAAGTACCGATACCTAGCAAGCTCCTAGGAATGCATGAAGCTCTAGAAAATAACTATGGTTGGCTTGTTCCTGAAAATTTGTTTGATGAGAATAGCAAGCCTAAGAGTAATGAAAAAGGAGCCTCTGAAATTTACATAGATAGGATAAAATGCATAGTTGAGAAAACTCCCAACACCCATGTTGATGCTTCATCTCTCGATAATACTTGATACACACTTTCTGCGTCTAGCTGAAAGGCGTTAAAGAAAAGTGCTTATGGGAGACAACCCATTATTTTACTTCTGCACTTTATTTTATATTTGAGTCTTGGAAGTTGTTTACTACTGTAGAAACCTCTCCTTATCTTTATTTTAATGCATTGTTGTGCCAAGTAAAGTCTTTGATAGTAAAGCCAATACTAGATTTGGATTGCTGCGCAGGAACAGATTTCTTGCTGTCACGAATTTGAGCAGTAGTCCCTGTAGAAAAATCAAAAAAATCTGCAAATTTACGTGCGTGATCCTCAGATATGTACGCAACTTTCATTCAATTTGGGAATTTTCATCTGAGCAAGTCTGGTGCCACTTTAAAATTCGTATTTACGAACTGTTCTGTTTTGACAGATTCTGCCTTTTATTTCGCATTGCCTGTTTTGCTATGTTTGATGGATTTCTTTGTTCCATTAACTTTCAGTAGCTTTGTGCAATGTCCAGAAGTGTTAAGAATGATTATGTCACCTCTGAATATATGAATTATGCACTGACCCTCTAATGAGTTTGTTTCGAGTTTGGTGTGGAGGAAGTTTTCAAGGGTCAAGAGAGGAGGATGATACAATATGATCAATAAGAGTGAAAAGTCAAAGCTTGGGGATGCCCCGTGGTTCATCCCTGCATATTTTAAGAAGACTCAAGCGTCTAAGCTTGGGGATGCCCAAGGCATCCCTTCTTCATCGACAACTTATCGGGGTCCTCTAGTGAAACTATATTTTTATTCCGTCACATGTTATGTGCTTTACTTGGAGCGTCTGTTTGTTTTTATTTTTGTTTTTGTTTGAATAAATCGGATCCTAGCATTCTTTGTTTGGGAGAGAGACACGCTCCGCTGTTTCGTATGAACACATATGTTCTTAGCTTCATCTTTAATGTTCATTGCGAAAGTTGGACTATTTCATTCATTGTTATATGGTTGGAAACGGAAAATGCCGCATGTGGTAAATGGTTTAATGTCTTGAATAATGTGATACTTGGCAATTGTTGTGCTCATATAGATCTTGTTTAAGCTCTTGCATCATGTACCTTGTACTCATTAATGAATAACTACATAGAGCTTGTTAAAATTTGGTTTGCATGATTGATCTCTAGAGTCTAGATATTTTCGGGTTGAGGTGTTTGAACAACAAGGAGACAATATAAAGTCTTATAATAGTTACAATATGTTCATATGTGAGCTTTGCTGCACCTTTTATACATGAGTTTGCTTCAAACAACCTTTCTAGCCTAGCCTTGTATTGAGAGGAATTCTTCTCGTGCATCCAAATCCTTGAGCCAAAAACTATACCATTTGTGTCCACCATACCTACCTACAACATGGTATTTCTCCGCCATTCCAAAGTAAATTACTTGAGTGCTACCTTTAAAATTTCTATTCTTTGCCTTTGCAATATATAGCTCATGGGACAAATAGCTTAAAAAATATCGTGGTGAAGAATATGTACTTCTGTGTCTTATTTCTTAATAAGTTGCTTGTTGAGCGGTAACCATGTTTCTGGGGACGCCATCAACTTTACCTTTGTTGAATATCATGTGAGTTGCTATGCATGTTCATCTTGTCTGAAGTAAGGGCGGTTATCACAATCAAATGGTTTGAGTATGCATACTGTTAGAGAAGAACATTGGGCCGCTAACTAAAGCCATGATTCATGGTGGAAGTTTCGATGTGGACAATTAATCCTCAATCTCTTATGAGAATATTAACTGTTGTTGAATGCTTATGCATTAAAGAGGAGTCCATTATCTGTTGTCTATGTTGTCCCGGTATGGATGTCTAAGTTGAGAATAATCAAAAGCGAGAAATCCAATGCGAGCTTTCTCCTTAGACCTTTGTACAGAGCGGCATAGAGGTACCCCTTTGTGACACTTGGTTGAAACATATGCTATGCAATGATAATCCGTGTTAATCCAAGCTAATTAGGACAAGGTGCGAGCACTATTAGTATACTATGCATGAGGCTTGCAACTTATAAGATTTCTTATACATAACTCATATGCTTTATTACTACCGTTGACAAAATTGTTTCTTGTTTTCAAAATGAAAAGCTCTAGCACAAATATAGTAATCAATGCTTCCCTCTGCGAAGGGCCTATTTTTTACTTTATTGTTGAGTCAGTTTGCCTATTCTTTCTATCTTAGAAGCAAACACTTGTATCAACTGTGTGCATTGATTTTTACATGTTTACTTATTGCACTTGTTATATTGCTTTGTGTTGACAATTATCCATGAGATAAATATGTTGAAGTTGAAAGCAACCGCTGAAACTTATATCTTCCTTTGTGTTGCTTCAATGCCTTTACTTTGAATTTATTGCTTTATGAGTAACTCTTATGCAAGTCTTATTAATGCTTGTCTTGAAAGTATTATTCATGAAAAGTTTTTGCTATATGATTCATTAGTTTACTCATTATCTTCATCATTGCTTCGAATCGCTGCATTCATCTCATATGCTTTACAATAGTATGATCAAGATTATGATAGCATGTCACTTCAGAAATTATCTTTGTTATCGTTTACCTACTCGAGGGCGAGTAGGAACTAAGCTTAGGGATGCTTGATACGTCTCAAACGTATCTATAATTTCTTATGTTCCATGCTACTTTTATGATGATACTCACATGTTTTATACACATTATACGTCATTATTATGCATTTTCCGGCACTAACCTATTGACGAGATGCCGAAGAGCCACTTGCTGTTTTCTGCTGTTTTTGGTTTCAGAAATCCTAGTAAGGAAATATTCTCGGAATTGGACGAAATCAACGCCCAGGGTCCTATTTTTGCACGAAGCTTTCAGAAGTCCGAGGGAGAGACGAAGTGGGGCCACGAGGCGCCGCCACAATAGGGCGGCGCGGCCAGCAAGGGGACCACGCGGCCCTGGCGTGTGGGGCCCTCGTGTGGCCCCCTGACCTGCTCTTCCGCCTACATATAGTCTTCGTCGCGAAACCCCCAGTACCGAGAGCCACGATACGGAAAACCTTCCAGAGACGCCGCCGCCGCCAATCCCATCTCGGGGGATTCAGGAGATCGCCTCCGGCACCCCGCCGGAGAGGGGAATCATCTCCCGAAGGTCTCTTCATCGCCATGATCGCCTCCGGATCGATGTGTGAGTAGTTCACCCCTGGACTATGGGTCCATAGCAGTAGCTAGATGGTTGTCTTCTCCTCATTGTGCTATCATGTTAGATCTTGTGAGCTGCCTATCATGATCAAGATCATCTATTTGTAATCCTACATGTTGTGTTTGTTGGGATCCGATGAATATTGAATACTATGTCAAGTTGATTATCAATCTATCATATATGTTATTTATGTTCTTGCATGCTCTCCGTTGCTAGTAGAGGCTCTCGCCAAGTTGATACTTGTGACTCCAAGAGGGAATATTTATGCTCGATAGTGGGTTCATGCCTCCATTAAATCTGGGACAAGTGACGAAAAGTTCTAAGGTTGTGGATGTGCTGTTGCCACTAGGGATAAAACATCGATGCTTTGTCTAAGGATATTTGTGTTGATTACATTACGCACCATACTTAATGCAATTTTCTGTTGTTTACAACTTAATACTGGAGGGGGTTCGGATGATAACCTGAAAGTGGACTTTTTAGGCATAGATGCATGCCGGATAGCGGTCTATGTACTTTGTCGTAATGCCCTCATTAAATCTCATAGTACTCATCATGATATATGTATGTGCATTGTTATGCCTTCTTTATTTGTCAATTGCCCAACTGTAATTTGTTCACCCAACATCTCGCTATCTTATGGGAGAGACACCACTAGTGAACTGTGGACCCCGGTCCTATTCTTTACATCTGAAATACAATCTACCGCAATTGTTCTTTACTTGTTCTTCGCAAACAATCATCATCTTCCACACTATACATCTAATCCTTTGTTTACAGCAAGCCGGTGAGATTGACAACCTCGCTGTTACGTTGGGGCAAAGTTCTGTGATTGTGTTGTGCAGGTTCCACGTTCGCGCCGGAATCACTGGTGTTGCGCCGCACTACACTCCTCCACCATCAACCTTCAACGTGCTTCTTGGCTCCTCCTGGTTCGATAAACCTTGGTTTCTTTCTGAGGGAAAACTTGCTACTGTGCGTATCACACCTTCCTCTTGGGGTTCCCAACGGACGTGTCAACTACACGCATCAGTTCTCTCTTGAAGACAATTTCGTCGGGTCTAAAGAAGATTTTTGCGGGTTCTCTCTTGAAGAAATTTTTGTAGGCACAGTTCTCCTTTTGTCAACCTGAGATGTATAGTGAAGAAGTATGACGCAGCCCCCGAGTGTCGGGTAGATCGAAAGTAAATAATAATCAACTTTATGTAAAACAAAGGAACACTTAGCTTATTGGGCACGACGGAGTCGATGCGATGAAGTCTTCGAGTGCCAAGAAGAAGTCGAGTTGAAGTAGAAACCACCAAATAGCGAAAGTAAATACCGCCATATTGTTGATGAAGAAATAGCCGAGCCCCCGAGCGCTGCTGGGGTGACGTCATTATTGTTGCTTAGACGCCGTGTCGCAGTTGTGACCCGGGTCGAAGTCGTTGTCGAGCCGCCGAGCATTGCTGAAAACGTTGTGCCGCAGTAGTGGTCGCCTGTAATATTATGTTGTAGCTATGCTCAGGGGCGAAGTCGTTGTCGAGCCCCCGAGTATTGGCTCCATGGATATGTAACTTGTATTTGACTTCCGCTAGAGAATTTGATAAAATTGTCGACCCCATTGAAGGCCATTGAATATGAAGCATATATTGAAGATGAATCCGCCGATATCATAGAGGATGAATCCATTGACTCGAAGAAAATAAAATCCAGAAATAACCGGAAATATGTCGGGTAGTATTATATTAGAAGAAACCAATGATAACCCGAAGAAAACCAATCCAGTAAGCCGAAGAAAATAAATCCATCGAGCCGAATAAGATAAATCCACTAAGTCGAAGAAAATAAATCCACTAAGCCGAAGAAAATAATTCCACTGCGCCGGAGAAGATAATTGCACTGAGCCGGATAAGATATATTTCGGAGGAGATAATTCCACTAAGCCGAAGAAAATAAATCCACCTAGTAACCGAGTATATTTGTGGTAACGAAGTAATGGTACAGCCCCAGATGTCGGGTAAATTTGTTGTAATGATGCAATGGTGCAGCCCCGAGTATTCGGGTGTGACGAAAGTAAATAATAACTGATTCTTGAAAAATGAACACTTAGCTTTTTTATCGGGTGCGGCGGAGCTGACATGGGAGCAAGTCATCCGACAGACGGAGTCGAGAAAACGGACCCAGCCGATGAAGTGGAGCCGTACTGCGTTTAGCCAAAGTAATCGGCATGGAGTGAATCGTCGAGTCCGCGGAGGGCGAACCCCCGAGCGAGGCGAGTGCGCGCTGTCGAGTTCCTGACGGGCGAGCACCCAAGTGTGATGAGTACGCTCTTGATAGTCCTTGTGTCAGATGGCGAACTTGCGCAGGGTCCACGTGCTGGTGTGTGTAATTGTGTGGCGGAATCCTGCTATAGCTTTGCACACGTTTGTAAAATAAAAGATTATCAGTAGAAAAATAAACTATTTGAGACAAGATTAACCGGAGAAACAATATCAGTTGGACAGAGTCGGTGATGCATCAATGACGCCTGGTGTGACCATCCCATGTGCATCCGAGGATTTCTTGCCTACGCGCAGGAGTATCGGATGTAGGCTTCTTAGTTACGCCTTGTGAGGGTACATGCCGAAAATTAGCCAGGGTTGATTTCCATTGTTCCAACGACCGTGCCTTGATCCAAAAGTTTTACTCACACCTTAGCAATTCAGCACAACGAACAGAAATCAAAGCCAACGAGCTGAACACACATCTATATAAACCATTAATCTGGCCCAATCTGAACCAAGAGAGCGATTAGGACATATATACATTAATATGTAAACCACGACTTTAAAGCAACCAATACAGATTAGCCACGATCGTAGATGGAATCGGAAGGTTAGAAAATAAAATAGGCTAGCCGCAGCATAGTTCAGAATACAATACCAACTAGACGGAACAGAACAAAACCACGAGACGTGGATCTCAACGGGCTAATCACCACGAACGCGAGGTCAGAATCGACAGCCCATACCTGCGGCTTACCGGACAAGAGGGAGAGGAGAGGAGAAATCAGATTCGGGTTGCCCCCATCGCTAGATTTAAAATTTCCGATTTTCCAATCTCATTGATGACGCTGCGGATGAACTCGAAATTCCGAGGGTTGTTGATGATGAAAGATCTCGCCCGGATAACGAAATCCATTCATCGCGATTCCCCACAGACGGCGCCAATTGACGAGGGATCACCTCGCTAATGCCTACGTATTGTAGATTTGGGTTTCGGGAGAGAGCGACGATGGAGATTCCGGGAGCGAGATTAGGCACAAGACGTACCCAGCTTCGGGTCCCCTCGGTGGAGGATCCCTACGTGCTGCAGCCATAGGCGGAGCTATGTTATCTATCTCATCTCTCTCTCTCTCTCGGCTGCCCTGGCTGGCTTTATATATGCAACCAGCCTAGGGTTTTACAAGAGTCCTAGTCGACTATTTCTTCGGGTTGCCTTGTTGGGCCTTCTCCATATTGGGCCTAGCCAAGCCAGGTATACTAATAATGGGTACCCGAAGGGTATACCCATGTCAATGGCCTCAACTCCGGAGAAGAGATGACAATAGAAGAGTTGGCCAGGGCAGCAAGCCGAGGTGGCATCGCGCACTCGGAAATCCTAACCAAGCCAATAACTCCGGGAGCCGCAGATCTGGAAGCTCTAGAAGCCAAAAGGACAGAACTGCTGGCTACCACCGAAAAGTTTGCCAATACCACAATAGTAATGCTAGAAGAAAGGTAGAACGCGGAGCATCTGATGCAACTGGTCGGAGATCAAGAGCACAGAACCACAGAGTACTTGCAGAAAGCCAGAGCGCTCAAGGATCGATGGAAGACTATAGTCAGTGATGCTAACAGGGAAGCAGAAAGAATTCATCAGGAAGCTATTCGCCCCCGAAGGATCAACTTTTACAGCCCCACCAATCATCAGTTGCTCACAACTCAAAAGGACAATATGAAGAAGGCTGTGGAGCTCTTGGCTAAAAATGATGAAGAAATCAACATTAACCACCTCCGCACACTCGTCGCTTCAGCAATGAAGCAACAGAGTAAGGCAGATACTTCGTGCGGGATGTAATCCAACCCGGAACTATGCGCATCCACCATGCAGAAGAACGACTCAGGAAGGGAACATCGTGACGAGCAATCGCGCACCGGATCTTCGGAGCGCAGAAGAAAAACCAGGGAACATCCAAATCCGATCCCCATACCCTCGGAAACTCCTCCGGCGGATAAGCCAAGGGAAAGGATCCGATGTATGCTGGCAGGGATAAGTACCGGACCCATCGCCTCCGCCCCGTAATCAGCGTCCTCCTCCACCACCTCGTCGATGGAGTCCTGCCGGAAACATCAGACCTCATGGGCCCGGCGGAATTAACATCCGCGACAACATCGTTCCTCAGAGGAATCGGAACAAGGAACGTATGCATGAGCCCCGCAGGAGCCGAAACGAAGAACGCGAGCCTGAGCCCCGCAGAAGCCGGAACGAGGAAGGCGACCGCCACCATGGATAAGGTAGCCACCATAGCCGGAGTCAACAAAATGAAGGACGTGGAGATTCTGAAGGCGGAAGCAGAAAGTCTCATCGGCCCCCTCGTAGATCTCCCTCCCCACCACCCAGTGGAGGAGGTGGAGGCGGAGGCCGGAGATCTCGCTCCCGCTCAAAATCCCCCGCCCGAAAGAGCTCACGTGACGCACAGGAACGTCTTAACGAATACAGGACTGGATACATCGGCCCAAAATGCTTTGGCAGGAGGATCCAAGAGGAACCAACGCCAAAAGGCTTGAACTTCAAGCTGCCCGGAAATCTGAATCACTACGATGGCAGTGAAAGCCCGACACCTGGATCGATGACTACTTCAATGCAGTCAGCTTTGCCGAAGGGACCCCCAATATGGCCCGCCACATGCTCCAGTTGTACCTTGTTGGTCCAGCCCGTATTTGGCTCAGCGACCTCAACGCGAACTCTATCTTTTGCTGGTTTGATCTGAAGATTGCATTTGAAAAGCAGTTCAGGGGCACCTACAAAAGACCCTCCACGGCCAGCGATCTGCATGCCTGCATCCAGAAGAAAAACGAAACCTCCTGAGCTTTCCTCACTCGGTGGTTGGCTACAAGAAACGAGTGCAAGAACGTGGATAACCGCACAACAATGCTAGCCTTCATAGGTGGCATGCAGAGGGGAGGGATGCTCCGGCACAAGCTGACCTGTCTTGTCAATGAGCAAAAGCTGACCTTGGATGATATGATTTCCATTGCCAGCACTCACACCGCCCCCGATGATGACGCAAGTGGAGAACTCTTGGCCACAGCCATACCCTTGCACCAGCAAAATAAAAACCGTGGTGGCAGCAGTAACAACAACAAGCGGAAGAACCCCTCTGATGACCAGAAGAGTGGCAGATCCGACATGGTAGCCATGACCTACGAAGAATACAGGGACATGCCATGTTTAGCCCACGTTGATCCGGCTACAGGCAAGTCCTCCCACACCAATCACAACTACAAGTGGGTCAACGATCTCAAGACTGATCCGGAAGCATGCTACAAGCGCGCTAGGAAGCACCGCCCGCGAGGCAAAGGAGGCAAGGGCAAGAATAAGGAGATGGACGAGGACAGTTCTGAGGCGATGGAAGAGGGTGAAGCTTCACCGGATCCAAAAGAGGGTTCCGCAGCTAACAAATCCAATCCCTTCGGCAAAAAGAGTGCTGGTGCGTACCACACCTTCCTCGGAACCCCAACGGTCCGGGCCAAGAAATCAGCCCTCCGGATCCTGAACGCCACGCTTCTGGTTGTGCTGCAATACGTCAAGTGGTCGCAAAGTACTATACGTATCACTCTTGCATGAAAAGCAAAAATGCTATTTTCATAACTATGAACATGACTATGTGGTGGGCAATGGAACCATGGTATGAGTATGGTGGAGGTTCCATTGCAATTGGTTTGTATCCATCTAGGATTAACAACAAATGTCGTCCAGTGATTCTTGTGCCATAAGACTCGTGTTAACCATAAGATCTGGAGTGGG
Source organism: Lolium rigidum (assembly GCF_022539505.1). NCBI lineage: Eukaryota > Viridiplantae > Streptophyta > Magnoliopsida > Poales > Poaceae > Lolium > Lolium rigidum. The sequence continues at coordinate 7,328,250 of NC_061509.1, read as the reverse complement.
ACAGAGTAGTCAATTGTATTTCTTCCTCTCGTACATCAATGGATGCGCTTAACGTAGCAGTTGTGTCTTGCGAGAACAACCGGAGGGGTGGGGAACCTTTAAGTCCCCACGGTAATGCGGTCTATGATGGGTTGCAATGACCGGCGAAGGTATCAAGGTCGCGATACCTGATAGTTGTCGAGGTCGGAAGGTATCCAAGTGATACAGACCGGCGAGGACCCAAGGTCGGAATTGCAACAAAGGGTGGGTGTGCGAGGTTGCGAAGGAATACAATTGGCTAGGACCTTATACCGGGCCTCACACCAAGGAAGTGTGGACGAGAACTAGACTCGGTTGGCAACAAGGTTAAGATCTCTTATGGGTAAAGCAACACACCTCTGCAGAGTGTATCAAATCGTGACCTGTCACTCCCTGTTCCGGGTTATGGAACTGCGAACGCGGCCGGAAAGGAACTCCATGAAGTTCTAGTAAACCGATGAAGGCTGACGGACATAGCTCTTCAGAATCAAAGCAACCTTTTGAAGAAATGATTACAAAAACTTGCATTGCCTTGGACTTTCTGGTCCATGGCTGTAGCTAGTGCATTAATCACCTCTTTCCTATAATGAACTTGTTGAGTGCGCTCGTACTCATCCCACCTTGAATCCCTTGCTTAGATATGGAGACATCGAAGGAGGATCTACAGTGCAACTCGAAGGCCGAGGAGTCAACAACTACTTCAAGGGACATGACCATGACAGAAGAGTCTAATACCACATCCAACAAGGAGAAAACCTATATTAGAAATAGAAGGGAACTAGCTTCCTAAACCTAGCTCCTATTTAGCTAGAATCTTGTCATAGCCTCTGTAGCTAGTCAAATCCTCTTTAAATAGAGTTCGTGATAAGATTAGACTACGAGTCGTTCTTCTGGAGTTAATTTGCAGTTTTACCTCATTGTAAAGTAGGAGGCTATGTTGATCTTCTGTAAAGAGTCAGAGTTGTAATTCTATAGACATGCCTTGGACCCGCATATGTTTCTGTTGTACCACTCTGAGCGATGTAATACTAGTGGAACGGTGTTTCATTGGTGTTATGTCAGACTGGCATACTACACCATGCAGTGGTATGTCGGGTCACCACAGCTGGTATTAGAGCAAATGCTTTGACCCTAGGATTAAAACCCTTTAAAGGAGACCTATAGGTTTGGTAGTGTCCATAGGAAGTTGTCTTAGCTAAACCAAATACTTCTTATGACTTGAGATGGGTATTCACTTGAGAATAATCCTAACACACTCGAGTTAACCTTTCTTACCTATCTTTCCTAAGTGAAGCTAGCTAATCCCAAGTATGTAGCACACCATTAAGTCCTTAGAACAATAGATGAGTAGACCACAGTTGGTATACAATACATGGTAGTCCAAAGAGAGGATACAACCATAAGGAAGATATCCTATTGGAAGATGTGTGCCAACACATCTTATGGTTAAGTAAGAATTATCCAGACTTGTAATATGAGTAATCAAGTAATGAAGATAAGTATATAAGGAAGATATCCTACTAGAAGATGTATACCAAGACAAGTAATGGGTAAGTAAAAAATTTATCCAAACTTGTGAAACAACTGATAGTAAGTGATAAATATGAGTTATATGAGGTAGTATAGACCATGATGAGTCTATCATGGGAGGTAAGGAAGAGAGATACGAATAAAATATATTTACGTACATGGTAGAGTTGTTAATCATATATGATTCACCTGAGAATCGTTATGTGATGGACTAGAACATCATCAATACTTAGGAGGAGTACAATATGAAGCCAAGTGTTAAATGATAGTGCAAGAATTATGATCCAAAACCATGGCAATCGTGCCAAGTATATCAGGACCATAATCTTATTGTAGAAACATATGTAAGTGTTAGAGTTATACTCTAACAGTTATGTGGTTAGAGTAGCCATGTTAGAACCTATAGATATCATGTGAGGTAATCCTCAACATAATGAAAGTTAATCTAAAACTTCCAAAGGAAATTAGGTTAACCCTTTCTAGATCCCATTGTTTCAAGTTTATCTCATTGCAATTGTGCAATTTGGGTAAATGTTGAGACAAATAGTAGTATGCCATATATATATGTGCTAAGTATCACGACCTAAACCTATATTATGTGGTGTTATATACTACACATCTCAGCCTGATGTTTAGAGAAGTCTTACTCAACCATTATATTCAGGCTTATGATGATGTGCATTACATGCACAAAGCCGAATCTTCTTGGATGTTATTGGATTTTCATTGTTTGGCTAGATCCATACATGAAGTTTGACTTTGATATGCAAATGCATGTTGCAATATCAAGATCTTACTTGATTTTATAGATCTAGAGGGTAATAGTATCCGTGTGAGGAAGTGACGAATTCTGAAGATTTTGAAGACAAGATGAAGGTTCATCAGAAAAAGGAAGCAAAGTTGTGGGAAGCTTTAAGTCCCCACGGTAATGCGGTCTATGATGGGTTGCAACGACCGGCGAAGGTATCAAGGTCGCGATACCTGATAGTTGTCAAGGTCGTAAGGTATCCAAGTTATACGGACCGGCGAGGACCCAAGGTCGGAATTGCAACAAAGGGTGGGTGTGCGAGGTTGCGAAGGAATACAATTTGGCTAGGACCTTATACCGGGCCTCACACCAAGGAAGTGTGGACGAGAACTAGACTCGGTTGGCAACAAGGTTAAGATCTCTTATGGGTAAAGCAACACACCTCTACAGAGTGTATCAAATCGTGACCTGCCACTCCCTGTTCCGGGTTATGGAACTGCGAACGCGGCCGGAAAGGAACTCCATGAAGTTCTAGTAAACCGGTGAAGGCTGACGGACATAGCTCTTCAGAATAAAAGCAACCTTTTGAAGAAATGATTACAAAAACTTGCATTGCCTTGGACTTTCTGGTCCATGGCTGTAGCTAGTGCATTAAACACCTCTTTCCTATAATGAACTTGTTGAGTACGCTCGTACTCATCCCACCTTAAATCCCCTGTTTAGATATGGAGACATCAAATGAGGATCTACAGTGCAACTCGAAGGCCGAGGAGTCAACAACTACTTCAAGGGACAGGACCATGACAGAAGAGTCAAATACCACATCCAACAAAGAGAAAACCTAGATTAGAAATAGAAGGGGACTAGCTTCCTAAACCTAGCTCCTATTTAGCTAGAATCTTGTCATAGCCTCTGTAGCTAGTCAAATCCTCTTTAAAAAGAGTTCGTGGTAAAATTAGACTACGAGTCATTCTTCTGGAGTTAATTTGCAGTTTTACCTCATTGTAAAGTAGGAGGCTATGTTGATCTTCTGTAAAGAGTCAGAGTTGTAATTCTATAGACATGTCTTGGACCCGCATATGTTTCTGTTGTAACACTCTGAGCGATGTAATACTAGTGGAACGGTGTTTCATTGGTGTTATGTCAGACTTGCATACTACATCATGCAGTGGTATGCCGGGTCACCACATATCTTCGCATGGCAACCTTCTGACATGTCCGGAGTACCAAGGGAACTCGCCGAGCACTACCTCAACATAAATCCGGGTGCCAAACCGGTGAAGCAAGCTATGCGTCGCTTTGGAGACAAGAAGCACCGCACGATAGGGATGGAATTAGCAAAGTTACTAGAGGCGGGATTTGTAGTAGAAGTTATCCATACTGATTGGGTCGCAAACCCCGTCCTTGTACCCAAAAAGAATTCTGAAATACTATGAATGTGCATCGATTACTCCGGCTTGAATAAGCATTGTCCGAAGGATCCGTTCCCCTTGCCGCGCATTGACCAAGTCATTGATTTGACGGCAGGGGTGGAACTTCTGTGTTTTCTTGATGCATATTCCGGGTATCACCACATCCGGATGAAGAATTCCGACCAAAAGGCGACCTCGTTCATCACACCCTCTGGCACTTACTGCTACGTCACCATGCCTTTTGGTTTGAAAAATGCAGGTGTCACTTACCAGCGTGCGATGCAGCGGTGCCTGAAGGACCAAATTGGCCAAAACATGCACGCTTACGTCGACAACATCGCGGTCATGACCCGGAAAGGATCCGACTTGATCAGCGACCTCAAGGAAACCTTCGAGAATCTCCGACGGTACAAGATGATGTTGAATCCGCTAAAGTGCATCTTTGGCATACCAGCTGGAAATCTCCTTGGCTTCATTGTGTCTCACAGAGGCATTGAAGTAAACCCAAAAAAAATCAAGGCTATCCTAAACATAAAGAGGCCAACTTGTCGAAAAGATGTGCAACGATTAACTGGTTGCGTTGCTGCAATCAGTAGATTTGTTAGCCGTCTTGGCGAAAAGGCACTACTTTTGTACAAACTGCTGAAGAAAACAACAAATTTATCTGGGACGACGCAGCAGATGCAACACTTCAGGGGTTGAAGGACATACTTTCTTCCCCGCCTATTTGTCACATATTGCTCCACCTGCTCCTGAAGTAGCTTTTTATGAAATTAAACCTGCTTTGTTAAATCTTGTTATGAAAGAGCAATTTTCTGGTGTTACTACTGATGGTGATGCTTCTCACCTTAATAATTTTGTTGAACTTTGTGAGATGAAAAAGTATAAGGATATAGATGGTGACATAATAAAAATGAAATTGTTTCCTTTCTCTTTGAGAGGGAGAGCCAAAGATTGGTTGCTATCTTTGCCTAGAAATAGTATTGATTCTTGGGTTAAATGCAAAGATGCTTTTATTGGAAAGTATTATCCTCCTGCTAAGATTATATCCTTGAGAAGTGACATAATGAAATTTAGACAATTTAATAATGAACATGTTGCTAAAACTTGGGAAAGAATGAAATCTTTGGTAAAGAATTGTCCCACTCATGGACTGACTTCTTGGATGATCATCCAAACTTTTTATGTATGACTGAATTTTTCTTCAAGAAACCTTCTGGATTCAGCTGCTGGAGGTACCTTTATGTCCATTACTTTGGATGCTGCAACAAAACTACTTGATGATATGATGATAAATCTACACTTCTTATAAAACAAAACCCCACTAAGTGCAATTAATATTTCTCTATCTCAACATGCAAGCTATCCACATCACCTACTTCCTTAGCCAATTATTTGTCCACCTCATCCCACTAATGGTAGTCCTTACTTATTATCTATCTCTATATGCAAGATATTTAGATTATCTATTTTAACCATTAAACTAGCAATGCCATTCTTTTTATTTGTCGCTCGATTGATAATATTGCACCCTCATGCTATATCATTACATAGTTAAGTCATGTGCAACTTGAACACCAAATAATTTTGGCAACCAAATAAACTCTTTGCGAATTAATGTTAATTATGAGCTCTTATATACGTAACCATATATGATATTTTAAAAAACGTAATGCCGCAATGTGCATGTATTTTTCATGCAAGCCATCCATATCATTTGGTTCTACAGTCGGTTTATTTCACCTTATCTAAATCAATCACGTACAACTCTGAAATATAACAATCTTGAAATTTTCAAATACTTATCCATTTCATGACTATTAAATTTAGTGTCTCAGCTACTATGACCAACTAAATATTGCATATTCTATAAACCAAGTTTTATGTGTTTTATTACATTTCTTAAAGAGATACCCGCTGCAACGCGCGGGGTATCATTCTAGTTATATAGAATGACACACCAAGAGAGCTCCACAATGTAAGAAAGTAAATTCTGTCGAAGAAACCTCCTCCTTGAGTGATAAGATTGATATTATTATGTCTATGCTTGTTAATGGTAAAGCTCATGTTGATCCAAATAACATTATGTTAGCTTCTTTGGTTGCTCAACAAGAGCATGTTGATGTGAACTTCATTAAAAATAATAATTTTAACAACAATGATTATAGGAATAATTTTGGTAGCAACAATTATATGCCATATCCTTCTAATAGTGGCCAATGCATGTTCATTCATACGATCATCCACCTTGGGGTTAACTTTATTTATAAGATCCGGATCAGGTTCCTCGATTTCAAAAGAGAACAAGCCTCCAAAATAGTCTAATACCATGAGATTCAGATCAGCCACCCTTCTACCTAGGCACCACTATCATCTTTCAATTTCTTTATCATATTTCTTTTTTTCCTTTCATTAGCGAAATGATGAAAATAGTAGGTGTTTTTATCCCCATGCTGCAGCCAATTGATCCTACTTCTTTGGGCCCAATGAATCTCCTCCTTTTCCAACAAATCTTCAATTTCCTTCGCTATCATTCTCTGTTCCGCAATATTTTCATCTGTTAAAGGCACCCTTGATACCTTTTCCAAATTGCGTTGAGCTTTCCTAATAGCCTTCTTAGATTTTTGCAGAATAGTGTAGTTGGTCATGAACAAAGGCAAGTTTACCCGCCAACGAGGTAGGTTGAGAACCCAAACCAGCTTGCTCCCAGGATTCCTCAACTACCTGTCTAAAGTGTGTTTTTTTCGACCATTTGGCCTCAAATCTTAGCACAGTTGGTCCATTTCTTTCTTCAATCTCCTCTTTATTAAATTTCATTGGCGCTCCATCTCGGCCGGCATCCTGCTCTCGAGAGGGTGTGGTCCTTGAGCGAACTAGTCATGTGCTGTGTTGCCCCAACGTAGGGGCATTTGGTGAGGAGCTACGGTCTGGTGGTTGACAAGCCACTGATCGGAGGCGACTGGACTGGAGTGCTTTCATCAAATGATGCATGTGGGCTGAGCCTGTCTCCACTCTCCACATTGGATCCAGGATCAGAGGGATCAAAAACTGCTAATCACCAGACCTAACGAGTGGAGTCATGGTTCCGCTTGACCTGAAAGAATGGTTGAGAGCCCCTAGCCGAATGAAACAGATCGCACATTCTTTTCCAACTGAAGGTTAAATTTCATTAAGAACGGTCTGTGATCAGAATGACTGTATTTCATATTCTCCAAAACCGCATCCCCAAATTTCAGGTTCCAAGCTTCATTGGTCAGAGCCCGATCAAGCCTTTCTCTTATTTTACCTCTATGCCAGGTGAATTTATGACCAATGTAGCCAAAGTCTACCAGGTTACAATCATCTAGTGCATCTTTAAACGTCTGCATAAAATGTTGGGGTCTTGGATTACCTCCTTCCTTCTCAAACTGATAGAAAATTTCATTGAGGTCCCCCATTACCAGCCAGGGCAAATCAACTCGAGCATGTAAATCCCGAAGGTACTGCCAAGTTAAGTGTTTATCTTGCCAGTTTGGTGCACCATATAAGCCAGTAAACCGCCAGACATTCTCCACTCCAGATCCAACTTCAACATCAATATAATTGTTGGTTTTATACCTAAGAAAAATCTGAAACTCTTTCTTCCACAAGAGCAGGAGGCCACCACTACGGTCGTCACTATGAACAACTTCTTTACGATCCATCCTAAGCGTACGATGCAAACACTCTGCCGGCCATTCATCCAGATGAGTTTCCGACAAAAAGATCATATCCGGACTGCTCCGCTTACACAGATTCTGCAGAGCCCGGATCGCCGCAGCCCCTTGAAGGCCACGACCATTGTATCCTAATATTTACATTGCATCCGGTCAACCTCCGAATCAGAGGTCGCCGATATCATGTCATTTAGATCTTCCTTTCCCGTCTAGGTTTTTTTCTGGGCTTGCACCTTCCCTGGGTGCCCACTTCAGTATTTGTACCAACGCCATTACCATCGAAAATACCCACCATATTTGCTACTGTGCTTTCTCCTACAATGGCCAATGCCTGAGGGTTCACCATCCGCCCTTCAAAATTCAGTATTTTCCTACTATTTAAATTCCCATCATTTACATCCATCTCCTTCCCATTATCTCCATCCTTCCTAGAATTTGGTCCATATCTTCCAGGGTTCATGCCCGGAGGCATATCAGACGACCGGCCTCGTCCCCTCCCCACTTCGGTGGGCACGTCTGACTAAGTCTTCCCTCACGTTTAACGTTAAATGGGTCTTATCCTTTTATCTCTCTAGGCCTATATATATAGAAGGAGCTCAATCATTATACGTACCAGTTGACAAAAAAAATCAATAAAAGAGCTCTCCCCATATTCTCCCCTGTGTCAGTTTACTTTACGCATTCGGTGTGCCTTTGCTATTCGTCTACTTCATCTACGATGTGCACCTTGGGACCGGCCAGCCGCAGAGGTTGCACAACGCGTTATCAGCACCTTCGCTTCACCGACCCTTCGTCAAGCCTGCATCGAGCAGGCGCCCGACACCGGATCGCGAAGGTATATTCCGAAATTGATCGCAAAAATGTATTTGTTGTTCGATTTCCTTTCAACTTTTGCGATTTGCGTAATTATTAGATCTTACCTATGGTGTGGATTTCTCTCCCGAGAGTCAAGCTGACATGCTGTCACCGACCAATGTTGATACTCTCGTGTTAACAAACAAGACGTCGTGTGAAGCATCGCTGGGCCAAATCGTTTGAGTTCCATTATGCCGCTAGAATGGATATGTTGTTTCAGTTTAGGCGCTTGCGAGTGATGTGTTGTTGTAACGCTTCAAACATTTCGTAATCCTTAAAATAAGGAAAAAAAGAATAATCTTCTGTCTAAAGAAGAAAAAAAGTAACCGGAGCGTGTATCACGACGACATACGCCTAGGACGAATGCATGGACAGCCAGGACGAGTAGGATTGGGTATTGTTCGTATATGGTTCTCCTCCTATCGTTCCTGTCTTCCTAACCCTTATCCCAACAGTATGTGCGTCAGATTTCAGGTCTTGCGTTTTCAGATTCCCGTAACATAAATTAATTAGTACTTTTTTAAGGTAAGAAATTAATTACTTATTAGTTATTACTGGGTTGAATTTGTTTACTAGCAAGTGAGGATCGGTGGCAAATTAATTCATGCATTTTCTTCAATTCCGTCTCCGGGTGATATATGGGCCGTCTACGATGTACACACATGCGTAATTCACGAGGTTTCCATGCATGGCAGCGACTGAATCGGCTGTATCGATGAGAGGCGATAATGTGAGCGATCGACGCCGGCCTGCCGTCCACACGTCGTGCCCTGCGAATTGGAAGCCAGGAGGAGGACGTGGATCGAGGTACAGAACAAGGGTAGGCGCGCGAGCCCGTGTAACACGCACGCACGTACGGTACTGCAGCAAGCTATAGCTCCAGCACAGCACTGTTCTTCAGTTCCTATAAATAGGCAGCAGCAGATCGTGAGCTTTCCATCCCAAGCACAACCAGGTTGCCAAGTAATCACTGAGCTTAGTTAGCTTGGGAGTGAGAGTGAGAGTGATCGAGTTAGCCAAGATGTTCGGATTGTTTACTCGGGCGCAGCTCAAGGGCAAGGTGTTGCTCCAGCGCAGGAACGTCCTCGACTTGAACCACTCCAGCGGCGCCCCCCTCAGCCACGACACCTGGGATGAGTTCACCACCAAAGGCGTCACCTGTCAGCTCATCAGCTCCACCGTCGCCGATCAAAGTAATTAACATCTGAATACATGCATATATACATCCATCTATTAGCCTATCTACTGCATTAGTAGTATTACTTAGCATGATCTCCTTTCCCTCCTTTCAAAATAGATATCCAGAGTCACAAATACTATATCTATCTATGTCTTTCATGAAGATCTAGAACATGTTCAACAAGCGTTTTGTACTAATAATGTTTAGAAAATGATCATGGTAATAGTCTCCGGCCATCTATTATTCGCCGATCAAAGTATCAGTGCAAAAAATACTCATATAGGTTTCTTTCTACAGTTTTTTAAAAATAAAGTGAAATATAGCTAATTAGCTAAGCAGCTAACAAGAATGGGCCATCATCGATGTACAGACGACGCCAGCCGGGGTCTGGTGGGTGAGGAGGAGCGCGTGGAACACTGGGTGATGCACTTGCCCCCAATGACCCACAGCGACACCACCTACGATGTCACCTTCGACTGGGACGTGAAGAAGCAGGGCCTCCCCGGCGCCGTCATCGTCCGCAACTACCACGCCACCCAGTTCCTTCTCAAGACCATCACCATCGACGACGTCCCCGGCCACCATGGCCCCATCGTCTTCATTGCAAACTCATGGGTCTACAACACCGACAAGTACCACTACGACCGAGTCTTCTTCACCAACGATGTACGAGTCTAGCTTCATTCCTGAATTCACTTCCACACCAACAACAAGAATAATGAACAAAAAAATTAATAAGCATATGCAATTCGATGCAGACTTGCCTGCCGAGCAACATGCCGGTGCTGCTCCAGCCGTACCGGGAGGAGGAGCTCCAGATCCTGCGAGGCGACCACCCCAAGCAGAAGCACGACCGCGCCTACCAGGACCACGACCGCGTCTACCGCTACGACCTCTACAACGACCTCGGCGATCCCGACAACAAGAGCCCTCGCCCCACCCTCGGCGGCCCCGACAGCCCCTACCCTTACCCGCGCCGCGGCCGCACCGGCAGGAAGCCCATGAAGAGTGATCCCACGTGCGAGAGCCGCAACGTCGTGCCCGTGCTTCAGCAGTTCTACGTGCCCCGCGACGAGTGCTTCAACCACGTTAAGAAGGCCGACTTCACCTCCTACCTCCTCAAGGCAATCAGCGCCGGCATCCTCCCCCTCGCCAGGGAGCTCTTCGACACCGCAGTGCCACGCGAGTTCGACGACTTCGAGGACATGTACAAGCTCTACGAGGGCGGGATCAAGATCCCCGACGTCCCCGTCATGGACCTAATGTTCAAAGTCTTCCCGCCGCTCAAGAGCATCTGCCCATCCGGCAGCTCCTACCTCTTGAAGATGCCCATGCCGGAGGTCATCAAGAACGACAAGCTCGCGTGGCGCACGGACGAGGAGTTTGCCCGCGAGATGCTCGCCGGCCTCAACCCGCACATCATCACGCGCCTGCAGGAGTTTCCTCCCAGGAGCAAGCTTGACGGGTACGGCGACCAGACCAGCACCATCAAGGTGGAGCACATCCAGCCCTACCTCGGCAAGCTCACCGTCGACAAGGCGATCACCGACGGCAGGCTCTTCATCCTGGACCACCACGACAACTTCATACCTCAGCTGCTCAAGATCAACAGCCTCGAGAACACCTTCGTCTACGCCACCAGGACGTTGCTCATCCTGCAGGATGACGACACCCTCAAGCCAATCGCCATCGAGCTCAGCAGGCCACGCCTTGACGAAATCGGTACCAAAGTGGTCGGCGCCGACAGCAAGGTCTACACGCCCCCCTCCTCTGCAGGCTCCGAGTCGGACAACAAGGTCCAGGACACCATCTGGCAACTGGCCAAGGCCTACGCCGCTGTGAACGACTCCGCCTGGCATGGGCTCATCAGCCACTGGCTCCACACCCATGCGGTGATCGAGCCGTTCATCATCGCCACCAACCGGCAGCTCAGCGTCACCCACCCCATCTACAAGCTCCTGCAGCCGCACTACCGTGACACCATGATGATCAACGCCCTCGCACGCCAAGTCCTCATCAGCGCCGGCGGCTTCTTTGAGATGACTGTCTGCCCCGGTGAGTACGCACTCAGAATCTCCTCTGACGTCTACAAGAACTGGAACTTCACCGAGCAGGCACTGCCCGTAGACCTCATCAAGAGGGGTGTGGCGAAGCATGACTCCACCAGCCCCTGTGGAGTGTCGCTGCTCATCAAGGACTACCCGTACGCGGTGGACGGGCTTGCTGTCTGGTCGGCCATCGAGAACTGGGCCGACGAGTACGTCAAGATCTACTACCCCAGGGATAATGTGGTTCAAGACGATGCCGAGCTGCAGGCCTGGTGGAAGGAGGTGCGTGAGGTCGGCCATGGCGACATCAAGGACCAGCCCTGGTGGCCCAAAATGACAACAGTGCAGGAGCTTGTCAGGTCCTGTGCCACCATCATCTGGATCGCCTCCGCGCTGCACGCGGCCGTCAACTTTGGCCAGTACTCCTACGCTGGCTACCTCCCTAACCGCCCAACAGTGAGCCGGCGGCCAATGCCGGAGCCGGGAACCAAGGAGTACCAGGAGGTGGAGACTAATCCGGACATGGCCTTCATCCACACCATCACGAGCCAGCTTCAGAGCATCATTGGAGTGTCTGTGATTGAGGTTCTGTCCAACCACTCCTCCGACGAGGTGTACCTTGGGCAGCGCGATGAACCACAGTGGACATCAGATGACAGGGCAAAGAAGGTGTTCGACAAGTTCAGCAAAAGCCTGATCGACATTGAAAAGAGTATCATAAGTAGGAACAAGGATGAGAATCTCAAGAACAGGAATGGGCCAGCACAGTTCCCCTACATGCTGCTCTATCCCAACACCTCTGACATTGATGGCGAGAGCGCCACCGGGATCACGGCCAAGGGCATCCCCAACAGCATCTCCATCTGATCAATGTTTATGGTAAAATTTCTGTCGTATGTGTTTCTCTACTGTTTATTTTCAAATTGCAAATAAGGAACGTGCATGTGCACGCGTCTGTATGTGGCCAGAAGCGTGCTTGTTCACGTTGATGACGAGTTATGCTTACCTTTCTTTTGATGAAGCGGGTCATCGCCTTGTAGTCCGCAAATATTTTGAGGTTGAATAAAATAACAAAAAAAACAGAAAATACGCATGGTTAATGCGTCCCAAAACATCGCCCTTTGTGTATTGGTGTGTTCTTCCATGTTTGTGTGAGTGCCAAAAATGCCCATGAGATTGTGTTGTGTAATCGAGCCTGGCCAAAGATTTTGTATTAGAGCATGACTGGAGGAGGCAACGAGAGACGCATCACCGGAGAAGAAGATGTCACCATGAGCAGGAGTAAACAGCTTTGAGAAAGAGGATCAACAAGAATCACATAAGGTTTCTGAACCAGCTATGATAACATCTAATCGAGCGGTTAACTACAATCAATTGCCTATATTGTGGTAGAATGTATGTGATGTTCCACTATTACAGATGATTCATTTGATGTTTGTCCATTAGATAGAATTAGCATGGTCTCTTAGATTTCTACATTTTCTTCGCTCTTCCGATTAGCAACACATCAGTTTTGACTCTTTTGGTTTAGCAGATAAATGTTTCAGATGGGAAATGACAGAAAGATACCACCAGACCTCCGCAAGAGTTTCTTTTATAACCCCAATGCCATGCTCACCGTTTTCACCGTTTTATGTAATTGTATACAAAGTTTTCTAAAAACTCTTGTCAAACCAACTGGCATGCCTTCAATTATAGCACCTCAAGCACTGATGACAGACATTGCCTAAATTATAGAAAACTATAATCAGACTAAAAGGTAATCAGTAGCTACAGCCATACAAAACTTATTTTCTAATTCTTCCCCCCATGGTGTAGAAAAAGATATCTCATAATAGTACTACCAAATATGGTCAAAGAAAGGGAGAAACTGACTGGTGGAAATGGGAACTAGAAGTGGTGGCAGAGGTACGGACCAATCAGCTTGCCGATCACCAACAACTGATCCATCGAGTCCTTCAAGTACTCGATCAGAAACTGCAGGATTTGTCTGTACACCAACGCTTATTCTTGCCATAGACACTGAACAAGAAATGTGCAGCAAGTTAGGACACGTTTGTCAGCTGAAAAAAAAATCAGAAAAGCACCAATACTGCGTTCAGAAACTGCAAATAATGAAGGTATTTGAATGGAAGATCATGTGAGTAACTTTTACATAGATGTGAAAGCAGTATGTTGAGCATATGGGGCCTGATACTGGAATAACAGTTTTGGGTCCTTGTTTGTACTTTGTACCTAGTACCACTTGTTTGTGCCACTATGTTCTTGGTTATGTTGTACTATAGGGAATCACTATCAGCGGCTCATCATTGACTACAGTTTTACGTGCGCCTTCCAAGCAGGCAATAACTCCTACCGATACACACCAGTCGATTGTGTCCCAAGCAAACGGAATCACCGTTCCATCGTTGTCTCTCTGCACCATGTCACTAGACCAACAGCGCTACTCCCAGGAAATCATACATGGATGCAAATCTCCCTTGATGCCAAACGGAGGAGATGATGGCTACAGGAGGCAGCATGAACCAACCATAGGTAAATAGTTCATTTTAATGAACTACACAAACAAACAATGTAAGCATTTCTATTCTTGAACCTGGCTTGGATCAATGTCTCAGTGAATAGTGTAAAATGTTGCATTCGACCTGGATCTATATATGCCCCAAATTTACATAAAAAGACTTTTGGGGTGATGCCCCAAATTAATACAACATCAGGAGCTCGTTGCCAGAATGAAGAAGACATCATCCTTACCGTGGCGGGGTGAGAAGAGAGGAGATGGGTGAGGACGCAGCTTCGCAGGCGGAGCATGGCGGCAGGCGACGGCGCCGGTGGGGAATCGAGTCCTGTGGAGAAACCCAGAGCTGGGCCTCCATCGTCAATTCACACGGCAAGATGGGCTCGCGCATCCGTTGGCCTCCGCCCTCCTTTTTTTTTTTTTTTTACTTTGCGTGTTCGGTGTGCTCGTGGTCGTGGGATTGTCTTTTCGCCACTGCCACGCAGCCAAAGCGAAATCCCGAGCTGCACACTCCCACTACCGCCCCGCACCGGGCCGCCGGCGGCAGGCCAGCGATGGCGGAGCTCCGGCACTCGACGGCGGCGGCGGCCGCCCGCGCGTCCAATTCCCCAGCAAAGCGCGACTCCGACGCCTCCGCCGCCTCCTCCCCATTCGCGTCCACCTCCGCCGCCCGCGGCCGCGACGACGACGACGACGACGGCAAGGACGCGCACCGCTCCTCCCCCCTCCTCCCGCAACACCACCACCACCACAAGCAGCTCCTACCGTCTCCCCTCCGCTCCCTCCTCGCCCTCGAGGACCCCAGGCCCCCTACCGCCTCCCTCTCCTACCGGATCTTGCTCGCCGTCCTCGCGCTCCTCCTGTTCGCGGCCCTCTTCTCCGCGCCCTCCCTCTGGTCCCGCTTCGTGAGTTCCCCGCCACCCGCTTCTTCCAATGCCGTTCAAATTCATCGGAATCCCCACTTACGTTCATATTTGGTTTATCGTAGAACGCCCCCTACTTGTGCCAGAAGGAGGGGATCACGCTGCACTGCCCTCAGGTGAAGTGCCTTTGATCTCAGCAAGCGTTTTGGCAACTTGCGCTCCCGCGAGAAACTGTAGGAGTAGTTCTTATGAATTTTATTGTATTGAGTGCAGACCAAGGAACCCCTCTCGCTGTGGGAGAACCCGCGTGCTGCCACCACGTCATGGAAGCCCTGTGCAGAGCGGCGAAGCGATGAGCCCTCAGGCAAGTCCTGCATTGATATTGCTTGAAAGACACATAAAAAAAATGTAACATATGTTGAAACCTTAGTAGCCTTGAGTTAGTCAGTCACTGTGAGGTCACTTACTGGTTACCACACAATCAGGTTTGTGGTAATTCTCTAACAAATCTTTTGTTGGTGATTACTGTGATGTGGTGTGAATTTTTCTAGGACGGCTAAAACCTGAATTACAGTGTTCTTCGAGAGTCGAATTGTGACCCGTAGTTCCTTACTTCCATTTCAATGTAAGGTTGCAGATTTATGGAGCAGCATATGGCGAACTTAACACATGTTATTCCTATGAAATGATGTTGCCATCAGTAACATGAAGTTAAAATTATAATGCAGTTTTCAGTTATAGACTTCTGTAGTGAGCAATGAGTCAGAACACATCCATGTAAAGTGCTATGCCGGATCTTATGATCTCGACATGTTTTGTTATACTTATTACTTGTAGAACCAGAGTGTTTCCCTGCAAAAAAGGATCCCTCAGCTAGGGAAGAGATGTTCTCGCCCTCTGTTATATACATCAACTAGTGCCTTCATCATCAAACATTTGTTTCCTTCCCTTCCATGATTGGGCCCTGATATTGATGATACAATATAATGGTATATAATGCAGATGTCCCACCAGAGAATGAAACATCTGGGTATATCTTCATTCATGCTGAGGGTGGACTGAACCAGCAACGAATAGCTGTATGTATGCACTTCTGTTGTCCCAGCCTTTCTCTCCTTATTGTGTGTGATTGCTAAATATTTGTTTCCGTGCTGCAATGTTTTTTTGTGCTTAGGTGTAGATTTGTAGCAACCTGCCAGTACCTCCAAATCTTTGTGTCACCTGAGAATATTTTTTCCTATGTAGCTGGTTGTTGCTTCAGCACAATCAGGCTATACCTTCAATATATTAATGACAATTCATTTTGATAACATATTTTTGCTATGGCTGTTGCTTATTTAAAGAAAAAAGACTCTCCTGTCGTTTAATGCTAATTTACATGCCTGCCTAAGAAGATCATGCCAATTTCTTGAGCAGTGAGCAGTGATAATTAGTTTCCTAAGATAGCATTGAGTTTCACTTACAACATAGACCCATCTGTTAATTTCCCGTCTTTGGTGCTTATGCAGATATGTAATGCTGTTGCAATTGCTAAGATAATGGATGCAACACTTATTTTGCCAGTTCTGAAGCAGGACCAAATATGGAAAGACCAGACGTAAATGTTACTTCCTCTTGTAACTTCTTTTACTTGTCTGTTTTCCTGCTGGTATAGTGGCTTTACTTGAAAGTTCTATTATACAAATTTTGCTTCTCATCCACAGGAATACAATGCGAACTGAGGATAGTGTGTTACTAGAATGTTGGGAAATGAACTTGTAGTTATTCTAGCACAATCACAGTCACACTGAGCCCTTCTGAATGCATGTCACACCACTTCTTTTCTAAGTATCGGCTCTTCTAAAGATGATTTCCTTCTCGTACCACTACTTGAATGACCAAAATACGTGCTCCCAAAAATCATTATCCATCTTCATGCTTATCTATGATTATGGGAAAATCCTCCTTGTTGCTTCAGCAGCGATGTAATGACTAATGAAAAAAATATGTAGATTAAAAATGCATATTGAAGTCATTTTATGACTTCTCTAGTTCTGGTACTATGAATTTTATAAGTAGGAAAACTTGCGATAGCATGTTTAGTAGGTCCAAAGTTTTCCTGCTCCTATACTGGGTGTTGAATGATGAACTGATTAATATTGGATATAATGTGGATTCATAATTCACTTAGTTGCAGTATCACCTGCTTTGACCCTGTTAAATACATTGTGTTTGCCATTACTATTTTGATTGTTAAAATCATTTGTCTTCTCTGCAGCAAGTTTGAAGATATCTTTGATGTGGATCATTTTATAAACTATCTGAAGGATGATGTACGCATTATCCGAGATATCCCTGACTGGTTCACAGAAAAAGATGAGCTCTTCACCAGTATAAAGTAAGTTATATATTTTCTTTTGCTCCTTGCCTTAAGTGTTAGTGCCTCTTTGGTTCAATGTAGGACTGTAATCTGTAAGATCTTTCTATATGGGTATTTATGGGATTATAATCCATGTGAATTTATCCTCTTGACTCATTCACTCTATGTCATAGGAAAATTTCCTTGAATAATACTTGAAAAAAATGGTATGATTTCCTATGTTAAAATAAACACTACAGGATTCAAGAAGGTGTGGCATTGCAATCCTGCGATCATCCTATTCCTGTGTGTTTTAGAATTGAATCAAAATGACCACTACCCCTACCATTCTGAAATTTACGTTAGAATAACACATGCAACACACTATTGAACTTTGAATTTGAATTTTCTATCACCAGTGAGATTTATTTATGATTCCGTCAAATGTATTTCAGTACGTATGGGGAAGTCTAAAGTTACATTCATCTTGATATATGCTTTAAATCGGAAGCAGTTTATCTGAAAGCGTGTTCTTGTTTCTGTCTCAGTTAATATTGAGAAGTGCGCGCTAGCTCAGTGGTAGGGGCACTGTCTAGTGACTCCAAGCCAGCCGGGTTTGATCCCCATGGGGAGAAAATAGCTAAACTGAGTTTCTGGCCTCTTCTTTAAAATAATGGCAATGGGTCCTCCTTCCTCTGGCCTAGTTTAATATGACTGTACTGAGATATTAAATGCTCAAATTAACCTCTATCCACCTGGAATGGGATGTTTTGATGCTTAATATACTGAATCAGGTATAAACACATTTATTTTATTGTCTTCTCCGAGGAGGTATCTGAAATACGCTATTTTCTGGGTTTGCCTTCTTATGAAGTTAAATGGAGATTTAGAAATAGCTGGAACTGTTGTATCATATTTTCACTACCTGCCAGCCCACCTTGTCATATGTTTGTTATTTGTTTGTTTTCTTGTCATCTCAGTATAAATTTCAATTCTGCTTATGTTGGGTGTAACGATCAAGCGACTGAATTTCGCTAATATCTTCTGCTTATAATAGTATGGGAATGTGGTCTATGACAGGCGTACTGTGAAGAACATCCCCAAATATGCATCTGCTCAGTTTTACATTGATAATGTACTCCCAAGGATCAAAGAGAAAACAATAATGTCTATTAAGCCATTTGTCGACAGGTTGGGGTAAGTCAACAACTGAATGAACTATGTTGTGGCAACCATTCATGCATGTGTTTTCTTAGTCCAAAATTCAAATCTGCTTCCATGCTAATGTAAAAAGAACGTTGCTGTTTCTTTATTCGCTTTTGTTTAATTTGTGCCACAGCAATTACATCGTAAAAAATCTTTAATATGGATGTAGCAGTATAAACAAACATAATGCAAACCTTCAATTTCAGGTATGACAATGTTCCGATGGAGATCAACCGGCTAAGATGCAGAGTTAATTACCACGCTTTAAAGTTCCTGCCTGATATTGAAGAAATGTCTGATAAGCTGGCAACAAAGATGAGGAATCGAACTGGCAATGGGAATCCATACATGTAAGCTACAGTGAATCTCTTATTCCTGACTGTCTAGAGTTCATTGTTTTCAAATGGAGTGCTTATTTGATGATGAAGTAATTGTCTCCTTTTAAAGGGCACTTCATCTGAGATATGAGAAAGGAATGGTGGGCCTGTCCTTTTGTGACTTTGCTGGAACACGCGAGGAGAAAGCAATGATGGCAGCTTATAGACAGAAGGAATGGCCACGCCGCTATAAGGTCATCTCAAATTTCCATTTTTCCAGCAGCTATCTCAGTTCAAGTCTTCAAACATAGAAGTGCACACAACATAACATTCTAACAGTTTTCACTGTTATGCGCAGAATGGATCTCACTTGTGGCCATTAGCACTGCAAAAGAGAAAAGAAGGACGTTGCCCCCTTGAGCCTGGTGAGATTGCTGTGATCCTGCGAGCAATGGGATACCCAAGGGAAACACAGATATACGTTGCATCAGGGCAAGTTTATGGTGGCAAAAACAGGATGGCTCCCCTCAGGAACATGTTCCCCAACTTGGTGAGTTCTTCGATGGCTCAACCAAAGTGCTTATCCACCACCCCTGCAGAGACATTGCAAGTTTGCAACATTTCATTAATTTTCTTTTGGAGCAACCGAGCAAGTCCATTCCACCCTACAACTATTGCCCTTTCAATCATGAGTCGAAGAGTGTTGAATGTCTGGTTCGAAGCCGGGGATGATTCTAGACTCACACAGTAGTCATGGAGGGGCAAAACATTCTTAAATCATTTCCTACTCTTCCCCCTGAATGCATCAGTCTCATGACAGACAGACATAAGCTTTGCACATTTGTTTGCAGGTGACCAAGGAGGAGCTGGCGAGCGCAGCGGAGATGGAGCACTTCCGGAAGCACGTGACAAGCCTGGCAGCGCTCGACTTCTTAGTATGCCTCAAGTCGGACGTGTTCGTGCAGACGCACGGCGGCAACTTCGCCAAGCTCATCATCGGAGCGCGGCGGTACAGCGGGCGCCACCGGCTCAAGTCCATCAAGCCAGACAAGGGGCTCATGTCCAGGTCCCTAGGCGACCCGTACCTGGGCTGGGCCTCCTTCGCCGAGGATGTCGTGATCTCGCACCAGGCCCGTGCCGGCCTCCCCGAGCCCACCTTCCCCGGCTACGACCTCTGGGAGAACCCACTCACCCCCTGCATGTGCAGAGCCTGAAACAAACTGAGTAGTTCTTCTGTAGACTGTAGTGCACAAGTGACAACCATTGCCTCTGTAGTTCTATGGGGTTCACGCACTCTAGAAGCTAACTAGTGTTTCTATTTTCCTTTATTTGCTTTTGATTTGATTTTGTTCATATGATACCACTTTCAGTAAGTGTTCCTGGGCTCTTAGCTGATAGTATTAGGTTTTTGTGTTCAGACTTCAGATGATTAGACGAATGGCCTCGCCTAGATTGGTTACCTCTGAAGTTCTATGGGGCTCACGCGCTGTAGAAGCACGGAATCTCGATTCAGGTGTTACATTATTTTCGTGGGTTTACTCATCACGACGACCGGCGGGATCAATGCATTTTTTTTTTTTTTTTTTTGATCAATGCATTTTGATTGCGAGCGTAGCAGCGGTATTCAGAGGTTGTTCTCGTAGTCAGTCTCCATGTCCAGGGACGGGTTGTAGCAGGTCCGGGGAGTGTTTTTTAGTCCCACCTCGCTACTTCGGAAGCACGGCGAGTGGTTTATAAGGGGAAGCGCTGCCCCACGTTTCGTGTTCGTAAAAAGGAGAGACGGTTGGCATCTCCCCTGACAGGGACGGGAATGGTCTTCGGACTTTCCTCTAGCACATTGCGGTTAAGGCTACCCGCTTCGGCGGATCTTACCCAAATTTTTTGGGGATTTTTTTTGCTGAACTAGTGGCTGCAGAAAACAAAAAAAGCTTCCTAAAGACTATAGTAGTAATAATAGTCGTACTACATAAAAAGGGTATTATTCAGTAGGCGGACCATGTTAAGCTGGGTGCACGTGTACCTTATTATGAAAATTGAAAAAAAGGTTATTTTAATGTTTCAGAAAATTTTGAAAAATAAACACGCATGTATATATTATGTTGACACTTGTGTGTATTTTGGCATAAAAAACAATTATGTGTGACATACACATAAATGTGAAAATGGAAATTCATATTTCTCTTAGCAGTACAAAACCAATCATTATAGTATTATTTGGATATTTTGTCATTTTTGTATAGGCTACGTACAATCGTATTTTTTTGTTAAAACTTACACAAGTAAGTATCAACATAATATGTACATGTAAAAACGGGAAATTCGTCTTGGCTCCCGGGAGCATTTGCTCCCGGATTTTTGGGGAGCAAATTTTGTTTTTCAAAACTTTTCAAAAAATTCCGAAAACAATCATGCACGTACCTGACCATGGTACGCACCATCTTGTGAAATTTCGCTGCGCAATGTCATCGTATGCGTCCTGGGCAAAAATAACAAATTTCCAGATCTGAGATTCAAATTTTTGGATCTCATTTCATGTCAGAAATTTGTCATTTTTGTCCAGGGCGCATACGATGACATTTTGCAATAACATTTTACACGTTGGTGCGTGCCATGGTCAGGTACGTGCATGATTTTTTTTCGGAATTTTTTGATAAGTTTTCGATTTGTTTTAATTTTTCGAAAAAACCAGGAGCAAATGCTCCCGGGAGCCAAATTGCCGCTCCCTGTAAAAACTTATTTCAATCTTTTTTAAAAATAAATAGCATTTTTAATATTAGAGAAAATGGATGCACACGCGCACAGGTTGATCCTGGCATTTTCCTATTATTCAGGGCTACAAAAGCTCGAGACTGCAAACATAACATAGAGCAAGCGGTATCAAATAATTGGGCGTTGCTGCATTTTCTACGTTTTGCACTAGTAATGGCATGCAAAAAAAAACTCAAGATTAAAAAATTATCTCCCAATGCTACAAAAAAATAAACAGAGTTAGAATAAAAATACTCAAGAATGCAAACATAACACAGAGTTGAACTAGCGGTAGCAAATTCGGGTATGAGAAAAAAAACCCCAATACATGAAAAAGTAACAGATAAAATAGTCTCCTAGGACCACAGAAAATAAACTGAGTTAGACCTACAAATACTAGAGAATGCAAACATAACATAGAGTTGAACTAGCGCCTATCGGTAGCAAATAATTAGGCCTTGATGCATTCATTCTCCATGTTTTGCACTAGTATTCGCTTTGGCGTATGAAAAAACTCAACATTGTGAAAATAACAGAGAAGATAATTAGAATCGTGATTCTATCATGCGATGCTACCGCTCTGCGATCCAAATTAAGCGAAATGATTTTAGGATTATGCTAAGGTTGCAGCGATGCTACCCGGCAATACTATGTTCTAAGAAATGACATATCAGGAATTGTTGCAGTTTATAATTCAGAATTCAGGCTTATTTGCTAGTTAGTAGTTAATTTAGAAGTGGGCCCGGTGTGCTGTACTTTACAACTTTCGTATCACTTAGCCACAACAGTGATTATGAAAACAGTACGAAAATCCGTTGGAGAACCGAGGCATCGATTTAGTTTACAGGTCTAGCTTTGTGGCGAAACTTTGGACGTGGCCATGGACTCGTGGTGGTCGGTGGCTCGCTGCACCACGTTGCTTTCCACACGGCAGCTAGACAGGCGATGCAGCCTCGCTGCTCGCCACGTACAGCCTCACTCGAAGCGCTCCATCCGAACGCCATTAAAAACTCATCCAGAACACACGCTCATCTCCTCACTTCCTCACTCCAGTACTGGTGCAGTGCACTACCAAAAATCCTTCAGATCGACAATGGCGCAGATGAGAGCGTTCGGCGACGAACTGCAGCAGCAAGAAGCCCTGCAAGGCCACGGGCTCGACAAGGACGGCGCAGGCGGCGGCGACAGCAACAAGAAGGCGCGTGCGGGCCTCTGCGGCGTGCTCCGGGAGCGCAAGGTGCTGGAGCTGGCGCGCGCCAAGCAGCGGCTGGTGGAGGTCCCCTACACGGCCACGCTGGCCAACGCGGCCAACGCGCTCCTCGCCGGCCGCGTCTCCGCCGTCACCGTTGCCGCGCCGCCCGGCCACTGGATCGGCGCCGGCGGGTCCATGATCGTCGAGTCCGACCCCGCCACCGGCGTCGCCCGCAAGCACTACATCGGCATGGTCAACATGCTCGACATCCTCACCCACATCGCCGAGGCCGGTCACGATGATGATGCGGCCGCCGTCGGGAATGGCCAGGCCGCGCCGCCGGAGGCCATCGACCTCGACCACCGCATGTCCGTGCCGGTGTCCTCCGTCATTGGCCACTCCCTGGAGGGCCTCACTCTGTGGACGTTCCACCCAAACACAAGGTACTAGTACTTCCTAACCTGTAATTTCTGTAGCACTTCGATCTCAAGAAATTCAGATTGTGACACATTGACATTGTTGTGATTTCCCTGCGATTCAAGCCTGCTGGACTGCATGGAGACGTTCAGCAAGGGCGTGCACCGCGCGCTGGTGCCGCTGGAGAGCTCGGCGGAGAACGTGGTGGCGGTGGAGCTGGTGGAGTCCGCGCCGGTCTACAGGATGCTCACCCAGATGGACGTGGTCAGGTTCCTGCGCGCGCACGGCGCCGAGCTCGGCGGCGTCCTGTCGCGCACCGTCCGGGAGCTCGGCGCGGCGAGCGAGGCCGTGCTCGCGGTGGCGAGCCGCACCAAGGTGATCGAGGCCATCAGGACGATGCGGGCGGGGTCGCTCACCGCTGTCCCCGTCGTCGACGCCCCCGTTGACGCGTACATCCTGCAAGACGTAAGTTCTGCTTCCTCACCGCCTCAACACTCTGCTTGTTGATCCGTTTGTACTGATCGATGTGGTTGGCTGGTTGCTCTGTTTCTGGTGCAGGGGAGAGGGAAGAAGGTGGTGGAGACGTTCTCGGCGACGGACCTGCGCGACTGCCCGGTGGCGCAGCTGCGGTCGTGGCTGGGGACCACCGTGGCGGAGTTCAAGAAGAAGGTGGCCGAGTACCGGCGGGATGGCAGCAAGCCACTCGACGCGGCGACCGGCGTTCAGGCCACGGACGACGGTGATACCGCCGGCACCACCGTGGACGGTGGTGGCGTGGCGGGCACCGGAAACGAAGAGAAGCCGCCGCGGCCGCGGGAGATGGTGACGTGCTCCATGGACAGCACGCTCGGGGAGGTGATCGAGAAGGCGGCGGCGAGCCACGTGCACCGCCTGTGGGTTGTCGACGACGGCGAGGAGGGACTGCTGCGCGGGGTGGTGTCGCTGACCGACGTGCTCCGGGTGGTCAGGGAGGCCGCACTCGACGAGGACCGGGAGCTGCAGAACTTTGTCGTTCTAGAGTAACTTTTTTCGGTCTTACTCGTTCAACTGTTGTACTGTGACGACGGATGGGCGAACGCGTTTGTGTCAACTGTTGTACTGACCCGTTCCCTGTGTCCTGCTTGCCGCTAGGGTGGTTGTGTAAAAAGGCCAACGAAAAAGCACGCACCCCAATTTTATCTGAATTTTCGATTTGCTGATCAAATCAAATAATGAATGATTCCAGGGGCAAATACTTGTTGGCCTCGCACACAAATAAATACTAGGAAATTAAAATGAACGAAGAGGAACATAGTACTCCCTCAGATCCGAATTACTAGTTGATTTCATTTCATCTTATATACGGATGCATTAACATCTTTATCTAGATAAAGTGGAGTTAACTAGTTTGGATTAAAAGAAGTACTGTAAAAGAAACTAGGCGAGAGCGATCACCGGGAGATGGATAAGCCAAGTGCAGCGTACCCAAAGAAATTACCAAGTGCATACCCAAAGAAATTACGCGAGAGCAATAGCCATTTGTTAGGTGATGTTGAGCTCGAAACTTCAAATCTGGACCAAGCGTTTTAATTTTAAAAATCAAAAATCGTATTCAAAAGTTCTGAAAATCTGAAAAGAAAATAAGTCTAGATGTAAGCTATAGGCATGAAAAAATTCAATATGGGCAACTTTGTATTTTAGGCTACACAAAAATGATAAAAGTTTGAATTCTTGTATAGAAATGGTGCACATTTCGAAACTATTAAATGTCCAATTTTTATTTTGTGTAGCCTAGAATTTAAAGAATTTGATATTAGAATTTTTCGTGTTTGGCGATGCATTATTAACTACGTCCAAACTATTTTTATTTTTTCCAACTTGTATACGTGATTTTTTATTTTTGAAAATAAGTTTACATGTAGCTACAACTCCAATTGTCCACACTCATGTTGATTGCCCTCATTATTCTTATATAATATTCCTCTAAGAAGTAGGAAAAAAACTCGCAATTCGAAACCCACGATCGACTAAAATCCGATTATTTGCCAAACACCAAGAATTAGATCTGCCTGACTCGGATCAAGACACACATGATGTGACAAGGCACGTCGGCGTAGGAGTTAACGTGAATCACTCCTCTTCTCAAGCTCCTAGTGGATAACCAAAAAAAGCCCATTCATATATATTGTCCAACTCCCTTTAATTAGCAATGTAAGACTAAATTTAATCTCATATTTTACTATGCATGAATGGACCTTGGACATCTTGTATTAATGTTATTCCTTTGAAAGGTGGGGAGAGTGCACCTCCCCAATGAAGAGGTGTGTCTAGACTAAACACCTAGGCATCTTGGAATGAGAGTGCGTGATCCACATTGGGGATATGGCGACACGCAGGGATATGTGCTGATGGAGGTGGGCAAGGTAGCTTCGGTGAAGATATATGTACGGGTAGTGTATTGCCTGCTTGAAACGATGTCTATATGCTGAAAAATCAAGGACAAAGTCCACTAGGGAGGGAATGGTCCAAAGTTTCGTCCAAACATAGATTAAAATCTGCCCTTCTTGAATATTTATACAAAACTTTTTAACCTTGTCATTATTTATTTTCACGGTAATGTACGTCACTTTTTTATACATTGTTCAATATTCTTAAATACATTTTAAATAATAGTAATTACTCCCTCTGTTTCAAATTAGTTGTCGCGAATATTTTTGCAAAATGAGCCAACATATGGACTGAAACGTGTCTAGATACGTATGTAGACCAAATCTGACCAAAACCGTGAAAATTAATTTGGAACGGAGAAAGTATTATATATTAAGATGCATGTTTTCAATGTCAGACTACCATTTATCATTACAAGTATGTTTTTGATGTGCTATCTAGAGCTATATTTTGTCAGGATTTTTATTTTTTAATTGAATTTGAGATGTTAAGGGGATATTTTGTTAAAACAGAAGCCCTTCTAATGTATTAAAGTGCATTTGTATTTGTACTTGCCCATAATATCTTTAAATATCTAGAAATCTTGGCAGAGTGTTGTAGGGTAACAAAAAACCTTGAGAGTTTATTAGTGTAGGATAACGTTGCATAGAAAACAAAAAATTTCCTACCGCGAACACGCAATCCAAGCCAAGATGCAATCTAGAAGACGGTAGCAACGAGGGGGTATCGAGTCTCACCCTTGAAGAGATTCCAAAGCCTACAAGATGAGGCTCTTGTTGCTGCGGTAGACGTTCACTTGCCGCTTGCAAAGCGCGTAGAAGATCTTGATCACGATCGGTTCCGGCGCCACGAACGGGCAGCACCTCCGTACTCGGTCACACGTTCGGTTGTTGATGAAGACGACGTCCACCTCCCGTTCCAGCGGGCAGCGGAAGTAGTAGCTCCTCTTGAATCCGACGGCACGACGGCGTGGTGTCGGTGGCGGTGAAGAACTCCGGCGGAGCTTCGCTAAAGCACG